>NW_017731541.1:1132477-1200103 GCF_001890085.2 Hipposideros armiger | reverse complement strand
TTTTTTACCAAGAACCAGGAAATTCACAACTTGAATGACAAAAGACAGTCAACCGATGCCAACACTGAGATGAGATGTTGAAATTATCTGGCAAAGATTTTAAAGCAGCCGTCATAATAATGCTGAAACAAATTACAAATTCTCTGGAAATAAATACAAAAATAGAAAATCTCAGCAAAAAAGCTATAAAGGACCAAATAAAAATGATAGAACTGAACATTTCTGAACAGAAATAATAAAAAAATTTATTGGATGGGCTCAATAGTAGAATGGAGATGACAGAAAATAAAATCAGTGAACTCGAGGACAGAGAGATATAGTTGATACGATCTGAACATAGAGATAAAGCAGACTGAAAAAAAATGAACAGAGCTTCAGGAGCCTGGGGGACAATAGCGAAAGATTCCTCATTCAAATCGCGGGAGTCCAGGAAGGAGAGGAGAGGAGAGAGCAGGTCTGGGAAAGTATTTAAAGGAATGCTGCTGAAAACCTGGGATTCAAAGAAACGGAGAGCAAAAAGTGGCAAAAAGTTCTTTAACTAGAAAGGAAATGAAAAAGAAAAATTCTTGGAGCATCAGGGGTGAAGAAGGAACAAGAGACAGAATAGTAATATTAGAATACGCAAGAGACCATCCTCCTCATGAGTTTTGTAAATGCGATTTGATGGCTGATACAAAAACTGTAACACCAACTGGTACCGAAGATGGTGGTGGTTAAAGAGGGGAGGACAAAGGGACCTAAGAGTGACAGGGGTTTCCATGCTCCACTTGACGTGGTGCCAGGTGGACACCAGCGACTGTGATAAGCTTTGTGTGTGATTGTACTCAGAGTCACCTTTCAGGGCTCCATACAAAGAAACATACAGAAGACAGTGCCAACAAATCAGGGCGACAAAACTGTGTAAATGGAGAACGGGTTAGCGTGGCCCTGGTCAGGGATGGAGGCGGGTGGGTGGAAGGCGCTGGAACAATACAACATGAGGGACCCTTGTGGCCATGGAACTGTGTTGTCACGGTGGTGGGTGCATGGACCGACACGTGTGATAACGTGGGCAGAACCTCACACACACACAAAGTGTAAGTGAAACGAGGGAACCTGGGTGAGCTGGACGGACTGTGTCAGCGTCAGTGCCGTGGTTGAGATGCTGCCTATAGTTTTTAAAGACGTTGTTGTAAAAGGAAACACGAACCAGAGCACGTGAGGCCTCTCGGTGTAGCTTCTTGCTCCTGCGTGTGACTTGACAATTACCTCAAAATTTAAAGGTTTGCTTACCCCCCTCCCACCCAGAACACAAAAACCATCAGCCAAAAGCTGTAAGGGAGCGCTAACATTGCTTAGGAAGTGGTACAATACTTACAGAGAAGCCGAGGAAGCTGTTGTAATATCCAGAGTAAGTGCTCACAGGACAATAAAAGGCTAAAGCCAGAAAGAAAGGAAACCACGTGCAGAGCAAGTGCCACAAATAGAAAAGAAGTTGTCAAACGGTTGATTTGAACCTAAATATAAAATTAGTTATAATAATGAGAACTGAAAATGTTCCAAATAGAAAGACTATGATTGTCAGACTGAATTAAAAAAAAATGATGGAAAAAAGAAAACACGAAATTCACACCTCAGATATAAGGAAACAGAGAGTTTGAAAGTTACTTTTTTGAAAAAGCCGATTAAATTGACAAAGCCTTAGTGATCCACATAAAAGAATAATGAGAAACAGCAGACATTCAAGGATAAAAAAATGGGACATCACTACAGAAACAATACACATTAAAAACCTAATATTAGGATTTTATTGAAAGCTTTATGCAAATATATTTGACAATTCAGATACAATAGTGACATCCCTAAAAAAATGCAGCTTGTGAAAACTGACACATAAGAAATAGGATATTTGTGTAATCCTATATCTAGTGAAGATGTTGACTCTTATGAAATCCTCCATCAAAGGAAACTCCTCATCCAATTGGCTTCCTTGGTGAATTCTTCCAAACACTCCCAGGCAATAGGAAAATAAGAACATTTCTACTCATTTTTACAATGCTAGCACAACCTTGATACAAAATCTGAAAAGAACATCCCAATAAAGGGAAGTTAGCAGCCCAATTTTTGTTGTGAACAGATGCAAAACTCCTAGTCAAAATATTAACTAACTCCTGAAACATGACAAACAACAACCCATCACAACTAAAGTATGTTCCATGCGATAGGACGCCCACAGCAAACAAATCATGAGGAGATACCTGGGAAACAGACATAAGGGAAAAATCCCTAAAATAATTCAAACATGTCCAGAACTTGAAACATGTCAAGAACTTGAAAGACAAGGAAATATTGAGCAACTTTTCCAGGTTGAAAGAGGCTCAAGAGAAATCATAACTCGAAGCAACACATGATGCAAAACTTGACCTCTTGGCTTTAAAGGGTATTTCGGGGCCAGTTGACAAAATTTGAATAGGATTGAATGATAGTATTTTATTGGTGTTAATTTCCCATTTTGATGGTCTTACAGAAGATGGATAGGATCATTTCTTTGTGTAGAGAAAATACACTCTAAAACATTTGAAGGTCAATTGAACATCATGGCAGCAACCTAGTAATAAAAATGAGTTGGGGGGAAACTTCTCAGTAGTATACTTGACATTTGTCTCTACACTTCAGGCTGTTTCCCAAAAAACCCATTATTTTAACGAGAATAAAACATGGTCATTTTGGAAAATTGCACATAGGTCAACATATAAGATGTATTTGAAGAAATAGTGGGAGGTGAAGCTAGAGCCACATCACAAAGGACCAAATGATCCATATCTTGGATGCTTTAAGATTTTAGGAGCGGGAGTGTCATGGTCTATATACTTTGCATTTTAGAAAGCATCATCCCTGCAGCTTAGCAGAGGATTCAGTGAAGAAGGCCGGGACATGATGAAGAGGCAGGGTGAGGTTGGATGATAAGTGTCACCCGCTGGAGGGCCTACTCAGGACAAGGCAGCGAGTGAGTGAGGGCCAGCTACAGAGCAGCCAGAGGTGGGTGATGTGCGACCTGCTGAAATAGACACTCACCAAGCGTGTTCTGTGGATGCCGCCCTTGTTCTCTGTGGCCTCCTGAGCTTATCAGGGCAGCTCAGATGGAGATGGGCTGGACAAGAACACATTGAGGGCTCATTCGTTCCAGGAACGGGCTGGGCATTTTAGACACGGTGTGCTTAATCCCTGCAACTAGCCCCCCAGGAGGATGTCATCTAGGCTCAGCTGACAGACAACAAGCCTGAGACTAAGAGAACACCATTTTCTCTCAGTCCTCAATGCCAGCTCTGTCATACTCAGGTTTCTATCTTTGTATACGTCTGTCTCTGGGTCCTCACCTCTGTACCATAAATATATTTGTTTATTTCTGTACCAATGAAATGTGGTTCTCATAGCTGCTGCTGCCAAGTCAGCTGTCAGTGTAACTGCTGTTTATTTTCAGGTGTTTTTCTCGTTTCTAATTTTCAGATATTTATCTTTGGTGTTCTGAAGCCTCAACATTTTGTGTCTAGGTATAAATTTTGTTTTATTTTTCTTGAGATTCTCTGGGCTATCCATAGCTCAAGAGATGCATCTTATAATGAATTCTAGAACATCCTCAGCCATTGCCAGTCTCTTATTAGACTGAGTGAATGAATGTATGTTTAACCCGCGTATCCACACTTCACATCTCTTAACCCATCTTATATTTAGCATCTCGTTTTCTTTCTGTGTGGCCATCACAGTAATTTTTTAAAAATGTATTTTTACTAAAATAGTTAGCATACAATATTATAATAGTTTCAGGAGTACGCTATAATTATTCAACATTTATATAGCTCAGAAGTGATCAGTGTGATAAGTCCAACAACCATCTGACACTGTACCACGCTATCACAATATTATTAACTATATTCCCTATGCTGTGCGTTACATCCCCGTGACTTATTTGTTTTAACCTTGAGATTTGGACCATTTATTCCCCTTCACATTTTCCCCTTTAAAATTTTTTTCAATTACAGTTGACATTCAATATTATTTTATATTAATTTCAGGTATACAGCATAGTGGTTAGACATTTGTATAATTTAAGTAGTGATCCCCCTGACTAGCTAGTACTCACCTGGCACTATACATAGCTATTACCATATTATTGACTATATTCCCTACACTTTACTTTACATCCCATGACTACTGTGTAACAACAAATTTGTACTTCTTAATCCCTTCCCCTTTTTCACCCTGTCCCCCAAACCTCCTCACATCTATCACCCCCAAAAAATCTAGTACCCATCTGACACCATACATAGTTACTACAATATCATTGACTCTATTCCTTATGCTGTACCCTACATCCCATAACTACCTTGTAACAACTAATTTGCACTTCTTAATCCTTTGTCCTTCTTTCACACACACCCCCTCCCATCTGACAACCATCAAAATGTTCGCTGTATCTATGAGTCTGTTTCTGTTTTGTTTGTTTGTTCTTAGATTCCACTTATAAGTGAAATCACATGGCATCAGTCTTTCTCTGTCTGACATACTCCACTCAGCACAACACCCTCCAGGTCCATCCATGCTGCCACAGATGGTGAGAACCCATTCCCTTCCCTGGCCGAGCAATATTCCACTGTGTATATGCACCACCTCCTCTTTATCTATTCTTCCATCAATGACACCCAGGCTGCCTCCACATCTTGGCCACTGTAAACAATGCTGCAATGAACATATGGATGCACACGTCCCCTCAAAGTAGCATTTTGGATTTCTTCAGATAAACACCCTGAAGTGAGATTACTGGGTCCTTTTCTGTCTCTTGTTATACCCTTGTTTTAAAGTCTATTTTGTCTACTCCAGCTCATTTTTGTTTTTGTTTTTCATTTCCCTTTTTGTGAAATATATTTTTCGATTCCTTTATAATGCATCTGTGTGTGTCTTTCAATCTGAAGTGAGTGTCTTGTAGGTAGCATATGTAAAGGTCTTGTTTTCTTTTTCATTCAGCCCTCCTATGTTTTTTGAGTGGAGCATTTAATCCATTTACATTGAAAGTAATTGTTGATAGATATGTAGCTATCGCCATTTTATTCTTCATAATTTTGATCCTTTTTTCCCCCCAAGCTAAAGAAGTCCCTCTAACATTCCTTGTAATACTGTTCGGTGATGATTAACTCCTTCAGCTTTTTCTTGTCTGGGAGGCTGTTAATCTGTCATCTGATTCTAAGTGGTAGTTTCTCTGGGTAGAGTAATCTTGATTGTAGGTCCTTGCTTTTTATCGCATTGAATATTTTGTGCCAATCCCTTCTGGCCTGCAAAGTTTCTGTTGTAAAATCAGCTGACAATCTTATGGGAGCTCCCTTATAAGTTACTACAATAGTTGCTTTTCTCTTGCTGCTTTTAGGGTTTTCTCTTTGTCTTTAACCTTTGCCATTTTAATTATGATGTGTCTTGGTGTGGGCCTGTTTGGGTTCATCTTGTTTGGGACTCTCTGTGCTTCCTGGAGTTGTATGTCTGTTTCCTTCACCAGGTTAGAAAAGTTTTCAGTCATTATTTCTTCAAATAGGTTCTCGATCCCTTGCTTTCTCTCTTCCCCTTCTGGTACCCCTATGATGCAAACGTCGCTATACTTGATGTTGTCCCAGAGGTCTCTCAAACTATCCTAATATTTTTGGATTCTTTTTCCTTTTTTGCTGTTCTAACTTGGTGTTTTCTGTTATCTCATCTTCCAAATTGCTGATTCTATCCTCTGCTTCATCTTATCTGCTGGTGATTCTTTCTAGTGCATTCTTCACTTCAGTTATTGTATTCTTCACTTCTGACTCTTTTTTTTATGGTTTCTATGTCCTTTTTTAGCTTGCTATCTCTTTGTTGAAGTTTTCACTAAGTTCCTTGAGCATCCTTATAACCATTGTTTTGAATTCTGTCTCTGAGGTTGCTTGCCTCCATTTTGTTTAGTTCCTTTTCTGGAGTTTTCGCCTGTTCTTTCATTTGAGGTATATTTCTTTGTTTCCTCGTTTTAGCTGTCTCTTTGTTTGTTTCTATGTATTAGCTATACCTACTACATCCCCCAGCCTTGGCCAGGTGGCCTTATGTTGTAGGTGCCCTTGGGACCCAGTGGCATAGTCTCCCTGGTCACCTGCTCTGGGTGCTGCAGGAGTGTTCTTTATGTGAGCTGTGTGTGCCCTCCTGTTACAGTTGAGCCTTGGTTGCTATTGGCACATCAGTGGGTGGGAGATTGGCCGTGGGGTTTTGCCATGTCCACAGCTTGCAGGCTGCTGTGCAGGGGGCTTTCCCCATTGAGTGGGATTCACCCCAGCGGGCTCTGCTGCCTGCTGAGTCCACCCTTTGTGTGTGCCATTTGTGGGGCTAATTGTGTGGTGCTCTGCTATGGTCTGAAGCCAACATCCAAGTATGTTGGTTCTGGGGCCTCTTGGGAGGGGCTCTGGTGCAGGCACAGGTCATCCATTGCCTGTGACTGGCTAGGGACTACCTGGTAGGAGCTATAAAGTGATATGGTGTTGATCACTGCCTGTGCTACACCTGGAGAAGCATGGGAGAGGCCACGCTGTAAACCAAGATCACCTGCCACCTGTACCAGACCTGGGGTAGTTCTGCACAATACCAGGACACCCCAAGGCCTGCTTCACCTACTAGCTCCCTTAAGTCTCAGCCACTGATAAAGCCTCATGTGGTATGCAGGTTGGGTGAGGCAGGGTCTCAGGGAGTCACCAGAGTGGGAGGAGTTGTGGTCACCAGGTTAATGTAGATTCTGGTTTGGTGCCAGTGCTGAGACTGAAGCTACTCAGCAAAAGTCTCACAGCACCGAGGCCAGTCGCTGCCCACTGGGGGCCAGTAGTTTTCCAAGAAAGAGTTCAATGCAGGTGGGGCTGATTGCTTGCCAGAGAAAGTGCCCCAGGTGTTATGTGAGTTGGGGTGAGTCAGCAAAGTGAAGCCGCGGAGCTCACAGACCAATCAGATCCAGATTTGGCCGGAAGTGTAGGGGGCGGGCTCAACACAAGCAAGATGGTGCCTGCCTGCCTGCTGCCCGGGAGGAGGAACCCGCTCAGGGTAAATGGACTGCCCTCCAACCATCACACTGAGGCCACACACCTCAGTCTGCCCCCTCAGATGCCTCTGACACCCCCTGAGTCACCGTCCCACTGCTGGAGCCCAAGGTGAGTGCCTGCGATCGATGAGTCTGTGTGTGGGCCTTTTAAGAGGACGCCTGGGTTTCCCTGCAGCCTCTGTCCCACCTGGATGATCGGAATCCCCACTGGTTTTCACGGCCAGATGTTGTGGGGGCTCTGCTTCCTGGTACCAGTGCTCTGGGCTGGGGAGGCCAGTGGGTGGTGGGGTCCCTGGCTCTTCCGGGTGCAAACTTCATGGCTGAGATATTCTTCCTGGTTCTCTAGTGCCACAGAGAGGTGTGGGATTAGCCAGTTCCGCGTCCTCCACCCCCTACAAGTCTTGACGTGGCTTCTTCTTTATATTCTTAGTTTTAAAACTTCTGTTCAGCCAGGCTTCAGATGGTTCTCCAGGTTGATTGTTCTAGAATTTAGTTGTAATTTTAATGTGTCCATGAAAGGAGGCAGGCACAGTGTTTATCTACTCTTCCATCTTGGACTTCCACAGTAATTTCTTTAGATTTAATAAATAATTCTGTCTTCAGCTGTATCTAATCTGGTGACTGTTCTATTTCAAATTTCAATAGTTTAAGAAAATTTGGATTTTTTTATGTTTCCTTCTTTTATCCAATATGCATGCTCATATTTTTATGGTCAGCTAGTTTTCACTCGTGATTCCCTATTTCCTTTTATGTTTTATAATGTTCCTTTGAAATTTGTCTGTGGGGATTCTTTGAGAAATGGGAGCGACTGGGTTTCCTGGAAAGGATCTGTCTTTCCTTCTCGGAAAGTTTTCCCTTTGCCCCTTTGTAGGAGGGAAGTTTGTTTCTAAATTTCCCTATCATTCTGGCTTTTGGCTTTAAGTGGGCACCTCTTTGGTGCCCTAACTTGGGAGAGGATTGAACTTAGCTCTTGTTTTCGAGCTCCATGTGTGGACATTAAACAGAAAGTCAGTTTCAGTAGTTTCCACTGATGCTTCTAAAAAATAGAGTTTGTTTCCATATTTGGATTCTTTTTCTGCCTCATTATTTGCTTCTGAGAAATAATCTAAATCATATTTTAAAGATGGTTTATACTGATTTGTGTGTGTGTGTGTGTCATACTGCTAGAAATGGAATTCATTGGGTTTTAGAATAATTTTCTTGGACCTCAAAAATGGAAGACTGAATTAATTGCACTCACGACTTTGTGACACGTTATAATAATTTGCCCACCTCATTGTGATTATTCACATCCTGTGAATAATCTAATCATTCTGATGTCTTTAATATATATTTTGGGACTGTCATTTCAAAATGTGTACTTAGTATCCTTCTTTCCTTCCTTCCTTCCTTCCTTTCTTAACTATCTGTGTTTCTAATCTATCAATGTATTCAATTATTTATTTAACTGATATTTATATTAACCTACTATGTGCCAAATACTATGTTAGGCACAGGGGTAAAATGGTGAATATAGCTATAGATAGATATAGATATATAGATAGATATATACACACATGTATATGTATGTTGACATGTATGTATGACATATGTATCCTAATTATGAAAATACTTATACAAATAAAAATAAAAGCAGAGAGGGTATATGTAACATGACAATTTCTGGGAGGTGATATTACAGGTGATTTTAAGATATTTTCCGTTTTTTCAAATGCTTGTGAAGAGCACAGGTTATTTTTCAGCTAGGAAAAATGCCCTGAAGAAGTTTTCAAGAATGTAAAGATTTGAGTTACTGAATCACAGTTTGTCTTTTGCTCTGCTCCAGCCATGCACTCCACACTGAATGGATCCAGGTTTCTGCTGGAGAAATCCGTATCCATTCATGATACAGATCCCAGGTCATGAGTCAAAACGACTGCCTGCTGGTGGTGGCTTCCTATAATTGCTGGTAAATTTGGTTCCTGAATCCTTCTTCCCTTTGGTGACACACTCTGCTGAGAGGCACGTGCTCCTCTAATGGCTGTCTTATTTCTTTAATGGAGGAGTGCTGTGTTTGGGGTTCAAGAGTAGCCTGGCCTCTAAAATACCCAATCATTGATTTGCAATGGGGTTCCTCAAAAGAGATGCATTGAATAGGGTTTGGAGACAAGGAAGCATGCCAGAAAATGACCAGAACAGCCTTGGCAAGAAATAATCAAGGCCTGAATCAAGACTCCCCCACCAGATGTGACCTAGGCTGGTGCCCCATGGGCCTCAGTGGGACAGAGGAGACAGTGATGATGCTCAGGCCTATGACTGAATTCACAGAGGCTAAGCTGAGAAAGGATGGTGGATAACAAAACATTCAGCCAGCAGTCTTAGGGAGAGCGTGGTCCTGTAGATCATTTATACATGCACAGGTCATTCACTGAATAGAGCCTTGCTCAAATTAACCCCAGAATCTTTCTTTTGGTCGTCTCTGATTCCTCTCCAAAGCAATCTGATTTCCATCTTTCTGTCCTGGTGCCTTTAGTGCTGGGGTCCAAGTAAGAGCCCCTCAGTTTTCAGTACAAATTACCCGCTTTGCCACCAGGTGATCCCAGGATGATCGACTTATTCCCAATCTCACTTTATGAATCCTCTTTTCTGTAAAAAAGTTTTCCCCAGAGATGACTTCTGATTCGTAAGACTAAAAAAATACCCAACCATACAAAGCTACTCCGTCAACCCTCACACCGAACATTGTGACTCTGTACCCTGGATGGAAGCGACATTCCCCCCCAACAGTCTAAACAGGTTGGTCTTTCTCACCCTCCTTACTCATTCTCATGCTTCTGCCATGTACCAGTTCCTGGCATCCTAGTGCAGAGTTCAGAAATATATTTTATATTTGAAATTTCCAACAGCATAAGGTGTAATTTTCACAACTTAACCAATAACAGACTGGGGTGGGGTAAGAGACAACACTAAATAAATAGGCAAAGAAAAGGCGAAAGCAAACCGTTTCTCAAAGCTCAGGGGTGTGTTTTCTCCTATTTCACATTCCTGCTGCTGGAATGCATTTTATGAACTCTATGTGGTTAAGATGTATATTTGTATCATGCAGTGCATTCTAAGTCAGAAAGTTTAACATGTAGGAAATTAACCTGTAGTGCCTCCCCACCTTGAATGCTTACGGACGTTATTAAATCTATGGTAGGTTTATAATCAATGACATCCTGGAATGAAGGAATTAGAGTGCATTTCCCTCATGGTAGCTCTGTCTTGGTTATGAATATGAATGATCGAATGTTTAACAGGGTAATTTGAGAACTTGAGTACTGCAGAGTCGCCATTCTGTTTTGGACCATTTGCTAAATTGATCAGAATTCAGCCAGAAGACGAAGCCATGTCTGGAACCAGTGGGAGAACTATATTTGTATTTTAGGATGAGACTCGCTTCTTTTAAACCCTAAAATACTGCTGAAGATCTAGAGAAAAGAGGAACACTTCTAACTGGAAAGGCTTGGGGTTGCTTTTCTCATTTAGTAACAAGGAGTTTAGTGTAAATGTAAGACAAACTATTTATCAAGATAAAGCTGAAGTTCCCTGTAACTATAATTACAGATAAAACACTCCCGCCTCCTGGCTGGAGATGAGCTTGGGTGAGGACAGGGGAGACGTCCCAGGAGGCATAGCATTATTTTAGTCTTTGCAATGGATGGATTGAAGGCGTTTCCAACCATTAGCTAGCCAAAGAGAATTCCCGCTTTGGCTCTGCTGTTGTTTCTCATTCACCAACGTGGGCGCAAGCTGAGACGTCGGAGCTCCCCTGAAAAGTTGAAAGTGTGTGGGAAGTGACTGGGGACGCCCGCAGCCACACCCAGGAGGGGACAGGGACCCCACACACTGTGCTCCGAGACAGATGTTCTTCTGAATTTGAATTGTGATGACATCATTTCAGAAAAGCAGCGGGCCAGGACAGAAGTGTTGATTTTGACCCACCAAAAACGCTCAGTGCTCACATACTTCAATACATGGATTTTTCCTCCTCCAGCCCCGTTTATAAAACGAGCAAATCAGGAAGTGTTGCAGCCTGTGATGGAAAGAACAAAATGGGGAAGGTGACCTTTTTGTTGAAAATAGGAAATTAATTCTAAGAACTGCCAGCTGGAAACCCAGATCCCGAGTCCCTCCACTAGGCAATGACGTAAGGAGTTTCTCCGTATGCAGCTCAGAAGATGTAGCTGCGTTGTGAGAATCCCCCCAAATTGGAAACCTTTGATCCAAACAGAAAAGATTTGGTACTTACCCACCCACCTAAGCAAGGAAAGACAATCCCTGCTCCACTCACCCATTACCAAGTGGCCCACACCTCCCCCTGCTGAGGACAGAAGGACTGGGGCCCAGTGGTGAAGGGCTTGTTTTGCTTTCAATCAAGGATCCATTTCTGGGAGTTTTCACCTGTACACAGAGAGGGGAATGTGGTGCAGTGAAAAGAGGTCTGAACTTGGAAATAAAGCCTTTGCTGGGAGTCTGGTCTCTACCGTGGCTAATACCTCACTTCGGGGGTGTGGTGAGAGGACTGACTGTGTCCGCACAGCTCCAAATACGTTCATAAGAATCAAAATAGGACAGTGGTAGAAAAAACGCCCTGGGCATTATAATACAAATACCATTATCATTATTATTATTATTATTATTATTAAGTATAAGTGGTTTATTTAGAGTACTCTGATTTTCAAACTATTAGTATTCTATTTGCATAAATCAGGACATTTTCTGGTGCTTTCCCATTTCCAACTTTCTGTCAGGTCTTCGGGTGGAGACGGACAGGAGCGAACATGTCTCATGAGCTAACTGCAGTTAAGTCACATGGTGTCTGATGTCACCACTAACATGTGCACAAATTAGGTGTTAGGCTGAACCGTATTAAATCACTAATTTTGGAGGTAAAAATGGTCCATATTGGCTACGGTATATGTCTCAACCTAATACTACCATTCTCACATAGATGGACGGACGGGGCTTAGAGAGATGAAAACATTAGCCCAGGGTGAGCCAGGAGGGACAGGAACCGGGTCCCAAGCCTGCCCCCATCTGAAGCCGACACGCCGTTGGTGACAATGGTGGAGCTGCCTCCTTGTAAGTGTCCACGCTTGGATCTGAGCTGACTCAGCCCCGCCTGCTGCTGTCACCTCCCCATTCTTCTCGGGCTTCATTGTCCTTGGTCTGGGAATTCCCACACTTTCTGCCACCGCCCTGGGCCCTCACCCTCCACCTTTCTTCCCCCCCTGGTTTAAAGAGGTGTCTTTGCTGTACTCGGTGTCCAGCAGCCTCATCTGATTCTGACGGCCACGCATCGCTCCTAGCTTGGCCCTGGACTGCATGACCTTTCCACCTTGTGCGTGTATTTGTAAATGCCAGCCCGGCGAGACTTCGAGTCCTCGCACTACCCACGTCTCCTGAGCTTACTCCTCCTGAGCGGCTCAGGCCATGGGGGCAGCTTCTTCTGAATTCTTTCTTCTTTTTTTTGTCATGCTGATGAGGCTGTGCCTAGAAATCGGTTTCGGAGAGAAATTCTGTGTTTGTAAGTTCGTTGCATCAGAGGCCCAAACCCTTGTTTATATTGCTGTTTTCAACTATTTTCTTGATGTGACTCAGTGACTGACGTGTATGGGTCTTCATAACAGCTTAGAGTTTTGAGTGGTCACTAGCTGCCTGGCCCTGCTCTCCGTGCTGTACTTGCGCTCGGTACTTTAATTCTCACCTCACACGCTGAGTCAGGTATTGTCATTAACGCAGTTAACAGAAAGGAGAGAGGGGCAGGAAGGACATCGGGTCAAAGTGACCGGCCAGGAAGACGGGTGGGGGTGTGGGGTGTGGGGGTGGTTAGGGAGAGAGGTGAAAAAAGCGAAGGAGTTAAGAAGTACAAATTGGCATTTATGAAATCATCATGGGGATGNGGGGGGTGGGAGGGGTAGGCCTCCCATCAGGCCGCCCGGCTGCGGGTGCTGAGCTCCCGGCCACGGCACTCCGTTGCCCACCTCAAGCTGGATTCTGAATAATATATTAATTCTCTAAATATTTCATATATATGCCTCTGACCCAGTATCCCCATTACACACGTTTTTTAATCCAAGTCATACATATATTCCCATTTTCTGTCGAGTCAACAAAGCTTTTCACCATTAGGTACATCTTTTTGTTTTTAAGCAGATGTTTGGGGCCCTGTGGAAAATAATCCCCAGCTAACATTAAATGTCATGATGCGTGAGCCAAAGTGACAAGCAACTAAGCTCCTCATTAGGACTGTTTCTGCTGTCACATGGGATTATGGAAAGGCACAAGTGGTTACTTCCCACCCGGAAGCATTCCTGCTCAGCCTCGGGATGCCACAAAACCCTGACGATATATCTGGGGGTGTAGGATTGTGTACGTGAGGTTTTGAGGGGATGATCTTCTTGTTAGTTTATCAAAACCCCGTTGAGGAAAACCTTCCTTATTGGCCTTGTGAAAACCCTGGCTTTTGCTCTAGAAGAGCTTGTTTGCTTTTTATGCTGCCTACACTAATGGAGGATGATGGATGCGTAGCACTTGTTTTTCTAAATTATTAACAATTCCTTGAAGTACAGAAAAAACAATGCAGGGACTATGCTTCTGGCAGACAGCATGACACAGGGATGGATGTGACAGGCAAAGGCTGACACCGGCTGAAATTCTGTCTCGACGCTGTGAGCTAACTGCAGGAGCTTGCAACACACCTTAGCTCTCATGCATTGGTGATGTGAACCGGGGAAAGCCACTTAAGCTTTCTCCGTTTGTTTGCTCATTCATTTGTTCACTTATTCATTCACTCATTCATTCATCTTGTAAGTTTCCACTAAGTTTCTGCCCTTGCGTCTTTTTTCTTCTGTAAAATAGCCATGACACTGCTTTCTTGACTTCCAAAATATTTGTTATGAAATAACATTTGCAGGTATGTGCAAACATCTTGTGAGGTTTAAAGCATGACACAAAGGTTGGTTATTACCCTTTTAAAAAAAGCGTGGCATTTAAAAAATATTTTGCCACCACCACTACCCTTTAGCTCAGAACATTTTTATCACCCCAAATGGAAACCCGTACCCACTAAGCATTGTGTGTATAGGATTTTGTTTATCTGTTCATCTCCTGTGGATATTTGAGTTGTTCCCACCCTCGGCTTCATGAACAATGCTGATATGAGCGTTCACAGATAAGTTTTTGTTTGTGTATCTGTTTTCAATTCTTTTCATTATGTACATAGGAGTGAAATTGCTGGGTCCTGTGGTAATTCTTTGTTTGAGCTATTGAGGAGCTGCCATGCTGTTTTCCATGGCAAGGGTACATTTGGCGTTCCCACCAGCAGTGTGTGAGGGTTCCAAACTCAAAAAAACAGTTATTTCCCACTTTTTGATTGCAGCCCTCCTAGCGAATATGAAGTGCTATGCCTTATTATGGTGTTGATTTGAGTTCCCTTAATGACTAATAATGTGGAGCATATTTTCATGCACTTGCTGGCAATTTGTATATCATCTTTGGAGAAATGTCCACTCAAATCCTTTGCCCATTTTTTACATTGAGTTGTTTGACTTTTTGTCATGTTGTAAGAGTTCTTTATATAATCTAGGTAATAGATGCTTGTCAGATCTATGATTTTCAAATATTTTCCCCCATCCTGTGAACTGTTTTTTCCCTCTTGTGATAATATCCTTCGATGCACAAAAATTTTTAGTTTTGATGAAATCCAGTGTATCTATTTGCTCTTTCATTGCTCGTGCTTTCGGCATCATATTTAAGCTCTCTGCTAGATCCATGGTCGTGAATATTTACTTGTATGTCCTCTTCTAAGAGTTTTCTTATTTTTGCTCTTATATTAGGTGTTGATACATTTTGAGTTAATATTAGTATATTTTGTGAAGTGAGGTTCATTTTTTACCCTTTTGCATATGAATATGCTAGTACTGCCAACATTTTGAGATTGTAACCACATGACACTATTCACTTAACTTCTCCCCTGCAAATTATGTATTTATATGTATCCACATACACATATGTATTATATATACAGGTGTATATGTATCTCTGTGTGTATATGATCAACATAATTCTACATTTGAACATTTAATGAGAATTATGAGATGGTTCACAGAGGTGCTCTGGGTGGCCTAAGTCTGTAACTGAAATTGTTGTACTGGGGTAAAAAGTGGAACAGAACATGAAAATCAATTTCTCATCTTTTTCATAGTAGTTCTGACATAGATTTGAGCCCTGACATCTTAATCTTGGCTGTTCAATTTTCTTTTTATAAGCTACAAGTGCATGTACGTTGCTGGTACTTTAGCACAGAACTCAGGGAGCGGTACCCCTACCTCATCTCTCACTGAACAAGAGAGCCTGAGGTTCCAGGGAGTCTCACTGCTCAGGCAGCCACACCCTTCCCCACTTTCCATCCGGGTGGTGCGTCCCCACAAACTAATCTCTTTTCCATTTCCTGCTGACTTGGTGATTGCCTAGTCCCTGCCAGTGTTACCCCACTTCCTCTATTTGGAGATACTCCTCTACCCCTTTCCTAGTTCATCTTCATGACGTGTGTCAAACTTTTCTACATGAAATTGTCACTAATTCCTGTCCCTCGCCCTGGCAGCTCCTTTGGGCTCCTCTAGCTTGGAGTGGGGTGGGTTGCACAGAAGGAACACCACCTGCAGCCACGTTGGGAGGTAGAGAGGTGGGCTAGGTCATACGTAGTCTGCCCCCCAGGACAAGCAAACAGGGGTTGGAGAAGCCCACAGGGCTGAGAATGCCGTCTGGAGCAGGGGAGTCCGGACAGGCGTGTCCAAGGGGGCACATCTCAGTCAGGGTTCAAGAAAAAGTGTCAACACTGAGAGTGGGAGTGTGATTGGCAGGTGTGACAGCCTCCCAGTGGTGGATGAATGTAGACCATGAGAATATCAAGTAAATGATGCCACGTGGGATGGGAACATCTAAAAAATTGGTTTCCTGAGATGAGGTCCTAGCCACCTTGCGGGGTATTCAGAGGTCAGGCTTTAAGCTCCAGGGGCATGAGCTGTGATGCGAACAGAGGGTTTGGAGGACTGGTTGGAGGCTGAGAAGAAACGAAAATCATCGTCCACAGACTGGAGCGTGCACAGGGCAGGGAGAGCCAGAGGGTGGAGACCCGGACAAGACCTCCCTGCTCCACCAAGGGAGGGGGGGGGCGACAACACTAACCCCCACCCACCTGCGTGGGGAGAAGGAGATGATGGCAGAGCTTTAAGAATCTCAGTCAGAATTGATTCAGAAGCTGAAGATGGGACAGCAAGTGAGCATTTGGGTGCAGGTGCCTGACTAACTGAATTTTAAGAAAGTAGAAGGAAAAGATACAGGGTAGTGAAGTCACAGCATCATGTCAAGAGAGGAGGCCTACTGCTCACCAGGGGTGGCCACTGCATCATTTGGTGAAGTTTCCAGGTTGAGAGCAAAGGCCTCAGGCTTTTCAGCTTGGAGAGGATCAATTTGGTCCATGCATCTCAAAGTGACCGCGTTCTCAGGAACAAATGTATGATATCCTTACTCACAAGATGCAAACGACAATCCCCAAAGAGCTCTTTCGTTAACTCACAGTAAGAAGTATTCCTTTCCAGGGATATTCATGTGTGCCACCCATGGTTCCCCTTCCAAATCAATGGCCAGCAGGATATGATTAGGGCACAGGATGGGGCTGGTATGGGAGGACGCTGGGAAAAGTCCCAGAACAATGTGTGGCGCTCATCAGGTCACTCGGATGCTAATGTCTGCCCAGTCCCTTTTGTTGGGACACAGTTGACAAGCACCCACTCACATCTCGCCCCTCCCCCCTTTTCTGGACCATCTTTCTTGTACTGCTACACTCTCCTCAGGTGTGTTACTACCATTGATTAGATTGGTCCCTTCATTTAATTTCTTCGTGGTCTTGCTCTCTTTTTGTTTTGATTTATGAGATGGCCCATCTCATAGTGACTGGAGTAGAACGGCCATCTCCATTAGGTGAGAATCCCGATCATTTCAACTCGGAAGCTCAGCTTAAGTCCGAAGTCATGCTACCTTAACTTCCCTGGATCGACCAAGTTGTAAAATGCGACAGTCGTCAGGTATAACCTGTGTCCTTCCAACACTTTCTATCCTCAATAATTTTGATGACTGTTTGGATGGAGAGATGGACTCGTAAACTCAGTATCAATTAGAGATGCAACTTCTACCAATCTTTTAGTCTTTCATGAACTCTTGCTTTACCATCGCTCCCTTTTCTTGTCTGGTTATCACATTAGGTCACTAGCTCTTCTGGGCAGGGGCTTCTTTTCCAGCGAGTTCACAGGCCCTTCCTGACCTGGAATGTCCACCACCTGCCTAGGATGCTGAGACTTGACCCTCAGTACCTGAGGACGATCCGTAGGCAGGCAGACTTACCGCCTAGGACTATTGATAGCGTGCAGGTTGTGATTCCGTCTGAGGTCCAGGACGGGGCTTATGGGTCTGCATTTCTAACAAGCTCCCAGGTGATGCAGGTGCTGCTCCGCTGTGGCCCTTGAGTGACAGGCGCTTGCGGTAAAATCATGGGCTTTGGAGACTCACTGTCCTGAGTGGTGATCTCAGTTTCCTCCATTGTCCGCTTTCTAATCTTGGGCAAATCGCTTCACCTCTCTGAGACTCAGCTTTGTGTCTGTAGAATGGGAATAACTTACTTCCCAGGCTCGTGTGAGGATTGAGGTGCCTTGGATAGTGTCTGTCACTTGGAATCCTTCCTTTCCTACCTGGTCCTTCACTTTGAGTCCCTCTTCCAGCTAGTCTCTGGTCTCTCTATCTGGATGATTCCACCACAGGACATGGTACAGCGGACCCCGGGGCCTTTTCAGAAGCAGTCAGTGTGCTCTGGCACCAACTAACCCTTGGTGTGGCCATAGCTCCTGTTCTCAGCAGGTGGTCACCCTTCTTGTGGCTCCTGGATCATAGCTCCAAATGCCTGGATTCTTCCTGAGCCTGGGAGTTCTGAGCACACCTGGCTCAGGCCCTTATCACCTGTAGGCCCTGTGGAAAGGTGCCTCACCTTTGTGACATCATCCAGGGAGGGCAGTCAGTGCCTTCTCCCACCCCAGCAAGGCTGCTGTCTGGAGACAGTGAGAGAGAATTGCTTCTAAACTGGATGGGGTTCACGTTTATTTTGGGGTACATTTCCTTCTCCTGGTGATCTGTCCCTCTGAGAAGTGAGTTACTGGTGCACATTTTCCCAAAAGCTGGGTGACCTGGTGGCATTCTAAGGAGAGGCTCCTCCCTACCATTTAAAGACCACTCTAATTTTGTTTCCACGTGAGATGTATAACTCAGACTGTTGAGCAGAGCTTGGGCCATGGGTTTCCTGCCTGCAGAGCAGAGACCAGAGTCTGGCATTTCTGCCTGAGAAACATCAGGACGCTCTTGTTAGAGAACAAGGGGAAATGATCAAGTTGTCCATGATTACCAAAGGATATGTAAGAAATATGTTGTCTAAAGTGGAAATTGCTACCCTTGGGTAACAGGAAAAGGCTGGTCATTACATTAGAAGTAGGAAATGGGAGATAATGAAATCGAGGCAAGCACACAGTGCAACCTCGATAAGGGGGTTTCATCACAGCCTCCCGATTCATTTTCACAGATGGCTCTCCTCTCGGGCATTTAAACTCTGTCTCTAATATCAGTCTGTGAAATGAACAGAGAGATTTGCCCAGTTGTGTTATTGTTATTGGAGACTAATACTAATAAAGTGCCAGTCAAATGTCCCCATGATGTCCTCTAAGATGGAAAGCACCTTGAGGGGCCCAGGCTGACTGAGTTTCTGCGCTTCTGAGATGCGGTGGCTTCTGATGGCCTGTGGGAGTCACAGGGAAGTCAGCACATTCAAGTCTCAATAGGCTTGGCTTCAGCTCGCACAGCCCAGCGTGGAAAGAGGGAGCACACAAAAACGTTTACCCTCAGCTCTCAAAAATGCTTGGAAGCATCATACCCATAACCCCCAGCTTCTTCCCGAGATGTCCCCACCTGCTCACTGGCGGTAGGATTCCTGCGAGAAATCAGGCACAGTGAACATTTCCCAACACATCAGAGAGACATCCAGGGCTCCTTGGAGCACCCTGCATGCTCACACAGGCCTCCGCTCTGAGGCATCAGTGTGATGGTCCGTGCCAGTAAGCGCTGCAGACCCCCCCCCGCCCCCCCGCTCCTTTTGTGGCTTCAGCACGTGGGTGTCAGTGAGGGAAAGTCCACGATCATACAGGCTAAGAACCAAGTTGGGACAAAGGCTCCTGAAAATCTGGGAACCACAGGGGAAGATAAGGGGGTTGTGTGGCTCCTCACCCAGGAAAGGACACGTCTCAGGGAGAAACATCTGGGGAGAAGCAGCCATCCAGCGGAGCAGTGACGGGCCAGGCCTGAGCGGGGCCAGCGGAACTGTGCCACCTGCTCTTTGCTGCAGAGACGGGTCTGCCCGGAGCCCCTCCCGCCACAGCCACGCGACCACACACGTGTGAGCTCTGGGCAGCACCGCTGCTCAGGGCATGCTATGCCCTCCAGCGTCCCAGGGAGCAGTGAGGCCTGGAGGAATCCCTGACACTTCCAAGCTGGGCGGGGCAGCAGCTCCAAGGGGAAATTCTCAGCTCCGCCGCCCCCTCTCCAAAGCTCCCCTTTATGCTAAGACCAGCTTAGGGGACCCAAGAGTACACAGCACTGCCTGCTGCTGTTGTGACGCCCGGGCAGCTGGCTGACCAGCGCGTCCTCCCAAGGAGACGTGGTGCCCAAGCCTGGAGGGTCCCTGGGAAAACACTGACAAGCCTTCGCCACTCAGAAACATGCTCTTTCCAAAAACAAGGGTTTTTCATCTTCAGCTCAGCTCCGGGAGCTGAGCACCCCCTTCTGTGCACGTGATCCTCTTTGCTGCCACCCCCTCCCCCGCCATGGCCTCCCCGGGGCGCCCGTCAGGCCTCTGTGGGTCTGAAGATGGGACTGACCTGGGTCTCCTGCCCAGGACAGGGAATGAGCAGCCCCTCCTCTTCCCAGAGCAGGGAGGCCAGTGCCAAGTCGGTCAAAGGAAGCGATGTGGCGGCAGCTGTGCGCCAGGCCAAGTGATCCTCTCACAATGTCATCTGCCAAACCTAGCACTGCTCCCGCTTTTACCGGTGGAAAACCTGAGGCCACATCCTAGGAAGTGGTTGGTCTCCTGGAATTCTCCCCCAGCCCCTGCTCCCGACCTAATGCACTTTCTGTGCCGGCAAATCAAAGGCCAGTGTGTGAGGGTGCTGGGCTGGAAAGCAGGGAGAAAGTGCCGCCATCAGGGAGCCAGGACCCACCAGGTGGCCAGCACACAGCAGGGCCCAGAGGAGGCCGGGCCCCCTCCAGCTCCGGGGTGGGCGCCCGAGGCTGGTCTTGCTGCCTGGCAGCCATGCTGTGCACCGCCGACTGTGTAGACAGGAGGCTGGGGTGCTACATTTGCTGGTCATGTCCGTGCATGGGGGATGCTGACTGGCGCAGACTGAACCTGAGAAGAGTGAGGGTAAGGAAGGACAAAGCACAGAGGACGGTAGACGGGCCCGTGCTCTGGAGCCAGAGGAGAAAACCGGGTCTTCCCGTGTTCAGCAGAGGCTGTTGGCAGGAAGCGGAGGCAGCTGGTGAAGACCAGGCGTTCTCCAGCGCTGGGCAGTTCCTGCCGTCAGAAGCCAAGGTACGGATGTGGTTTCCAGCTCTGGAGGCCCCAGCAGATATGTATCCTTCCCTCATGCATGCTTGATTTAGAGATAAGCTCTGGCCTGGAGCAGGGGGAGGAGGCAGGGCACCGGGCGCAGACCCCCGTTTCTCCCCACTGCCCAGGCTGGTTCCCTGGGTGCCCCTTGCCCGGTGGCCCTCACCTTCACTGCCTTCCACCCCCTGTCCCATGTCATGCTGCCTGCAGTGTGGCCCAGAGGCCAGCCGATCCTTGGGGCCCCAAGTCTGTCTGATGACCACAAACCCTCCTGTTGTCACTCCCACCATGACTGCATTGACTCTATATGCGCCAGGAGGTCACTGATGCAGTGGAAGGACTTAGCAGGAGGGAAAGAAAACATGTGAAGACGCTTTGTGAGCTAATGTGGAGCGCAGCCTAGAGAGCATTGTTATGAGTGCGGGACCAATGGCAGGGCAGCAGGACAGGAACACGGAGGTGGGGGCAGGCAGTGCTGGGACACCTGGGGCCCCAGAAATCTGCCCTGTGACATCAGACTGCCTCACTGGCCCTGGTCTCAGCTTTCCCTACTGGAAAATGACCTGGGCCACTGGAGGGAGGGGATAGCCCTCAGTCACTCAGGGCTCTGAGCAAACTGAACACGTGTGTGGCAGGGGACCCCTCCTGATGTCAGCCATCTTTGGTGCTGAGCTGCAGGTGGCCCCTGGCTCACACCTCGTTTCTTGTGTAGAAGGGGGCCCTGGAACAAACCTTGCTGACTTCACGTCTCCCCTTGCAAACGCTAATGACACAAAATAGAAGATTACAAGTGGCCTTGGTGTGTGTGTGGCAGGGGGGAGGGAAGGAAACAGATGGTATGAAAACTAAACGTAGAAGGGGAAGAATCAGTAGTTCCCACTGATTGTTACCCAGAGGCAGCAGGCACCCAATGCCAATTCCAGGGCTCTGATGTCCCACGTTTTACAGTTGTGACCAAGGAGACAAGCATCCACGTGGGATGATGATGAATAACATCCTATCACCTTGCATTTGTGGAGGAACTTCAGTTCACTTGATAGTAGGTTCTGAATAAGGACAGTTAGGCATTTATTATGACATTTCAAAGGGGGGAAACTGAGGCACAGGGGTGCGACGACTTGCCGCAGCCTACATGGAGTGAGTGGCAGAGGGAGCGCTTCCCATCGCGGGGAGCCGAGGCCACGCCACCCGTGCCGGTCACCTCACCTTCCAGCATTCAAGCCCAGCACGGCTGCAAGTGATCTTGGGTAAGAGGCTTGTGGATTCCGCAGGCTGTTGCACAAGGGCCGCTTGGTCAAGCGTCGAGTGTCCTCTCTCTGGCTTGTGCTGGGGACATAGTGATTGCACAGCAGACGCGGCACAGATAAAGATTTGCATAGTTCCTCGGGTGGCTTGCACACATTCCAATTTGACCCAACTCCCACGCCCTGAAATCACTCGCCGACGGGAGGGTTCTGGGAACAGCAACTGTCCACACACCTGCTCAGTGTGTCCACACACCTGCCCACAGCTCAGTGGCTGCAACTCTTAAGGGATGCCAGGTGGCGCTGCATTTTAGTGGGTGGATGGGCCACGGCCAGGAAGACACGTTGTGGAGGCTTCAGCGTGTTCTGTGTGGCTTTGGGCAAGCCACTTCCCTTCTCTGAGTGTTGCTTTCCACATATGGAAAATTGGTATCCTGACAGTATCTGTTTCAAAGGTGGCGTGGAAGTGAAATAAGGTGACATATGCAAAGCCCGTGTGCCCTAAGTGCAGATGGCTGAGGCCTCTTCCACAGCCAGTGTGATGTGGGCGGGGTGTGGGAAAAACCCTGCAGGGACACACGGCCTCCAGGCCAACCCCCTCCACCCTCTTGACAATACTTTTACTTAATTGCTTCTTCCATGTCACATGTGACTGCTGCAAGTTACTTCTGGTAACAGCTCTTGTTGCTCAGAGGATGGCGTGGATGCGTCCCGGCGGCAATCCGCCTCCCTTCCGGCCTCGCCCCTCCGTGAGAAAGGATGGGGTCCTGTGGGCCACACCTCTGGTCCCCTTCTCCTCCCACCTTTCCAAAGGGCCCGTCTGCAGCCAGCGTGGGGAGCAGAATGTGTGGGGGTGTCTGAGCTGCGCGCATGGGGACGTGGAAGGAGAATGAGTAACCAGCAGACCCCCTCCCACAGGCAAAGGGGAGACGGGAGGCCTGCGGGGTCACCGGCGGGTCCACAGAGCTGTGAGCACCGGCCAGGCACCCAGGACTGGTGCACCCACGCGAGGCAGAGTGCACAAGTCTGGCGAGCGCTGGTTCTGTCGGAGTCTTAAGGCTGTTTTGCCCCGTCCTGTCCTCCCACTGAAAATGTGTTGTCTGGCGGTCAGTCTTTGCAGTAAAGATTTCCAAAGCCTCCATCTCCTGAGGGGAAAAAACCAGAAAATTCCTTCCCAGCAGGTGCTTGTGAGTGTTCACACTCCCCTTCGCTCCTCCCGCCCTGCCCCCAGTCACGCGGCTGTCACACGTCAGGCTGGGAACAACCCCCGCTCCAGCCTGATGTCCGCCGCTTGTCGCCATGTGCTTGCTCTTGGACAAACGCTGAACTTCACTCACTTGTAAAATACCTGCCCATTATTTGATAATAATCCAATCAGGCATGACATCTAAAAAGGTAACAATCTCTAAAGTTTTTCAAAAAAAAAGATATTATTGTAACCAAAACAAAGATCTGGCGTATTTGCTTTTCCCCCTTTGGCAGGAAACCACCTTAAATTTCTGTCTTAAAGCCTTTCTAAGACTCTGAAAATGTTTTAAAAACTCTGTTCCTGCAAAGTAGATAGCATTTTAAGAGGACAGTTTCTTCCGAGGATTATAAAGTCAGTCAGGTTGTGGCAGTCACCTATCAACGGGGACACCTCGGCTGGGTACAGCACTCTGATTCAGGTTTGGGACTTCGTACAGCATGGGGGTGGGGTGGGGAATGGGGTGGAAGGGGGGTGGTGCCTGCTGTCTTCCCCACAGTTCCTTTTCTTGAAGAGAAAATAAAATGGCTTTCAATCGGACAGGATGGTCCCCGTAATTCAATGGTAACCTCACTGCATCCACCATCGTCAGAAAGGATGCACTGACGCCCTTCTCAGCTAATAGAGCGTGGAGGGCTGCGCTGTAATCGGAGCTGATGACACAGAGAAAGCAGGGAACACATGACTGAGGTGGGCGCCGGCTGCTGACAGCTTGAGAGTGAGAGGACTTCTCATGTCAAGGGGTCAGACGAGGCCCAGAGCTGCCAAGGAGCGCTGGGTGTGACAAGGACCCAGGGGGAGCTGGGGGGCTCCCAGGTGGTGGGGACTGGCCACATGCGCCAGGGAGAGGGGTGCGTTTGGCTGCCACACTCCCCCATCAACTGAAACGTGGATTTTGCCACAAACCTCGGCCTGAGCTGCCAAAGGTCTCTGGTGACGTCATATCATCACCGCCAGCGTTCATCATCCAACTTCACGCCATTGATCTTCTGATGGCTTTTCATCCCAGTTCCCCTTTCACTGTCTCCCCACCCCCACAACCTATCCGATCCATCAGCAGGTTCTCACGGCTTTACCTGTACTTCAAACAGCACCCCGAACCTACACCCGTCCTCACCCGGCTGCCAGCCCCTGTCCCCTCTCCCTGGAGCCTGCCTGCGGCCTCGCACCTGGCCCCCTCATGCGCAGTTTGGCCCTCCCGTGTACTGTCCACGCAGCGACCACAGTGATGGCTGTGCAATGCCTCTCGGCTATGTCAGACCCACCCAAACACTTCCCTGGTCTCCTTCCTTCTCGGGAAGAGCCGTGCCCTTCCCGGCCTGGGCACGCTGGCCGAGCTGGCCGCCACAGCCTTGCTGCCCCTCGCGAGTGGGTGCCAGGCCCTGCCTCTGGGCCTCCTTGCTGGCTTTTCCCACTGCCTGGAACGGGGCTCCTTTCTCTCTGGTCTCAGGGTCACTTCCTCAAAGACAGGCTCCCCACACCCCTGCGTGGCCCACTCTGCCGCTCTGCCTCCCTGAGGCCTAGAAAAGAAAACATGTGCGTTCACTTGATCTCTGCCTCTGTCTCTCCCTGACTGGCCTCCTCTGACTAGAACCTGAGTTCTCTGTGGGGACTTGGTCCGTGTCTCCAGTGGCACCTCCGGGACTCAGACAGTGCCGGCCTCGGGGCGGCTGCTCCGTCCGTGGGAGGGACAGAGCCTGGTGTGAGTGACTGGACCGTCCTCTCCGCAAGCCCAGCTTGCGCTGAGCAGCCTGAGGCCCAGGACGCCCGATCCCTTCCGCCTCGGCCCACAGGTGTGCAAGACTGTCACCTGCCCTCCCTGCTGCTGTGCGCTCGGACACTGCCACCCGCCGGCCTGCACAGCTGCTCAGAGCACTCGCTGACCCTCCCTCTCCGCACCCCTTGTCCAGCGGGCACCCGCTGTTTGCTGAGTACCCCGTATGCCGGGTCCTGGGAGGGGATAACCTCAGGAGACAAAACGAAAGCACCTTTCCAGTGCTTCCCCAGAGTGCGCCGTGTAGTCCAGGGGACAGACAGGTTACCCCTGGGTGACACTGGTGTGAGGGGAGAGACACGGTAAAGGGGGCTGGGGGAGTCCAGAGGGAGCCCTGGCTTGCCGTGGGCACCAGGAGGGTGGGTGGGCCGCAGGCCCCGCTGTCCCAGGTCTATCTGTCCGTCCTGACTCTGTTCCCTGTCTGGGCTGCAGTCCTGGTCCAGCTCCTCATCTGTGGGAGGGATGGCCCAGCCCGGATGACCTGTGTAGGGACAGATGGACGGGCGCCGTGGTCCTGTCCTCGTGTGGAAGGACACGGGAGCCCTCCCAGTTGAGAAGGCAGCGCCCTGGCTAGCTGTCCACGTGTATTTTCACCCTCACCCATCCACACACACTCCGCACTGCACTCCTCAGACAACTTCCGTAGCCGGCAGCCCCTCTGCATGGAATAACCTCGTCTTCCTCCCTGGCAGCCAAATGTGAGTCACACGCGACTTCAAACACAACTCAAATGTCACCCCCTCTTTGAACAGTGCCTGTCCCTCTTCCTGGCCCGCCCTCCCCCATCATGGTGTGACCCGCTCCCCGAGAACTGGCTAAGGCCTCGATGTGGGCAGCGCCCGTGTGACCTGGCCAGCTCCAGGAGATGGCGGAGGGCAGCTCCGCAGACCCGGGCCCGGCTCGGTGCCCGGCCTGTGGTGGCCTCAGCACGTGCGTGCACCCGCTGCAGGAGTGAGACTTGCTCCCATCTGTAGCACTGGGAATTCTGTGAGCCATGTGACAGCCCCGCCCCAAGAGAAGGGACAATGGTGAGCAGTCGGTCTCACCCGCTGGGAGATGTGGGCGTGTCATGAAATGCGCTGGGCCTCAGTGTCCTCGCCCAGAGCTGGTGTGTGTGTGTGTGCGCACACACACACACACACACGTGTGTACCAACTGATTGGTACAAGGACCCGTCACTACTGCCACCTGCTGTCTGCTTACCCGGCTTGCAGGCTGGGCTCCTGTGAGGGAATTCGTAGTTTTAGGTTGGTGCGATCCCTACTCTTTCCCCAATCTTGGGGACGAAGAGATACGGCAGGGTGAGAGGGGAGAATGCTTTCCCTGTGAGTTTTTCTCCCACGCTCACACCGCAACCCAGACACTTTGCACAGTGACAGCTGCCGGCAGAGAGCGGCCTGGCTTTGTGGGTACCAGCGGCACCCCTCGGGGCATCTGTACCTTGAAATCTTGCGGAGGGGCAGACAAACATGTGGTCAGTCCCCCACAACCACAGACATCTGGGCTCCCGGGTGGGAGCAGCTTGGGTTAGGGATGGGCAGGGTCACCTGTGTGGCCAGGCTGCAGGCCTTCAGGGGACCGGCTGTCACCTGGCCCACATGGCGATGGCTTCAAGGCATATTCAAAACACCAGCGACACTTGTCGCCCCACCTTGCCTGTGACTCTGTAATAACTCATGGAGCAACAAAGCGCTGGCTGCTGGGCGCTGCTTCCTGGGGCCGTCGGTGTCACCTCATCGTGACCGTTATTCCAGAAAGTGGCGACCATGCTTTCCACCTCTGTGATCCCTCGGTGTGGGCTCAGGTCCCCCTGAAGCCAGGGCCTTGTGGGCAGCCTGGCCAGACTGTCTAGACGCGCAGCCGGCAGGAAGTCGCACCTCATCTGTGTGTCTCCGCCTGGTCCTCCCTGTGTCCCCGTCAGTGATCATGACCAGGGGGCCTCCGAGGATGTTCGGTGACCCCAACACAGGCGTGCCGCCCCCACGAAGCCTTTCACATCTGTCTCCGAATGGAAGCAAGGTGCGGAGGGGCACCGAGTCCGGCCTTGGGGGCGTTTGCGGCGGCCAGCTCCATCCACCCGAGCATTTCCTGGTCCTCCCGGGAGGCACAGCAGGATGGCTCTTGGAGCAGAGGTGTAGTCACGGCTACAGTGTGAAGGCGTGAAGGAATTAGAGGGCCAAAGATGGGCAGAGCCTCTTAGGGGGGATCTTACTCCCAGGCGAGGTCTTGTCCTGGAATCTGCTTTGCCGTCTACGGGCTCAGGGGCTTTCTCTGCAGACCACCCAGGGAGATTCACTCACTCACTCACTCACTCCTTCGTTCACTCATTCAACAGACAATCACTAAGGTTCTCTTGGCAAAGACCATGCCCACTGCTGGGAAATGGATGTTGAGATGGAACTGCCACGGTCCCTGCTCTGTGAGGGAGCTGGCGATTGATCAGAACTTCTCCTGAAGGCTGTAGAATAAGAGCAAAAATGATGCCAAGGAAACCACCACCCTACATGAGCGCTCCTAGTAGAGGAAGGGACCTTGGTACAGGCGGCCAAGGATGGATGCCAGCTAGCTCGGTGGGGAGAAGGAAGAGCAGCGCTCCCGACAGAAGGAACGAGGCTCGAAGTTTCCGAGGCAGAAGGGAGAGGGGCTCTTTGAGGATCTGACAGAAGCCGTGAGCGGGGAGCAGGGGGAGTGCTAGGCCGGTGTCCCCCACTCTCTCCCCGGGGGCGCTGGGGGACACGGCCCAGCCATCACTGGCTGCTCTGTCCCTGGGCAGGCCTAGCCGACAGCTGCATGGCCTGCTCATGGAGCTGAGGCCCCTCTCGGCCCAGGCCGCGTCTGCCAGGTGATGAATGGACGGTCCCCCGCCCCAGCCGTGGGAGGTGGCCCTCAGCAGAGGGACGCCCCCAGCGCCTGAGGTTTCCCGCCCCTCCTCTGTCCCCCGGGAGGATGCTTGTGGATTACTCATGTTTTCTGGGGAGCGTTAGGAAGCGGGTACGTGAATAGCCACTGGGCCACCCGTTGTCCTGCTCTTTCGCTCTGGTCCTTGTGCTCTGTGCTGGATTCTCCTTGCTGAATATCCCTCCTCACCATCGAAGCGGCAAGAAGAAGGCTTGAGGTCTTGGCTGAAAAACCGTATTCCCCTGCTCCCCTCAGTGCAGGGGAGGTGCCCCAGGAGCGAGTCTGCTTCACAGGGGCTCCCAGAGGCTCTCTGCTGAGACTTAGCTTCCGGGGTGCTTCCTGTGGGGGGGGGCAGGAGGACATCACCAACCTCCGAGCCTTCCATTGTCATTCCCAAAGACGGGACGCAACAATAGCATTGGGAGTGAGAACACAGGAAAGGAAGGAAGTAGCCCTTTCTGAAAGTGCAAGCAAGGAAAACAATTTCAGATAAAGAAAATACAAGGCAGAGGGGCTAAGTAATTGTCCCAAAGTGACACAGATCACTCTTCAGAGGGAGGTACCTCAGGCTCCCTGGTTCTATTCTAATCGGCTGTGGTGACCTGAAGGGAGGGAATTTACAGACAGAGCTGATGGCATACTTGGGGTATTGCAAAACACAGACGATCCCTCCTAACATGGCACAGTGTCCCCTCCCAGCGTGACTTTGTGGCTCTTCTCCGTGCTGTCCTCCCCCCCACCCCCCGGGATCTGAATAGCCTGGGACTTGCATTGATAAGAATTAATAACAAAATGGATGGAAATGGGACCATGAAGTCTCAGAAGCTGAGCCTGGGGAGATCTTGTGATGTTCGGCCTTTGACCTCTTGAAACTCTGCCCTGAGACCACCGAGGAAGAGGCCTGTCCGCCTTCTGGAGCGTGAGGGCCATACAGAGAAGGGCGGAGGCCAACATGTGACCCCAGCTCCGCTGACGGTGCAGCGGAACGAAGCTGCCGGATGAGCTCAGGCCAGTGGAGGGAACGCAGCCCAGGCAGGGCTCCCGCCGGTTCTTAGCCACAAACAACAGTGAGCTGCTATTTTAAGCCACAAAGTTTTGGGGTGGTTTGTTAGGTATCCACAAATTACTAACCCATCAGCGGTTTCATGTCAGGTGCTCTCCTGGCATCGTCTTGTTCGATCCTCTCAAGGACCCTGCAAGGTTCTTATTATCTTCCCAATTTGCAGGTGAGGAAACGGTCTCACAGAGATGATGCCAAGCCATAAAGTAGCAGAGCTGGAGTTTGCTCTCATGTCTAGATGGCCCTACAGGCTAGTCTTGGTGGTCCCATTTCAAACCACAGAGATGGGGTCACAGCAGCATGTTATAGTGCTGGAAGCAGAGGCCCGTGTTCCCATCTGTAGCATGTTCTGAACTCTTCTGGTCACAGAACAAAGGCCATCGGGGCCTCAAGGGACGACCCTGGAGCCTCCAGGATGCTGAAGACCAGGGTGGCTTTGACCTGTACTGGCTTTACTGAGCGGGAACACAGGAGTTGAAGCTATTGTGGTTGAGACCACACCGTTGTCCATCCTGCAAAGCTGGAACAGCCTTGAGGACAGGGCAGCTCATCACAAAACCACTGATGGCTTCTGTATATTGCTTACTTATTGCTGGGTTACAAGTTACTACCCCACCTGCAGGGAGGCCTAGCACTGCAGTGATGCTGTCAGGCAGGCCAGGGCTGCTGTCATTGGAGGAGGTGAAGCATCCGCTTCCAAGCATGTGCCTGGTGGCGGGAAGGTGCCACCGCCATGGAGATGCTTGTCCCATAACATGGGAGTTTGCTCTTCTGGGCTGGGAGGAGGGAGCAGGAAAGTCAAAATCATCTGTAACTTGACCTTGAAAGTACCGTCCCTCTATGCTGCTGACCACACAGACCACTGTTGCCCCCTACATTGTGGGAAGGGATGACAGAGAGTGGGGTACAGGAGCTGGTGGTCCCGGGGGTTCCTCGGGGGGCCAGTTGCCCCACCGTGCATTGGTGACGTAGCCACACTCAGCTGTTCGCAGGAGGGAGAGGTCAGCAGTGATGTTCTGGGATCATCTCTGCCCCTGTAATGAATGGTGTCATTATTGTGACCTGTCACAGTGACAATTTAAAGGCTTCCTAGCAAGGCATCTATCTGTACCTGTGAAAAATGAACACAAGCGAAAGCATTATCTGATAATTCAAAGAAAAAAGTCTGTCATTTGACTTCACGCCACTTCCCAAAATGACATAATGGAAAATTTCCACACTTTTTAAAGTGTCTGTGGCTACGTGCCAGCCTCAGAAGGACGTAACGTTTTTCAAAGGGAAATGGAGTCATTGATCGAGTATCAATGATCTAGCAGCTCTATAATCGCAAGTCTTTACTCAAAAGGGGGCTCCCTGTCCCGGGCCGGCCCTCCCCTCATCTGCACTGTGTGCATCCAGCTGTCCACTTGCGCGTGCTCTCAGGTCTCCTGGTCACACTCCCAGCGCTCTCCCCCACGTCTCACCACCAGAAGTGAATCTACTGGATAAAACAGGAACATTCCTACTCGATGACCTTTGCTCAAGGCTGTGGAGACAGAATCACTGAAATAAAACCAAGAAGAAAAAGAAAGGGAGGAAGAACTTCATGGAAGAAGTAAACAGCCAAGGAAAACCCAGGACCGTGTTGCAACAATGTGATAGGTCACAGTTGTGGGTGAAGGGGCTCGGCGTGAGGTCCCCAGCCTGAGTCCCATTCACAGAGAAACTCTGTGTCCCTGTGTCCAGAGGCCGGAATGCACATCGGGCACCGGTTCACTAAGCTGGACACCTGCCAGAGAAGGTTTGCACCCCAAAGACAGAGCCCACACTTTCTGTACCCTGCAATCTGCTAAGTCAGCAGGATGCGTGGCCTGTGACCACCTGTGTGGATAAGTGTGCTTGGCCTAGAATCTAAGACCGAGCTGTAACAGGTTCTCTGGTATAGAACTGTAACGGGTCAACACTGTTTATGAAAACAGGAGTTTCTCCATTTAAAAAAATTAGCTGTTAAAATACACATGACATAAAATGCACCATTTTATCCACTTCTAAGTGTACAGTTACATGAAAAACATTCACATTGGCGTACAACCATCACCACCGTCCATCTCCAGAACTTCCTTCATTTTCCTAAACTGAAACACTGTGCTCATTAGAAAACAGTTCCCCTCCCCCTCCGCACTCCCTGCCTCCCCAGGCACCTGGCAACCAGCGTTCTCCTCCGGGCTCTGTGAATTTGATTAATCTAAGTGCTTTCTATGATGGAATCATATAGTACTTGTCCTTCTGTGTCTGGCTTCTTTCACTGAGAACAACGTCTTCCAGGTCCACCATGTTGTAGTGGGTGTCAGAATTGCATTCCTTTTTAAGGGCTGGGCCATGTTCCATTGCGTGTACACACCACGTTTGTTTGTCCGTCTATTGAGGAGGTTCGGGCTCTCTGCCTTGGGCTACTGTGCCTGGCGCCACTGTGAATTTGGGTGTACAGATGCCCCTTTGAGGCTTTGCTTTCAATTCTTTACAGTATCCACCTGCAGAAGTGGTATTGGTATTCCTTCACTGCGTCGTAACTCTTGTGTTTCATTTTTTGAGAAACCACTGTACTGTTTTCCATAGCGGCTGCACCATTTCACATCCCCACTAGACATGGAAGGTTTTCCAATTTTGCCACATCCTCACCAACACTTGTGGGTTGTGTTTGTTTTACTGTTGTTGTTATTTTAACAGGGGCCACCCTAATGGGTGTGGAGCTCCTTTATTTGAGAGACCAGGAAGCCAAGACTTAGCAAATCTCAACACCGTGTTCATGGTCACACAGCTAATCAGTGGCAGGTCTGGGAACTGTATTCAGGGGGTCTGAGCCCAAAGCACAGGGTTTTCTTTCCAGGTAACAGAGACGCTCAGGCTTATGGGGCTCCTGCTAATTAGATCAGCCTGCTCCCCACACGGAATGGTGCTCAGCACACGTTGGGGTGACGAGGAAGACCAAAAATATCACCATCAGCTAGAAGTCAGTCTGCAACCAGTTCGGCCAAAAATGAGTCGATAAGCTGGGACAGATCAAATCAGAATAACTCCTGACCTTTGGTGCAAATGCCAAGGGACCTGAATGTGGATAATTTTGGAAGCTAACTGAAGGTTTGAGTTATTACTTGTCTCAATGCTTCCTGCTTTCGGTTGGGACTGGAAATGGAAGTGCCAGGCCCTGCCAGGAAGTCTGTCGTGGTTTTACTGGTCAGGGCTAATTTAGGAAGTGCTGGAAATCTCACAGAAACCCCTCGGGAAATTTTTACCTTGTTTTCCTGCATAAAAAGTTCCACTCAGTTAAAAAACCTCAGAAGTGACATCTGGCTCCCTACTGGCTTATCTGGGCTCCATCTTGCATTTTTAGCAGCACAGTTCAGTCTCAGACGACACAGCCAGGTGACAGGGCTCGTTTGGGGGCCTGAGGACGAGACTTGCTGGGCACCCTGCTGGCTCCTGCATGCGTCCCCCACACACCTCACATACATTGTCCTATGAAGTGGGTGTTAATATTTCCATCTCACCCCCGAAGGCTGAGTCAAAGCAGGTGAGTTAACTTATCCAGCATCACCCAGCTAATAAATAGACAAGTCAACAAATTGAAAATATCCAGTTGAAGATGGTACTTTTTCATTACCCCTCTCTGTTTCAGACTTATTGGGAAGAATTCCTCTCCTGCAGGAGATTTGAGCTCTTACTGTAAAGGTTTAAATTCCTCCATCAAATGGAAAACATCCTTGTGGCACTGAGTATAAACTCAGGCCAGTGTGCAAGGCCCAGCGGCCCGGGGCCCCTCCTCCTGTCCTCCAAACACCTCTCCCTGCAGTCATACAGCTCCCCTGCACCCTTCCCTGTGTCCCCCCTTTCCTCATGCTGTCCCCTCGCATGTCCACATCCTACTGGCCCTCCAAAGCCCAAGGGGTCCATCAGAGAAGCCATGTCCGTCCCACTGTCCGTTCCCCAGGGTATGTGATTCGAGCCTTTGTGTGCATGTCGTCACCCCTGTGAGCTGCCCACATGCCACACTCACTCCACCTAAAAGAGGCCACGTACATACGTAAAGGCCCAGCACCGCGATGGCACACCGGAGCTCAGCAGAAGAGGACTTCAGGCCTTAGGGGCCAAACAATGAAAGGAAAATGGCTATGCAAATCCGAGAGGAAAGAGAATGTGAACCCAATTCAGAAAATGAGTCAGCTTTAGACACCAAGATCTGATTAAGATTTGAGGCTGATGGGGCAAGGGAGACAAAGCTGACAGAACAGAGAAGAGGTGGCCATTCAGAGGTGAGGAGGGCCCCCCAGGTTGAAGGTGGTTCTCGCACGACTGCTGGGAGGGCAGTGCTGGCAGACGCAGGGGGCCGGGCTGGACGCCCCTCCTGTCTCTAAGAAACCGACCTTGGTGTTCCTTCGTAACACAGCAAAAAAGAAAAGTGTATTCAGATGCTCCTCGACCTACAATGGGGTTACAATCTGATAAACCCATCTTCAGTTGAAAATACCACGAGTCGAAAGTGCGTGAACTACTCCTAACCTGCTGAGCACCACCGCTCAGCCCAGTCCAACTACATGTGCTCAGGACGCTGCCATGAGCGCACAGCTGGGCAAAGTCATCTCACACAGAGCCTGCTTCATAACAGTGTCGGGTCGCTCATGTACCATATCGGACCCTGCTGGACGTGGACAGCAGCACGTTGCTTCGTCCTCGCCGTTAAGTCCTCAGCTGAAAGCACACTGGCCCTGATGAACGTCTGAAGCACTGAACTGAAATTAACTGCTGGGTGACCAGGGTGCCGGGTGACCAGGCCGTCCGATGCGGCCTGGGAATCACGGGGCATTGGCCCACTGTTCAGCAGGCACAGCGTTCTTTGGTGTGTCTCTTTCACACCATCATCAAGTAAAAAGTCCTAAGTGGGCCCTTCATAAGCTGGGCACTGCCCTGAAATCAGCCATTACTCATTTATGTAATGATTTGTTTGTGTGTTTACCATGTTTGGTGAATAACAGATAGGTTCCTGTCTTCCTAGCACAGATAGTTGAGCAGCAGGGCTCTAAATCAAAACCACCACCTTTTCACTGGACATCCATCGTGAACAGAGGCCTGGAGTCAGCAGACGGGAACAAATAGATGAGCCATGCTACCCTGGGCAACGGTGTTCCACAGACTTGGTTTTACTGGCAGTGCAATTGTAATCGCTTTTGCTCAAGGGTTCTTGTTAAGAGTTGAAGATTGAAAGAGAAAATTCCGGCTTGCTTTTCCTTCTTTAAAATCAATTTTAATAACTAGGAATTGTGTTCCATGGCAGATTAATCCAACTCTATTCCTTTGAAAATTTAAAAAGGGAAAAATCTTTTAGTTTTTTGATAATGGGATACCCTTTATCATAAAGGTACAAAAGACACTTGGCCTCTTGTTTTCTTAATCTGTGCTTCAAATATGTTCTCAGCAATTTGGAAATTATAGGTAAGGTTTTCAAACTCAATTTACATATCCAGTAGCGTTTTGAGCTAAAAAAAAAGATATTAGAATCAAAACATCACTTTTCTCTGGTAAACTAAGTATGCAGCAGGCTGGTGGCAGCCCCTCAATTAGTCATGGCCCATTTTCATACTCCCACCCAGCAGGGCCGGAGGCACCCTAAGCCCACAGAGGGTGGGCGGTGAGTCACGGTGGCTCTGCTCCTGTCATCTACCTGGGTCTGGCTGGCGTGTGACTCACCCTGAGGCCAGGCCCCTGGGAGGGACAGCAGCCTCCTGTGACACAGTGCCCAGGTCCGTTCCGTCTCCCGCACTCCCAGAGCACAACCCACAGGCCTTGTCATCTCACTGGGTCAGGGACAGATGCGCCATTTTTAAGAAGGGATCAGCTTCTAGAGGTCTAGGTCAGTCCCGGGAGGGAGGTTCTTCCTCTGCTCTTGGAGACCAAATACTTGGATGAGTTTCTCGGTGGCGTAGTTGCTTCTAAGACGATCAGCGTCTGGTAACAGGGACATCTGTTTTCCTGAAGGCAGAGTGCGCTTCTGCTCAGGCGACAGTGGTGGGATAAGACTCACCTGCTCCCCCTATTCTGTGCCTATAGGCGGGGGCCAGAGTGGGGTGGAGCTCGGGGGGCGCCCTCAGGGAGGAAGGGCTGGGCTGCGGCAACATGGCGGCCGTGTTGTGACCCGGGGTTGAGCTGTAAGGTTGAGCGGTGCCGGGAGCAGGAATAGCTGAAACCGGCTTTATGTTTCCTTTCTACGCTGCAATCCTCTGACGCCAGCCTCAACCCTGAGGAGAGTCCTTAGAAATGACAGTCTCAAGTTTAGCTGTGCTTTGAAGCTAAAAGGAATAAGCTTTGACAGTGATCGCATTGAAAGCAGGCTGGAAACTCCCAGGAACCTGGAGGGGTGACGAGAGCTGACAGCCCCGTCAGGACGGATCTGAGGGGAGCGAAGGCTCCCCAGGGAGCTGCTTGCACGGTGGGGCTGACCGGTGCTCGCTCACTCAGAGGACGGTGTAAAAGGTGGGGGGACTTGGGGACGGTCAGACTTTAACCACCCAGACCTGCTGTAGAAATCAACGGCCCACCTCTTCATTTGGTGTGATGGTTAATTCTGTGTGTCAATGGCGTGAGGCTATTGTGGCTAGTGTTTGGTCAGACGCCATTTTGGAGTCTGGATATTGCTGTTGCTGTGAAGGTTGGGCTGTTGCTGCTGTCGCTGTCTGCTGTTGTATTGGTGAGATTAACTTTTAAGTCAGTAGACTCTGAGTAAGGCAGATTGCCCTCTGTGCGTGTGGGGGCCTCATCAAATCAGTTGAAGGTCTCAGGACCAAAGCCTGAGGTTCCCGAGGAAGCAGGTGTGCTGCCTCCAGGCTGCCTTTGGACTTGAATTATAACAGGAGCCCTGCCCTGAGTCACCAGCTTGCTGACCTGCCCAGCTGATTTCAAACTTGCCAGCCTCCACCTTTAAATGAGTCAAATCCTTAAAATGAATCCATATGAAGAGACACATCCTATTGGTTCTGTCTTTCCAGAGACCTCTGACTGATACACCAACATCTGTTACTCTTCCTCGTGTGTCTCTTGTGCACTTGGTTGCACTTTTCTTGATCTTTGTCTGTCGTGTCCATCCTCTGCGTATGCCACAGCACTCTCCCTGGTCTGCTCCCCTGTGGCCACGCTGTTTGGACACCCTTTCAGGGAGTGTGAGCCCACTGGCATAGGGCAGGCCCATGCCAAATGTTGGGGATCGGTGCCCTCAGCTTGAGTCTGCTGTGAGTTGGCATGTGGCTTTGGGCATGTTAACACCCCCAGACCCGCTTAATCTACAAAATAGGAAGACTGGGCTATATCAGAGGTGATCAACTGGGCTCTTTCCTTCTCTCCTTAAATTTGTTAACAGCTTATTGAGATACAATTCCATATCCCACAACCCACCCATTGAAATTGTGCAAGTCAGTGATTTTTTTTTTTTAGTATATTCACAAAGCTGTGCAGCCACCACCACAGTCTGAGTTTAAGATTTTTTCTGTCACCCTGTATAGAAACTTTGTACGTACGAGAAATAAGTCACTATCCCTCCCAGCCCTGCTCTCCTCCCCTAGCCTCTGGCAACCAGTAATCTATTTTATGTCCTTACAGATTTACCTGTTTGGCACATTTCATAAAAATAGTTATACAATATGTGGCTTTTTGTGTCTGGCTTCTTTCGCTTAGCATCATGTTTTTGAGGTCCATCCTCCGTTGGCACTTCACCCCTTTCATTGCCAGACAGCACTCCACGACGTGGATGAACTGCGTTTTGTTTCTTCCTCCTCAGTGGGTGGGCCTGTGGCTACTTCTTGGCTGTTGCGAAAAGTGCTGCTATGAGTATCTGTGTACAAGCGTTTGGGGCACATATTGTGTTTCTCTTGGCGAAGTGCCTACGAGTGGAATTTCTGGCTCATAGCACAGCTCTGGGCTCTGTATTTGGGGAGCTGCCAGGCTGCTGTCCGGGATGGCCACACCACTGACACTCCTGGCAGCAGTGTCCGGTGGCTCACGCTGCCTGCAGCTTTGTCGACTCTTGTTATTGTCTGTCTTCAGATTATAGCTGTGCTGTCTGTGTGCCTGGGGTGGTGTGTGTTATGATCTGAACGTCTGCCTCTCCCCAGAGTTCATTTGTTGAAATCCCAACCCCCAATGTGAGGGTGTCAGGAGGTGGGGCCCTTGGGAGGTGACAAGGCCATGAGGGTGGGGCCCCCAGGATGGGATTAGTGCCCTGAGACAGGGACCCCAGGGAGTTCTCAGCTCTCTTTCTGCTGTGTGAGGACAACAGGCAGAAGACAGCCATCTGTGGACCAGGACACTCTCACTAGGCACCAAACCTGCCAGTGTCCTGATCCTGGACTTTCAGCCTCCAGAGCTGAGGAATACCATTTGTTGCTTAAGCCACCCAGTCTGTGGTGCTCTCTTACGGGAGCTGAGCTGACTAAGCGTGCAGTGCCTTGCTGTTCCAGTTGCTGCTGCCCCTGCTGTAGAAATATCCACACGCAGGATATTGTCATCAGTCCAGCTCTGCTTCCTGAGCACCTGCTCTGGGCAAGTCGTTTTGCTGACACCCAGAGAGCTAAATGAAAGGGACGGACGGATAAAGCACCGTCTTCGCTCTGCAGTAGTGTATGGTCTTATGAATTAAATTCACTTTAACCATATGGTGAATCCAGCTGATGGAATCAGTGAACACTGTTTCTGGGATTTGACACTTGCGCAGGTGTTGGGAGGACGGAGAGCAGCACAGGAGCTGTGGGTAAAAGGGAGGCATTGCCGGAAGGGGAGGGGCGCGGGGGCTTGCCAACCCTTGCACAGGGTTCGGCTAAAGCACAGGCTACTCCAGTGGCATCTGGCTGCCTGGAATTGGAGGCAGCTTTCTGGGCGGTCCAGCATTTTCACCACCACAGGGAGAGCATAGACCATGGGACGTGCGGTATCTGACTTCACGTCAACCCTGCGCCTTATCCAGGTCCTGCTCTGTGTCCCAGCTTGCAGCCTGACTTTTGTATGACTTCCGTTGGACAAACGAAAAGAGTGATATCCAGGGTTTCCCTCCTCAAACCACATGAACATACACTACGCCCACTGGCTACCACAAAATGCCCCCATCGGAATGTCTCCCTTCAGGTCAGACCATGGAAGGCACTGAGGGAGCCGCCAAGTTGATGAGGGAGCTGTCTTCCCCGCAGGTTCTGAGTCGGGGGAAGTGCCCTGCACCTCTGCTTAGGAAGACTGACCTGGCAGCACTGGGGGATGGGCACACAATCCAGGTGTGTAGCCCAGCTGCCGAGCTACTGCCTCGGCACAGGTGGGGGTTCACAGAAATCTAACTAGGCGACCCCCAGGATATCCCAGGAGGAGCAGGAGGTGACCACAGAGTTGGCTGGGCGTGGAGAGGGCTGGGGAAGCCAATAAGATTCTCAACAAAGCTTAGTTTCCTCTTACGTATAAGGCAGCACTAGTGTTTAAACAATGTCTGCCTGGTTTTAAAATTGTGTTTATTTGATTATGTGCACCATGCCTTTGAATGGCAAAAGCGGGAATCCACCTTGGGAAAGACCTTGTTAAATCAGGAGTCGTTTGAGGAAACCTCTGACAACTCAGGAGAATGCAGTGCACCTTTCCATCTGGCTTCCAGCACAGCCTCATCCCCACACGCTCAGAGCCCTGGTGAGAGGGCGTGACCCGACTTAGGTCAAGAGCCAAGGCCTTGGGGGAGAGGGGCGAGGACCCCAGGTCTCTCTCGCTGGGGCTGTAACTCAGCTCCATTGCCAGCAAGGGGTCCATGCAGCAGGAGGTCTGGGGGCCGAGCTGGAACCTGGGCACTGAGGCCAGTTGCTCGGCTGGCTGCACTGTGACAGGAGGAAGGCTCACTGGGAGCAGTGAGCTAAGACAGGTACGAACGTGGGACCAGGCAGGACACCCCCGTGGCCTGCGCCAGTGCCTGGAGCAGCCCGGGAACCTTGCAGAGTGGATGGCAGCCCTCAGGCCGGGCAGCACTGGTGTCCAGCGGACAGTGATGACAGCTGTGGGGGATGGGCCAAGTGTCCCATTCTCCGTCCCCCTGCCTGGAATGTGGAAATGAGACTGACCCCTTGGACCAGGTCACCCTCAGCGGAGAAATTCGAACCTTCTTGCTAATAAGGCAGGTGGGGGCCCAAACAATTAGTAAGAAAAAAAAGTGACTTAACTGGTACCCCAAGCTGATGAAAGAGGTCACATACAGATATCAAGAAAGAAAGAAAAAATGTTTTCTACTCCAATATGTACAAATAGCTGTGCTTCTTCAGACACAGCTAATGGACCCTTGTCACTCCCAGTCAGTGGAGAGAGTGATGGAGGTCAGTCCCCGTGAATTCTCTGTGTGCTGTGAAGGGTCGTCGACGGGTGCTCACAGGTATCACGCGGGACGAAGTTCTGAGGCTGCTGCCCTTGGTGGCGCCCGTCCGCCATTCGGCCTGATAATGAGCAATGGATCTCGGGTGCCTGGCTCCGTGGCCCAGCAGCTCTGCACAGCGCTGTATAAATTGGATGGGTTCCGGGGCCCTTTGTTCGGTGCCGGCACCATCCTCCTCGTAACGGCCGTGCCTTTTCTATTAGCAGAGAGAGGAGGCGAGTCTGAAAATCGGTCCCCAGGTTGATGGTCACAGTTTTTATTGTCTGAAATCTAAGCAAAATAATCTCGTTTCACTGGGCTCTGCTGTTTACGTTAAAAGGACGCGTGAGGCTCAATGAGACGCGAAGCAGGGGTCGCCTCCCTTCTCACATTACTGGCTGCTTGGAAATAGTTTGTCAAATTGTATTTATGGTTAGACAGGTTCACGCAGCAGCTTTAGAGTTACCCGGCTGGAACTGTATTGGAAATAAAGACGAGGGAGCAAGAGAATAATAAAGGGTCAATTAAGGCTCCGGGGAAGAGAGAAGAAAAGGCGAAACCAGAAAGAAAGTCGAAAGGAATCAGAATTTTTTTATTACTACTTAAAAATATCGAGGGGAACAGAGTGTATGGAGAAAGCCAGCTCAGAAGGTACACAGTAACAAATGAGTGATATCCATCTTTGTCGTGGTCACCAGCATTTGTCAGGCGACAGCTCTGCCCCCGTCACCTAGCATAACTGTCGCTGCATGTGCAGTGAAGGTGGTGTTACTGTCCCAATTTCACAGGTGGGGACAGTGAGGCTGGGGAGCCTAAGCAGTCTCCCAGATTTGCCCAGCAGTCGCTGATGGAGCGTGTGTTAAGCCCACATCCGCTCGCTCCTGAGGCGCTGCCGCTCCCAGACCACAGCTCCACGGCGGAGACGGGTGGAAATGCTTTGGCTTCATTGCAGTCCCTCCTGAGCTGTCTTCTCAGTGAGTCACCGGGAGCTCGCGGAGCCCCGGCCCTATTATGAAGCTCGTGAGACTTGAGCTGTGCCGTGGACAGGAGCTGCCCAGTCATCTTCAGAGACAGCCCGCTGGTTCAGAGTGTCGGCCTGGATCCTGAGCAGAGGCTGATGTGCAGGACGTGGTCCTCAGGATTGGGGCTGGGGAAGAGGGACAGAGAGGGGGACAGTCCCCGCTGGGCTCCATCCAGTGGGGCCCTTGGAGGGGCCGTGGGATGCACCTCAGAGTTGCCCACTGCGGGCACAGACGCGGGGCATCTGTTCTCTGGCGTAGGCCCCTGGAGCAGTGGGCGCCTCTGGGGCTTTCCCTCTCTCGCACCCCCTCCTGGGCCTGGCTGTGCCCGGTGCAGCTGAGGAGGACGGGGCAGGAAGAGAGGGGCGCTCTGTGCAGGAGGCAGGCGTCAGGGCACCCCTCCTGCCAGGCGGGGAGTCGGGCCTATTATCTGTCAGGACGGCTTGCACACAGTGGAGAATTCTCGGCTGCAATATGCAGCCTCCTCCTGCAGTAAGAAGAGCAAAAGCAATCGCCAAGCCTTTTCCAGGTCACACCAGTAACACTTCGTCACATCCACGTGGGGCCGCCCAGTTCCCAGAGCACTTTAACGCTCACCACCTCATGCCAGCCGCCGGCAACTCCGTGGCTGAGTCCCCACGAGGAGCCCCTTCCCCCAGGAGAAACTGAGGGGTACACAGGTGCCAAGTGGGGGAGTCCAGTTTCACAGTTCTTTGCTTTTATTAGCCGTTTCCCACAATGGTAAAGTGTGGATGCCCCGCAGGTGCCTTCCCAGACTCCTTTGCAAACATAGCTGAGCAATGTGCTTGGGAGAGGGGTGGCGGGGCGTGGGGAGAGGGGTGCCAGTGGGTTAGGTCTTCCCAAGGAGGCACCCGGAGTTCTTCCTGGCTTCCACGCTGCATCTTGACCAAATGGTGCTATATTAACACTGTCGCCAAACAAATAGAGCCGTGACACTCTTTTGCAGATGTCATGGCTGGCTTTCTGTGCCAGCCTGTGTCGTGTGTCACGCCTCTTTCCTGCACACCGTTGACATGCCGGACACATGGGTCACACAGCTGTGGCGCCACAGCAGCCCTTACAGCATGGGGGGTCACTGTCCCTGCCTCATGAATGAGCCTGAACTCTGAGCTGCGTCTTCCCGGCGCTGCGAACAGCCAGCCTGCCCAGGTCTGCGTGGAAACCAAGCCCGCCTCTCCCCTGGAGAGAAGCTCCCCTCATGTATGGGAGGGAATCGCTTGTTCAAGTCATGGAACTGGTGTCTCTGTGGGACAGGGTCCTCTGGCTCTCAGCTGTCCTTCTTCCCACTGTGCCGCGGCTGTCTCCGGGTCCCTGCCTCTACGGGGAAGGGACTGCCAGTCAGCCATCACTGTCCTAAAAGACCAGCTTCTGTTCACTGAGGACTGACTGTTGTCCTGGGCGATCTCATTCCTCAAGGTGTGCTTATTATCGCTCTTGCTTTATAGACAAAGGAACGAGAGTTTCAAGGATTAAGAAAACATGCCCAAGGCCCAAAAGGCCAGGAGGCATGGAGCTGAGACCAGAGCCCTGACCTGGCGCCTGAGAAGGACGCGAAATCAGGAAAGAATGGGGTTGAAGGTGGACATGGTCCTGTCCTGAGAAGCAGGATTATCAGGACGTCTTATCTTCCATGAGAAATTCGAGAAGCAAAGATTTATGGAGGTTAAAATAGAAGATAGTTTGATAAAACTAACAATTTTCAGAAAATGGAGATAAATGATGGGCTATTGGCACACTACCCAACGCCTTCTGGTGAAGAAAGTGTGACAGCTGGAGTGGGCGTCCTTACCTAACGATGGCTTCCGTGGTCTAGAAATGTCTGGGGCCATATGCAAAAATGTGTGTGTGAGTGTGTGTGTGTGCATGTGAGTGTGTGTGTGTGCATGTGTGCATGTGCATGTGCACATGTGTGCATGTGTGTGTGCGCGTGTGGAGGACTTAGCAAACTGAGTTAAAGGTTGAACGGTGTTGACAAAGTGGAGAGGGAAGGCCAGGGGACAAGGGGACAGAGTGACATGTCTGCCTTTCAATCCTCAAATGTCCTGTGGATGGACGGTAGAGGGAGGGGAGTGGCAGGTGATGGGGTCAGGTCACTGAGGGCTCTGACCTTACCCTGAGCTGGTGACTGGAAGGCTTTGAGGAGGGGGCAATGTGCTCTAACTCTCGCTCAGAAGGAACTCTGGTCTCAGCGCATGACGGGGACAAACCAGCACCCTCACCCGGTTTTGTTAGCAGCGCCGGTTGCTGTGTGGGGTCAGGAGGAGCTGTGCTGAGGGCAGCCAAGCAGACAGGAACGGTGAGCGCTCGGCTGGTCCCAGCTGCCGCAGGGCCAGGGGACCTGAGCCCCCACGGCCATCAGGAGCCCATGAACACACACGCTTCTCGCGTTTAGGAGGCAGGGCGGCTGGTTCTTTTCTCTGTGTGGTTCCTTACACTAGACACCGTACAGAACCCTCACCGTGCCCGGTCTCACGGCGGTCTGGCAGCAACCCTGGATGTGGGGTGCATTTTGTCAGTGTCCAGCACAGGGTTCAATGCAGAGTGAAGGTGTGGTCCGAGTGGTTGCCCAAGTGAAACGTCCTTCTCTGGGGCCCCATGGAGGGGCCAGTATGTGTTTCTGTGGGCCTGGAAGGCCAGCGTGTGCCTGGACAGGCACGCACACTAGAACAGCCAATTTACTAGATAAAGGGACATACAGGGGACAAACCCAGGCCGATGTGTTCACAGTGCAGACGCTCAGGCAGGACGTGCGGGGCAGGATGGGCCGGCGGAACTGAGTACAGGAGAGCCTGCTCGGTTCAGGCCGCGGCCTGTTACCTGGTGGCTGGCTGTGGGGCACCCTCTACGATTGTAGCTAGGGAGGCTTTGAACGTCTTTGGACGTTATAGGCCCACGAAACATATAGACCCCATTCCGCTCAGATTTTGGGAATTCTCTCCATCCCTAGCAGTTGAAGGATCGTGTTCCTCCATGGTCGTTTTCCCCTTTGGGAAATCATCATTCAGGTAATTGCCACATAGTCCCAGTCAGGCTGCGGTGACTTACCCGCTGATGGTCCCTGTTCCTCTTAAAATAAGAGACTGTAGTTGCAGATATGATTATTATTAGTAGAAATCTTTAGAATAGAGTAAAAGAAAAACTTTTTTTAAAACCTCTTATTCAAAATTGTGGCATTTGAATAATTTTTGAGGTACCAAACGGAATTTATTTAGGCTAGTTTAAAGGCTAATTGATACAATTTCAATTTCAAATTGAAACACTACTTATAATGCATTGTCATTCATCTTAATGGGTGCTAATGTTGAAACGTAATTGAGACTCTTTGAATAAGAGCATCATTAACCCTGTTACTGCTGATCAATGTTCAGAGACGTTCAAATACAGACGCGTGTCCTGTGCGGCCGGATGCACAGTCTGGTGTCCCCGGTTCTGAGAGTTTCTGGAGGAGAAGGAGCCTTCCGAGTTCTCTGGTGTGGAGCCCTGGGGTGTGGAGGAGTTCGATGAGACGACACAGCAACAGCCTAGCCTGGTGGCTGGAACACAGTCGGTCCTCAATAAGTGGTTTCCCTCTCGTAAGTAGGTGGAGCTTTTTGCAGCCGCTCTCCAAGTTACATTTATTTACTGTCCCAGGTCTCTTGGAAGTTCCCACTGGAGCGAGAACATATGTTAAGCTGTAAGGAAGTGTCTCAGAGTGCATAATTCTCTTGGTTGTCACTAGCTGCTGAGTTTTCTGTGTACAACAAGTACTCCATGAAGCCTTTCTTATACAGGAGAGCTCCTCTCCCCAGAAAAGCCCCAAACAGTGCGCATCATGAGGTCCTTCTACGCACAAGGACACCAAGGTTTGCAGGTGTTAAAAAGTCCCCAAATTCACATGAGGTGCCTATTAAGTGGCAGGCTGAAATTCCACCTGACATTGTGGCCCATATTCTTGGCCCATCACGCTACAAGCACCTGGGAGGACCCTGGGGACAGTGGGTCATTTCTGTTCTGGTCACAGTGCGTGAGGCTCCAAAGTTTTCAGATGAGCAAAGTGAATTTGGCTGGGTTTGCTCTGTCATTCAACCGCTGCTCTTCTCACTTCTCCTGGCTTCAGCACCCTTCACCCCAAACCCACCACTGTGACCATTTCCCTGAATTAACTCCCCCCCACGTGTCCTTACAGCCAGCAAGGACATAGTGGGTTCCACCTCTACCATCCATTCTCGAGAGCAAACATTCTAAAGTATCACTGGAACCTAAACCATCATGGTTTCTCTTTTCTAGACAGTGTTTTCTAAGGTCCTTACCGACAGCAGAAACCACAGTGAGTGGGTACCTAAAACTCTCACCCTGGGCTCTTCTCATTTCGGTCCATTGAGGTAGGAAGTGCATTCGAAGCCTCCTAGCATCAGCTGCCAAGCCTCACTCCAACTGGCCAATGTACCAGTGTGATGTGCGCAGCTCCCAGCTCTGGGCACATACCCAGGCCCAGCCTCTGGAATGGAGTTGCCTAGAGTTTAGTGCAGAAATGCAGATATAAACAGCACAGTCGTACGAGGTAATTACTCTAATAACATTTTGTTTTATTGATCACTGTATGCTGGGTATTGATGTGCACAATCCCCATCAGTCCTCACAGTGAAATCTATGAAGTATGTACTATTACTAGTCCATCTTACATGTGGGGAAACTGAGGCCTGGAGAAGTGAACTGACTTTCTCAAGATGGTGTGGCCATCAGGTGATAGGGTCAGGATGTACATCTCATTCGTCTGCCTCTAGAGCACGAACTTCCAGCCACTGCCCCACATGGCTCCAGGGTGGCTCCAGGACAGACAAGAAGTACAAAGGAAAAAAATCACACGAGGCTGCATAGAAGAGGCAGCATTTAATTGGAATCTTAAAGCTTGAGTAAGAATTTGCCAAGTGAACAACAAGAGATGAAAATTCCCAGCTGAAGAAATGGTGTGCCCCAAAGCCTGGAGGTCAAGGTCGTCTTATGTTTTGGGAACCTCATGTAAGTTACTCAAGTGAACTTCCTGGTGTCGGGTGGGGCAGTCAGGCAGGGAGAGAGGGGAAGTGGCGAGGCCGACAGGGTTAGGTCACAGCCTGCGGGCTACGCAGAGCTGGAGAGTTTATCCCGCAGCTGGTAGGGAGCCCTTCAGAGGCTGGAGACCCTGCAGTGGGGCGAGCCAGGGTGCTGCGAGGCAGCTCAATGTGGCTGTGTGTCGGGCAGACACGGGGTGGGCTGAGGACAGAAGACAGGTGGGTGTGGGGACAAGTATGCAGCTGCTGTGATGTCCCAGGTGAGACGTGCTGAGGACTTTAAGACGGTGGCAGCAGAGAGTAGTAGATGAGCATTTAGGCCTGCTTCATGGTAGAATCATCAGCACTTGTGAACAAGCGGACCTGTGTGCGGTGGGCGGACTGTAGCTAAGGTGTCATGCTCACGTGACCAGCAACAGACACTGACTCACTGGAGCAAAAAGGGACTTCATCTGAGAGATGTTGGTTAGCAGAGGTCAGGCGTGGGAAGAGCGAAATCCCACCATGCCCAGGGCCGTGGCCCCGGGCAGCTGCAAGGCCCTTGATGGCACGAGGGTGAGGACGGGGATGGGGGCTCTAGTCTGGTGACAGCGGGACTCGGTGCCAGCTCCATTTTGTCTGGCCTGTCTGGCTCCCAGTGTGAGCGAGCACTGCAGCACCACACGCTGTCAGAACAGACATGCACGCATCTACAGGAAGTGCGGGCGGGTGCAGAGGGGTGGGTGTCAGGAAGACTTGGTGGGGATTTGGGGGACTCAGCCAAGTGGCCTCCAAGATTGCCATCCCGCCTTCCCCTCCAGAAAAGAGCAAGACAAGCTTCAAGCAAGATGAGCCACTTATTTTTTAATGAGTGAAAAAGATTAAGAGTTATAGCACATGCGTTGTATCTCTGACTGCAAAGCACAAACAAATTTCAAGAATTCACCCCTCACAATTTAAAAGGAAGTTCATCTCTGCAGAAGTTCTCAGTGCCGTTGAGGTGTGTGTCACAGCTCCCCCCGGGGCCAGGGGTGACAGCCCCCCATGAGCAGTGCCCACTGAGTGCACTGCACCAGGGAACTGTCAGAGTTTGAGAGCTGAGAATGGAATGAAAGCAGGCAGGGCTGTGATGGCGCGAGGCCCCCAGTGGCGGGCAGACGGGACCCTTGGCCTCCGGGAACTTAAGTCGTAGATGTGCTTGTCCATACGTGAGCTGATCAGAGAAGGAAATGCTGCCAGATTGAGCCAGGGATGGCCCGTGGTTAACACCTGCTAGAAGCTTCCTGGAATCTCCTTGGCTCCTAAAGTCCTAAAAACAGTTCGTGGGCAATTCTGGACTTAGAGATGGCTACACCCCAGGCCACACTCAGCAACGTTCACATTTCCCATTTTATTATGGAACATTCCAGAAGGCGCAGTTTGGGGTGGCCAAGCCTGGGCTTAACAGATCTCAGTCCCCAGCCCACCTTTTCTTCACATGTAACCTATTAAACCCGGTGATGACTCTTATACTACTTTGTGGCTTTTTTTTGAGCTTGAATCTGAGACTGTGGTGCCTGTTCCCTGCCTGTTGAAACCCTGACACTCCCAAGGGTCCAGCTGCTCCGCCTGTCCCAGCGGATCCTGACCAGGAAGGCACCAGGGCCCTGGCCCCCACCAGCCGGGGGTGGGGTGACAGGACCAGCAGGGACCACTCTGGAGGCTGTGCTGCTGGGGAGTGTGGACCTGAGCTTCCCAGACAATTGGGGAACTTGTCAGATGGCAGCAGCTTGGACGCAACCCAGCAGCAATGCGGGGAACCAGCCCTGCCCGCGATGCGACTCGCTTCCAGGGGGCAGCGGCCCGAGCCCACACCCTGGGAGGGGCCTGCCCGGTGGGAAGAGGAAGCTCTGGCTGGTGTGTGTGGTCAGGGTGGGGACAGCGCAGCCGGGCGGGCTGGGAAAGGAAAGCTAGGACTCGTGGGAGCCTGTGGTATGTTCAGTGAAGTGTAAAGTGATTTGGGAGCCTAGATGTTTTAATGCAGGTTCATGGGACCTAGGTGTTGCTTTGCAGGCACTGGCAGATGAGTGTTAGGCTGGATGCTTTTTAGCTGGCTCCGTGTCGTCGGCGCACAGCTCCAGCACGCCGTAAACGTCAGTGGACGTTCTTGAGCAAATGCTGGACTGGCTGGTGGAAGGACGTACTAAACTGTGGGCTGCTGAGTGTGACGGTGACTAAATGGAGCGATGCCAGCCGAGCCAGCTCCTGTGATACCGTAGAGATGGACCCAGGCTGGCAGCACCCTCGCTGTCCCTTCCGCATAACCTGGTGGTGAAGGGCCTGGACGCGGGGGCCAGTGTCCTGGGTTCAGATCCCAGCTTGGCCTCTTGTTCACCATCAGACCTTGAGCAGTGTTTCTAAACTCTGTATGCATGGGTTTGCCCTGGTGTATGTGTGTGTGTGCATGTGTGTGTGTCTGTGTGTGTGCATATGTCTGTGTGTGTATGTGCGTGTCTATGTGTGTGTGTATGTCTGTGTGTGTGCATGTGTGTATGTCTGTGTGTGTGCATATGTCTGTGTGTGTATGTGCGTGTCTATGTGTGTGTGTATGTCTGTGTGTGTGCATGTGTGTATGTCTGTGTGTGTGCATATGTCTGTGTGTGTATGTGCGTGTCTATGTGTGTGTGTATGTCTGTGTGTGTGCATGTGTGTATGTCTGTGTGTGTATGTCTCTGTGTTTATGTGCATGTGTATGTCTGTGTGTGTGTGTCTGTGTGCATGCACATGTGTGCACAGGGACCTGATGTATGTGACATGCCTGGAACCATGACTGCACAGCTCCAGCTCTCTGCAATTGTTAGCTGTCATTATCAGCTGTAATGACAGCTCATAGGTTTGCACACTTCTGTCACCTAGGTCCCAAATTTCTCATGGATGGACAGGAGGCTTATCTGCTTCACTGTGTCCCTCTGGCGTTTATCACTTGGCTATTTCAGACTGAGACCACCCAGTTACGATATTGTATTGCTGGCATTTTTGCTTCCTTTTTAAATCCCTTCCAGCTTAAAAATAAAACACACAAGTACCAGCATGTTCCCAAATAAAATCATATTTGTGGTTCCCACTAATTGAGCAATTAGCAGAGAGAGGTGACTGCTTCCTGAGGACCGAATGTGCCTCCCTCATATCTAATACTAACTACAGCGTCTTAAGTCTTGGCGTTTATTCTCCCTGGTTACGGGATGGCCCGCCATCCCAGGGGCCTCAACAGTCCTGGGGAAACATCACCATCTTGCCAGGAACGCAAGCGTGTGAGAGCTCAGCGTGCGCCCTGACAATCACTGTGGGGGTGACACAGAGACAGGCTGCCCAATGGCATTCCAGGAGCCCCTTCAGGCGGGACCACCGCCGAGGTCAGCACAGCCCCCAGCTTCCTCAGCTGAGGGAGAGGGGGAATTTTCAGTTGGGACCCTTGGGCAATCCCCCGGCTGTTACCCAAACGGTCACAGGACCTGCCACGGACGCAGGACAGGGAGGGCTTGTCTGAAAATTGTCCCGAGAGGAAATGTGACAGGGCAGAGGTGCTGGATAAAGGGAACTTCTGGGCTGGCTTTGTCCAGAAATTTCCTGTCAACTGTTTCACTTCACGTTTAGGAAAGGATTGAGGAACTCTTGGGAATGTAGTTAACACAGGGTTAGATGCCGTGATGAGAAAGTCTGCCCCCCAGCCAGTCCTCAAGCCTCAGGGACTCGTGGCTTCGTGCCCATGAAGACAGAGGAAGCCACCCGGCCTGAGACCTGGGGTGAGTGTCCCTCTTGTCTCTGGGTCTGGACTCTCTGCTGGTCTGGACCTTGCACTTGACAGTGTCTTCTTTTTTTCTCCAGGTCATAATAATAATAATAATAATAAAAGACAGAAACAGAAAAAGAAAAAAGAAAAACAGGAAATACTGGAAGTGGTTCACCTGTGCACACACCCCTGGCTGTGCAAAGTGCGCCCAAAACCACTGTCACTAGGTCCCCAAAGGCTTTTCTGTTTCGTCTAACCCTTTACACCAATACCCTTGCCTGGAGCCAGATGGATTCAAACAGAAAAGCAGGCCAGGCCCGCCAAGATAATACTTGCATTAAAGTACACACTAGAACACCGTGCAGCAAAGAGCGCATAGCTTTCAAAGAGGGCAGCTTCTTAGCCTCCTCCGTGGGTTTTAAAGAGCAGATTTGGGAAGCGGGAGAGAGAGAGAGAGAGAGGAGTAGAGGATTTTCTTTTCATTTCATGGATCCTTAACCCATATTTAAAGCAGACTCTGGATTTTTAGGCACAGCAAGTGTGCTTGTAATTATTTCAAACAGTTAAAAAAGCTAGTTAATGATGTTCAACATAAGTAATCATGTTAAATAGTAAAATTTAATTTCTGAAAAACTTAAATCCTCATATCTTCTGGAATGCATTGTGCTGTAGGATGTCTGAGTAAATTAAATTCTCTCCCGCACACTAAAGCATCAATTTCCTTATGGTAATTATCTGCTAGATTGGATCTGTCAGAGGCAGGGAAGCAAGCCTGACATTATACCCTCTTTACAAAAAATGATTACAAAAAATTAAGACGAATGAGTAAAATTAAGGCCGCGGCTGGTAAGCCTCTATAAAGCTCTCATGGATCACTCGACGCAAGATTCCATTGTGCTGGGGACTAAGCTTTTAATGACTAGCCGTATAATCAGGGCCAAGTCCATTAACGGCCGGCAGGAGTCACCGATCACAGAGATAACAGCGGAAAATGATTTTCCGCCGAGCAGAAGCAATTTATTATACACAAAAACGTACTTCTGATGGAAGGGGCTGGATACAGGAGGAGCCTGTGGAGTTGACAGGATCCCTTTCCTGGAAAGTTGGGCAAATGCGGTAACGCCGAGACTCTGGTGGGCTCGGTGTTTGCCTTCAGGTCCCCCTGAGGGGCTGCCTGCCGCTCTCCTGGGGCTGCACCCAACCAGGGTCTGCAGGAACGTGCCAGCCTCCCGGTGTCCCCCGTTAGATTGTCCCCACGTCCAAGTCCTCTGTTCTCCGTTCCTCAGAAGCTACCTGGGACAGAGAGCCCTCGGTTCTGGACTGGATTCTCGCTGACGGCACCGTGGATGGCCACGCTGTCCCTCTGCTGGTGTTAAACCCAGCTATGTGCGAACGCACTCAGGGGACATAATTGCATGGCCGTCACGCCAGCATATGTCATTCAGTCTAAGGCTAAAGAAAAAGCCAAGTCCTCATGGACTCCTGAGGAAAGCTGCCCCACCTCTGGGCAAAATGGAAATGCCCCTCCCTCCCCCGCCTCTCCACGTCACCCTCCTCACTAGCCCCTCACTGCTGTGGCCTGGTCGTCTCCCTGTGCCCATCTCCCTTTTGTAATGACCGAGCCTGCTGGTTCAGTCCGCACTCTGCAAGGGTCTTTGCACGCTCTTCTGCAAGTTACCTCGCTTCTCTAGGTCTCCACTTTCTCACCTGTAAAATGGGTTTTTTACTGACAGCACAGCCTCTGGTTTACTGAGAGCATACAGGAGCATCGGGCCTGGTGTGTGGTGGGCGTGTACGCAGCCCGATTGCGGTTTTTGGCAGACCAGGGCTGCACCCCAGCTGGGTCCACCATGCACGTTCTCTCATGAGGTCTGTCAGGATGGGCGTCATTGTGTTCCCAGCACCTCATACAAGTGCTGGCAGATAGTAAGCGCTTTAAAATGATTGTTGAATGCCAAGTGTGAAGAATTGGAAATTTTCTGGTCTTGAGTGACAACTAGGGGCAGCAAATTCTCACTGTGAAACCCCCATTTACTCCATTTGGGGTGCCCTGGTGACCTGGTTTGTGCCCGTCTAAGCTCTGGCACTAACTATACCCAGCAGGTTGCAGTGATCACACACTGGCTGCCAGTGTGGGGAGACAGAGCTGGGCCCCATGGCGACGTGCAGTTGGTCCCCAACCAGCAGAGGCAGCACCCTGCGAGGTCATTTCCCCCAATCTCTGGGAGCCCAGAGGCATCCGCTTGTCAGGGACGTGCCCGGCGGTCCCAGCAGTGAGCCCGGGAGCCAAGGCAGCCTTCTTTGGGCGGCCATGGGCGGTCGTGGAGTCCAACAGAGAGCCGGACAGAGAGGCCAGGCCCCGCCGGCTGCGCAATCTCTGCCCTTGTCACGGTGTTTGAGGGTTCTCATTGCCTCACTCAGAGCCTGCTCTAGCCACATGGGGTGGGGTGCCCACCTCAGCGTGCCCTGGGCACGGTGAGCTGCTTCCTTCACGTGGAAGATCTCCACTCACGCTGCAGGTAACTGTCACTGTGGTGGCTTCTCTGATGCGCTTTCGCTATGCTGCTTCTATTTCCTTAGGCGCATGATGGCATGACGGTGCCGGCTAATTGATTATGTGTCTGTGTCCCCAGGTAGTTAGCTTCTGAAAGGCATTCTCCACTTATGCCCACAGTGGTCCGCACACCTGTCCTGTATAAAGCAGCCCCAGGGAAAGGCAGCTCGCTCCCAGGTGACCAGGAATGTGCAGTGCCCACGGGATGGTGCCGAGTACGCGGCACCCGGCTGAGCGAGCTGCCTTCCCTCTGCCGGCACTGCACCCTCCCCTACACCGCAGAGCATCGCTCCTGCCACTCCAGCCTTCTCCCTTTTTCTTCCTGGTGACAATAGCCGTCATTTCTCATAGCGTAAGTTCTTTTTGTTTGTTTGTTTGTATTGTGGTAAAATACACATAACATGTACTGTCTTAACCATGTTAAGAGTATAGTTCCACAGTGTTGAGTACATTCACATTGTCATACAATTCCCAGAACTTTAGCATCTTGCAAAACTGAAACTCTGTCTCCCTTAAACAACTCCCCTCTCCCCATTCCCCAGCTCCTGGCAAATCCCATTCTACTTCTTGTCTCTATGAGTTTGACTTCTCTAAGTACCTCATAAGATCTGGAATCGTACAGACTTGTCCTTTTGTGATGGCTTCTTTCACTTAGCATAATGTCCTCAAGGTTCATTTATGTCGTAGCATGTGTGACAATTTGCTTCCTTTTTAAGGCTACTATTCCATTCCTTGTATGTTCCACGTTTTGTTACCCATTCACCCTGCGGAAGACACTTGGATTCCCCCTGCTTTTGGGTTATTGTAAATAACACTGACACAAACGTGGGGCAGACACATATCTCTTCAAGACCACTTTCGATTCTTTTGGATATATACTCAGAAATGAAGTTGCTGGATCATATTTTTAACTTTTTGAGGAACCACCATGCTGCTTTTCACAGTGGTGGCAACATTTTACATTCCCACCAGCTGTGCACAAAAGTTCTCATGTCCCCACATCCTCACCGACACTTGATGTTTTTTTCTTTTTTAAATAGCAGTCATCTAAATGGGTGTGTGGTAACATCTCACTGTGGTATTGATTTGTGTTTCCCTAAGGATTAGTGATATTGAGCATCTTTTCGTCTGCTTGGTGACCATTTGCGTGACTTACTGGGGGTCATGTCTATTCAAGCCCCTTGTCCATTTTTTTAGAGTTATTTCTTTTTTGTTGTTGAGCCGTAAGAGTTATTTATGCATTCTGGAAACTAACCCTCATCAGATGTGTGATTTCCGAATATCTCTTCTCATCCACAGGTTGCCTTTCACTCTGTTGATCATGTCTTCGATGCATGGAGGTTTTTAGTGTTGCTGTAATGCCACTCATCCATTTTCGGTTTTGTTGCCTGTGCTTTGGTGTGAAATCCAAGAAAGCATTGCCAAATCCAATATTATGAAGTATTTCCTCTATGTTTTTATGTAAAAGTTTTTTAGTTTTAGATCTTCCATTTAGGTTTTTGATTCATTTTGAAATAATTTGTATACAATGTTAGGTGAGGGTCAAACGTCTGTCACGGCATAAGTTTTATGCTAAAAAGTTTTAGTTTTGATTTATTTTTTCATTCATGAAACAAGCCTTCCCTTTAAAGGAGAAGGGGAGGTTAGAATTGAGAAGGACGTCCTGAGACGAACACAGCCTCACCCCGCCGTGTTCACACCCACCAGCCTCTGGCTTAACGACTGCTTGGCAGTTGTGTGCTGGTCCCTCTGAGGGTGAAGCGGAATGGGCGTGGTGGGTTGTGCACTCTGCTTCAATGCCTGGTGCTTAGACCAGAATCTTCCTCCTTCACTTGCGTTTCTGCCAGTTGAAATGAATTACCAGATTTTTTAAATTTCTAATACAGAAAATACCAATATTTTAACCCACATGAACAAATGTCCTTGGGAACCTGCATCATGTTTAAGAATGTCAAGGGGTCTGGAGGCCAGAAGGTTTGAGAACAGGCCACCCGCACGGTGAAGGTGGGCGTCTGCTCAGGCCTGTCCACTCCTGCCCTTGGTCAGGCTCCCTTGCCTAGAAGGTTCTACCCCCCTTCTCTCCCCTCCCCTCCCCTAGTGAGCTCCTAGGATTCCTCAGAACTCAGCTCCAGGTGGGGGACCCCAGAAGTGCTGTCTGTTCCCCCAGGAAGAAGAGGCGTCCGCTCCCCCTGGGACAGGCTGGGTGGGGCTGTGTGCCTCAGACCTGGCCTCAGCTCATGCATTTCTCTCTGCAGCTGGCACACACTGCATGCTCCCCCAGGACCAGCCGTGCAGCGCGAGCCCCTCCCCCAGCTGGTGTGCTCTCCGAGTGGCTGCACCAGTGGTCACGGTGCCCTTGGATCTATGCTGCAGGCTGAGGCCACACAGGGGCCTGATATAAAAGGAAGATGGCCGTTGTCCAGAAACCCAGGCCCACGGAGCTTCCCCCAGAGAAGCAGCCAAGGGCCATCCCTTTTTCTGAAACAAAACCACCACACAGAGTAAGATGGCACTTTGTGGAAGAAATCTGGCAGTTTCATCTGACTTAGGGAAAATCTGAAGGATAGAGTATTTTCAAAGAATGAGCTTGTCCTCCAGTAGTATTTACAATGGTACCCGAGTAAATATAGTTGTAATAATTTGCAGTCAGAATACCAATGGTCTGAGACTGGCTGGAGACTGCAGAGGTGCAAAGGCCAAGGGTTTTGAGGAAGCCGGACCTCGGCTAGATTCCTCCTTCCACCCTGAAGTAGGGTGTGACCTTGGGCACCTGTCTAATTCCAGTTCCTCATCTGTAAAACGAGAGGAAGAATACCTACCTTGCAGGGCAGCTGGAGCTACTAAGTGAATAGCGCTTTGACCTGGCACAGAGGGGCGCTAAAAATAGTGCCGTTTCCTTGCTTCCTTCTCTACTGTCTGCCCCCCACCCCCTTCTGAAATCGAGGTCCCCAGTGTGGAGTCAGGGTTCCTCTTATAATGTTTATACCTTCACTGGACAAATGCAGAAAAAGTATAATAAAATTATTTAAGAATCCTGCAAATTGGGTCCAAATTAGTGAGATGGTACTGGACACCAAAAAAACAAAAAACAAAACAAAAAAAAACTTTAAAAATTGACTTTTGAGATCTTTTTCTATTTTCATTCAAGTTTTGACTTCATTTCCACACCTTGCATGGTCTTTCTTAATTGCCTTGACCTGCAAGTTTCCTTCTCTTTTCTGAGGCTCTAAAATGTATATAAGCTACACCCCCTTAGTCATACCTGGTCTTATTGTTAATCAAGAGTCTTCAGCTAAAGCAGAAGAATTTAATGTGTTCCATGCCCCGGCTGCTCTCCCAGTACAATGTGTGAGCATACATGCACACATGCGTGCTTATACACACCCACACGTGAGTTACCATGTGACTTCAGGGAGCTCAAGGTCCCCTAGCTGGGGAGGGGGAAACTCAGGTACCTCTTCCCAGTGCTAAGCAGGGATTAGATGCTCCCTCGTGTGCTGGCCAGTGGGTCCCACACTTAGCTGCAGATACAAACCGTAAGCCATGAGGTGGGGCCGGGGCCCAGAGAGGAGCAGAAGAAAGAGAAGGAGGGATAGTGAGCTGAGAACAAGATGAAGGAACGAGGTCTGAAGGCAGAAACACAGGAAACAAAAAGGGAGCATGTGGAGTACAGCTAGGCGAGAAAAAGAAGAGGAAATTCCTCATTTTCGACTTTGTAAGTTGTAGGTTCAAATTCACTTTCCGCTAAGGGGACTTGTCAGAGTTCTGGGTGACCCATCACTCATCCACGTGTCCGTTCATCCATCCATCCATCCATCATTCATCTATCCTTCATCGGGCTTTATCCATCCGCTTGTTACATATGAGTAGACATCTTCAAGTGCCTAAGATGTGCCTGACTAGGTGCAGGACCCTGGTAGATACCAAGGTAACTGAAGCATGGTTTCAGACTTCAAGGAATGGGAAAGGAAAACACATAAACAGATCCTTTCATTGCAAGGAGATGATTGCTGTAACATATGACATACAAAATCTAAGTCAGGCACACAAATAAGGGGACTTATTTTAGAGCTCTATTGAAAGAGGAAGTAGAACCCAAATTGGAGGCAGGATGACCCTCAGCTGCTGGCTGGGGCACATGGGTTGTCACGTGTCCCTTCAGGATTCGGAGGAGGCTGAGCAGGTTGGAGGCGGAGACCATGGTTAACAGTGAGGGACCCCAGGTGCTGGGCGGAGGGTGGGGGAAGGGCTGTCGGTTACATGGACAGTCCACAGAGCCCAAGAAGGGTGCCAGGGTCTGCTTCAGAGGACTGTTCATTTTAATAATAATAACAATTGTTAATACCTACTGATGGTCCCTATGGTGCCAGGAATGAGGTATGTTCTCTCCTTTAACACCCTCAACACCCGGCATTTCCAGTGAGAAAGATGAGCATTGAGGCCAGACATTCGTTGCCCCAAATCCAGTCTGTATGGCGTCCCCGCCTGCTCGGAGGGAGGGACGCTGACTGAGATGCAGGCCGGCCAGGTGGCTCCCAGCGGGAGGCCTAGAGGGGAGCAGGGTCCCTTCCGAGGGAAGGGGTCTCCAAGGGAATTTAGAAAAATCAGAGAATTGGAAAATAAGCGTTAGGAGTTAGGAGAAAGTTTGACCAACAGTAAGCGAGCCCCTGGACCCCCCATTCAGTCCAGGCCTCAGGAGGGGTGCAGTTGGGAATGAGGGTTGATCCACAAACAGAATGGTTTCTCCCCTCTGTCCTCCTGCTCCTCCCTGCCCCCCTCCACTTCAGAACCCCCCCACTTTCCCCTCAGGCAGGAAGTGGGTGTGAACTCCAGCGACTAACTCACAAGAGGTGCTTTGATGGGAAGGGTTCCCTCTCGGTGGCCTGAGAGAGAGGGAGGGTGTTGTTGCTGTGACTGAGAGGGCTGATGCTTTCTGAAGAACGGCAGCTCGAGACTCCTCAGGGACAAACCATAAAGAATTCAAAGGAACTGTGACAAACCACAGCCAACACAAACAACATCACTCCCCGCCTTGGCTAACCTCACCTTTTCAGCAGAAGAGGATAAAGGTTTTGCAAAGGTCCCTGTGCCTGGGAGACACGCCAGGGCTGGGAGCCCACCACGAGGCTGTGGGAAGATGGCTGCAGAGCCTCCTGCATCGGCCTTTACAGATGCCTGATCCAATGCAGGGGCAGGGGGCCACCTCCAATGTTCTGAGGGCCAGCAGCTGAGTTCTCTGCACAGAAGACCAGAGCAGCCCACACAGGCAGCGGTTGATGTCCTCGGCTGACAGGGAGCCCCATCTGCGTCTGCTGCAAGGAGTCAGATGTGGGGGGCATTTTCTACCAAACGGTCCCTCAGGAACAGAGGGAGGAGGTTGCCCGACCCCACCTGTAGGGTCTTCACGCCATCAGGAAGCTCTGCTCCCCCAGAGTCTTCGGTGAGGTCCAGGTCATTCAGGCCATCCCTGCCCCTGCCCCTCTGGGGTGTGTGGGCATCACACTGTCCCCTGCTGTCCTCAGATGGTCTCTTTGAAAGTCCCCAGTCCCCGTGTGTACATCACTGCGTTGTGTACAAGCCTGACTTCAGAAAGGTTCCTTTATTTCTGAATTGGTAAATTCATTATTAAATACTCCTTGGAGAGACACAGGCCACTGGTTTTCTGCAATTTGCATCACCGCACTTGAGCTCATGCTGCAAGCTGAGCCTCTTGGGTCTCTGGTTCTAGACGTATATTAATATTTCTGTGACCTTTACTAGGTGGCAGTTGACACATATTTTTTTAAATAGCAAAATCAAGAAAACTGATAACCTAAAATGCATATCACTGACCCTCATTTGATGAGCAAATTCAGAAATTTTCCCAAAGAAAACAGCAAGTCAAGGAGACTTGGAGAGTTCAAGTAGAATGATTATAGGCAGACAGACAGATTCTAATGATTTTGCAGACATGATGCAGATTCACCTTTCAAAGTCCTGCAGCGCTTTCTACACCTTTAAGTTCCATGTTATCTCTTGGGTAATTATTTGGGTGTTTAAAGGACTCCACTCTGTCCTCAGAGGGAGCAGAAATGGGCTGCCAGCACTGGAAAAATAGGCTTCTCTGGACACTCTGTCCAAAGTGTGAATGCGAAGAAGTAAAGCTGTTTCATTTAAGTTGACATGGTGGAACCAGTAGGGTTTGCCCTGGAAACGCTCTGTGGGTGACAGTCCCATGGGGTGGGTGGCACACAGGATGTCAGTCCTCTTCCTGTGTATCTAGAACCAGTAGGTATGACAAACAGGGAGAGAGTGACATTTTGTGTTCATTTCAACAATGTCAGGGTGAGATGGGGACAGCTGTGATGATAGTAACTGTGAGTGCGCTCAAAACGAACCACGATCAAAAGCCACGCAAGTGCATCAAATAGAGGCCCGGCGTAGCGTCTGAGCCCCATTTGGATGGGATGCGTAAGGATTGATTGTGAAACAGAGTCAGAAAAAAAGCACTGAAAACCGTGGCACACAGATCAAAGAGCACTTGCCTTTTTGCGCGCGTTTCTAAGAAATGTACTGTGTGCCCACTAGATACCCAGTACAGATCGGGTCTTTGCTCCCAAACCCAACACGACAGAATTCCTGTTGTCAGGGAGAGCGTTAATTTGGGTAGGCAAGGTCTCTCATGGTAATGATGTGTAATCCCCCCACTGAATTAGCCCTTAGGTGTGCTTCTGTGTCTATGCAGAGGCACAGCTACCTTCCACTAGGAAATGTTTCTGTTTTTAAAAATGCAGCACAGTTTTCTGAAGAAAAATTGCTCCGTTTACTACACTAAAGATTTAATTTGTGTACGGGTCCGAGTTCAGGGATTTTGTGCGTTGCTGTCCGCTGTAGCCTCCTTAGCACAATCAGTGTTTAACGACCTGTTTGCTTGTTGTCGTGGATACTGCGCGCGGAGCCCGGGCCCCTGAGCGCCAGGCATCAGACACGCTGCTGTGTCTGGGCGCTCGCTGAAGGGATGGCCGCACAACGAAAAGTGTGGGTCGCCTTCATATGTCATCTCGGGTAATGAGAGTCTCAGCATCATTAGGGCGCCCATTATGTCTGTGTTGGTAATTATAATCATAGCACTAGTTCTGTATTTCTAGTAGGTGACTCCGTCTCCCTGGGGTGGCTGGAAGCAGTGAGGTAGGCGCTGTGGGAGCCGGGACCTGGGCCCTTCAGCTGGTTCTGACTTCCAAGCTTGTTGCCGGAACGCCTTCCTGGCATTGAATGAGAATCCTGATGGGAAAACCCTGCTCCCAAAGCAGATTAGTTTAAAAATCAATCCTGGAAATACCTTTTGCAAAGAAACATAGTTAAGTGGCCTCAGTTAATTGTAGCTGTTGTGCATTTTCTTCTTCAGCTTTTATATTTAGCAGTTTGTAGAACGTAATGCAAAACTCAGTGGTTCCCAGAGATGAAAATAATCTAGTCTGCCCTCTACTCAGCAGGACAAGTGGATTTGCTTTAGAAGACTCTCACTGATTAGGAAATAGACCTGGATTATCAAGGTACTCCTGCTCCTGGGCGATTCCCCCTCTCCCTGCTGACAACCTGCTTCAGGCTGGACCATCAGGGCCGGAGGTCATTCCGCTCCGGAGGAGGCAGTGAGACAATTTTCCCTGGGAAGTCCTAGCGTGGGTTCTTCCTTCCTCAAGCCACTTTCTGCACAAAACCCTGAAGGGAGACCCACTAAACGGTTTTAATGCAATCTGCAGCCTATTGATTTCTGCAAGGGCAACTCCTAATAGTAGTACAAGGCTCTTAAAGTGGGGCCCTGAGCCTGTGTGGAAAGGGGGAAAGCAGGTGCGCAAACCCCCAGAATCAGCGTTCTCGCCTCGATGTGTACAGAACGGCTCAGGGAGCTGACTGGAGCGACGGTTTTGGATGTGGGACCCTGGTTCCAGTGTCAGAGGCTCCAGGACCTCTGGTGTTTCTGTGTTGGCCTTGGGTCCCAGCTCCCTGGTGAGCAGGGCTGGCATTTTATCTTCACAGGGGAGGAGCCTGAGCTCATCACGGCAGAATGGAGAGCCGCTGTGTCCCCCGTCCTAGATGTGGCCAGAGATGCTGGGGGCCAAGCCAGCATCTTCCTAGAAGCAGCTCTGGTGCTGTGCTCAGACAGGTGCCCAGTTACCTGCACTAAGGAGGAAGGAAGCAGTTGTCCCCCACAGAACGCTAAGGGCAGGTGCTACTGGTACCCTGCCATGGAAAGGCCCAGAATTATAAGCAAGTGCCTCGGATTTTTAGCAGAAACACCGCGACAGCGTGGCCTGTGGTGTGTTTACCACAAATGTAGCCTCAGGTATCTGCATTCATCCACTTCCTGGGCAGGGCTAATCCTTCCCACCTGGGTTTGGGTGGGACGCTCCCAGAGATGAAGTGTCTCTGTCTGTCTGTCTCTCTCTCCCCCTCCCCCACTCTCTCCCTCTTACTCTCAGAATTGTTCTGTCTGAAAATCATTAGATCGCGCCATCGGGTCCAGGTGCAGTAACTCCTCTTCTGCACCGTGAGTCAGCTGTGCAGGACGGACCGATGTTTCCTGTGTGTCCTAGCAGAAGGCAGTGCACAGGGAGGGTCTCAGGAGTCAACATGCAAGCCTCTGTGAGGTTGTCAACTCGGGCAACCAGCACCCCAAAACCAAAACAGCTGATTGTTCCCTTTCTATGGGATGAGCAGGGCCAGCCTACCCCAAAAGCATTCGCACATTTATTTGGAGTTCGGTGGGATCTCTCTCACTTTCAATTTCTTGGGAAAAGAAGAAACCCCGAGAAACACTTCTGAAAAGTCTAGAAACACAGCAGAAGGTTTTTGTGTGTGTGTGTTTATGTTGGTTTTGCTTTTGAGTGAGTCAGTGAAGGTTATCCAGTCTGTGAATAAATGGAGGTGGGAGGTGCAATATCTAAATTCAGGGCCTGGATTCTAGTTCTAACTCTGCCAATTATTAGTTGTGTGACCTTCTCCTAGCGTCAGCAATAGAATCACAAGGTATGTGCGAAATGCCTGCTATGGGTTTGCAGGCTGAGGAGAGTGCTTTGTAAACTCTAGCAGGATCTACAGACATGCATGTGCAAATATAACTACATCCAGGAGGCCAGGGGCATCCGCACAGCCCACAGACACACGTGCGCGGTCCTGGAGCTGGTGCTCTGTTTGATCTAGCGTCAGGCCACACGCTGACCCTAAAGTGAACATGAGCAGCCATTCCTGCCTCGTGACCTTCATGGAGCCTGGGGGATACTTCTCTCTCTGAAAGAAAAGTCCTGGAGCCAGGCAAGGGAGGTTTCATCTTTCTCTATCATAGATGTTGTCCCCCATGTGATGTGTGCCCTGTGTGGAAGGAACAGTGCCACTTTCTCTCTCTGTCACTGGGGTTTCCCATTGACAACATGTGGGGTTTGACTGAATGATCTGGGATCATATATTCTATGATGTACACTCTACGGTTGTAATACCTGCATTACCTTGGTCAAGACATGAGACATCCAGGTAGGCCTGGCATCCCAACTCTAAGGGGAATCTCAAATAAAACTCTTGCTGCTGGTGGCTTCCAGAAAATCCTGGCAGCCATCATGGAATGGTGGCATTCCAGGGCCAGGGCCAGTGTGTGACCAAGGCTGAGATCCAAGACACGCTGCCTCACTCAGAGAGGAGCATCGGGCCTCAGCTGACTTGAAGGATACTCAGAACACCTGCTCTTTTATTCCCCCGGCACGCCATGCACGGCACCTCCCCAGTGCTGAGGTTTGGAAGTCTCACGCAGACGGCAGCCACTTCAGTGTTTTACAGTTTCCTTTTCCTTCTTATTGAAGGGGTTGTAGGGTTTTACCGTTGTGACCATTCGGGACAGCGGTGCCTGGTGATGAAAGAGGTCAACTGCCATTTCTTTCCGTAAGATGCTAAAACACAGTGGAGGAAAAAAAGGAAAAAAGAAAAAGAGAGACATAAAATAAACGTAAAAACATATAAAACCTCATCTACTCTGCAACTAATGATACACAAGTACCAGAGAGAGAACGTAAAAGAGAGAGAGGCTGGGGATAATTAATCATTGTGTGTATTGTTTCATTTACTTTGTTTACATTCAGTTTGATTTACCATAATATATGCATTATTTTGCAATCAGTTTCATTGTTTGAAAATCTGCTCTGTGCCTAGAATTACAGTAGGCGCTAAGAATGAGGCAGATGCACTGAAAGAAGGTGAGGCTGTCGAGAGGCAGCTGAATAGTCCCAGAGTCACCACGCAGTCTCTGCGGGGTGGGCCCAGGGCATGAGGGAGTAGAGGGAGAGTCACCTCTGGGCTGGGGAAGGACAGGGGCCTGGAGTCCATTCTGTCCTGACGTGGACATGGGTCACCCCAACTCTCTTGTTGTGAATGTGCTGCTATTTGAGACACATACACAATGCGGTGCTCATTTGTGGCAGAGGTTACAGAGCACACAGCAATTGAATCTACAGCAGTTTTGTTTTTATGCTGAATATCATGAAGCAATGTGTATATATATCTGTTTTTTGGTTTTTTAAAAAAGATTTTATTGGGGAATTGAGGGAGGGGAGCAGACAAGTTGCTGTCCTTTTGTTCTTCTGTCTAGTTGTGGAGGACGTCACCTCCACAACTGGCCCATGTTGATATTATCATTGTGCTCTTCCCAGGTGAGGCAGATCGGCCACTGGCCTCTGGATGGCCGCTCACGGCAGCTGCTGGCCACTCATGGTAGCTCACGGCAGCCCACTGCAGCAGGGGCTGCAGCCTACCCCGTTGCCGGCGACTCACGGCAGCCCAGCTCCAGGTCGAGCTGTTGTTCACCATCTTAGCTGTAGAGGGCGCAGCATCACTGGCCCTCATGTGGGATCCGAACTGGGGCCCTGCTGTTCAGAGCTGGTGTCCCAAGCCAGCTCTTAACCAACGCGCCTCTCGGCCGGCCCCATATATATATATACCTGTTTTTAATGTTGCTGTGGGCAGTGGCCATTGAGGTGAGGACTTGGGCTTAGGCGAAGGCTGCGTTCTGGTGTGAGGGAATGAAGGGTCAGGGAACCCAGGGATGCGGGGGAGTCAGGAGTCCGGAGCAGCGCCTCTGACCCGCCCCCTGCACCCCCCGTCTCAGTTCAACTCTCTTCCAACAATCTCTTTCCTTGCTATTCTGCAGCTCAGTATCCATCCTAAGGCACTGCTGGTGTCCTGTGCACCTCACTCAAAACATGTTATGGGGATCATGTGGCCCCCAACCCCTTGGCAATGACATTCAGGGCCGAAGCTACTTCACCCCAAGCCCCCACTGCCGCCTGACAACCACAGGGGCCGTGCCCAGTGCGCTGCCCCCGGAGGAGGGCCTGTGGCCGCCCTTCTCTCCCCGTGGTCTTTTCAGTCGACCTTCTGCAAGTCGCAGCGTTTCATTTGACTGGTGGCGTCAGAATTCAGACCCAGGCGTCTGAGGAGAGAGTGGCTGGGAGGCCGTGGAGGCCGTGAGAGAAGAGCAAGTGCTTGTTTGCTTTTGAAGAAGTGAAAGGATGGAGGGGAGAGAAATGGACGGCAGCTCAGCGGGCACACGTGTGGGTCCTACAGTAGCGGGCGGCTGGGTGTCTTCCTAAGCAGGGGGGAGCAGGCTTGATTCAGGGGAAGGTCCAGCCTGTTAGGAAAGCGAGGACGTGTCCTTGGGGGCACAGGGAGCAGTGCTGGTGGACGCGGTGGTTCTGATGTGGGGGAGGGGAGGGCAGGGTCCCCTGGAGCAGCTTGGCTGCCCGGTAACAGAGGTGAGCCCCTCAGTGGAGAGGGGCCTGGGGGAGGAGGTGGGCGCGGGCACAGAGAAGCGGCGTGGACCCCCAGGGAATGGGATCGGCTGTTAATGGAAGGGGGTGCCTGCCAGAGGCTCCCTGGTGTTCAGGGGTGCCCAGGGCATGCGCTGCACAGCCAGCTTCTTAGAAATAACAGGAAAAACGCAGCCGCTCGGGCAGACACCACCGGGAGGAAGTCGGCTCACTGAGTTCTCATGGCGCTTACTCCTCAGAGAGACCTAGAGTCCCACCTTCACTGGAAATTTTAGCAGAAAAACATCAAATAGAGAGTCACAAAAAGTCAGGGGCCACACTTCGCTACAGAGAACCCCAAAGGCTGGGTTTTCTCTGATGGCAGGGCCAGGGTGGATGCAGACCACAGGCCTTCCTGCTGCAGCGGCCGTTCTCACGTCAGCAGCGGGCTTTCGAAAATCGAAATGCCTCACTGTGCTGCCTCACTGCACAGCCCCAGCACTCAGCAGGAGCCATTGCTGGGGGTCCACGGAGCGGCGGAGATCTGGGCGCCTGGCCCAGCACGAGGCTACCACTTAGCTGTGGGTGACGCTTGGGTTGCTGCCTTTGTCTGTCTTTTCAGAGCCTATGTGAATCCCAAGAACAAGAACCCCAGAGAAACTGCCTCAGAGGGTTCTCAGTCCCAACTCTGGGCAGCAGGTGATAGCTGTGCATGTAGTGTGTTTTTGGGGTGGTGGGGGAGGCGGCTACTCAGGTGTCAGTAATGGGCCTGAATCTGTATGTGAGCATGCAGGCAAAAGACCCAAGTTCTTGTCTCAAGTAGTAACAGTAGTAATAGTAACAAAGGTAGTAGTGACAGTAGAAACATCAGCAATAGTAACAAAGGTAGTAGTAACAGTAGTGACAGTAGAAACATCAGCAATAGTAACAAAGGTAGTAATAATAGTAGTAACAGTAATAACAGTAGTAGTAATATCAGTAGTAACAGCAGCAAAAGTAGTAATTAGCGGTAACAGTAGTAACAGAAGCAACAGCAGCAATAGCAGTAACAGTAGTAACAGGAGCAGTAACAGTGGAGGATAGTTTTCCAGTTAGAAATAAAGATTTCTCTGAAATACATTAGGAACATTGCATAGCTAGGTCACACGGCTATGGGAACATGTTAGACCAACAGGATGTCAGGGATGAGGTCTGAGATATTTGGGGTGAGAAGATGGATTGTGAATGAAAAAAGCAAGAGATCAGAAATGTGTGCGTTTGCTCTGAGAAAACATCCTTGGGTGGGTCCCTCCTCAGCCATTAACCATCCAGACAGTATCATCCAGGCGTTTTCTGGACAGTAGGTCTAAGTGACAGATATGAGCAAGGATTTAGTTGTGACGTTAGACATTAATTGTCTAAATTTCTACCAGCCCTGCCTTTGGAAATGGATTTGTGACATTTGAAAATGTGTCTTGAGAGGAAATAGATTGAATACAAAATATTCACCTAGCCCAGAGTGAACACTCAGTAAACATTGGCCAAATGAACAGAGTCTCGATCAAATGAGACAAGGTGCCTTTGGGGAGAGCTGCAGGCACACCTGACCTGCCGGGACAGCCTGTTTGTTCGCACGGCCAGCATCTGGACCTGGTGAAGGCTGCACCTGCACTTTCAAAACGGTGTCATCGTATTTGCAAGGCCAACATGTCCATCAAATGCTTTCAAGATGGAGTGACAATAAACAACACCAGCAGCTTCAAATAACGGAGGCTGCAATAACCTTCCATTAATGTCTCCTGTTTGCAGTCTGCAAGTGGCGTTCAAAAATATACATGGCTTTCAACAGAATGTTGCCTTTTGTGAAAAACCAGGTTATTCGCAAGAAGCAAATGCGTGTCTCGTGCGGCGTGCTCCACGCTCCCACGCGTGTTGTGATAGTAACGTGGAAGGACGATGTGTGTGCAAAGCTGTGAGCCCAAGAGGCGAAGACACTGTTCACCCAGTATGCTCTGACTATCTTAACATGCTCCTTTGGCAACAACAGCGGGACAATGAAGCCTTCCATCTTTTTGGACTTGACACCCCATTTTTTAAACAATGTAGATTGACTGCTAGTATTTAATTGTTCTTTAATGGGGGAGCATAATTAGAGCCCCCGCCCCCAGTGTTTCTGAGCGCCTTGAATAATAGGGCTCCTACGTACCCGAGCACGTCCGAGCCTGGCGAGGGAGCTGTTGCTGGGTGATCAGAATTTGCTGGGTGGGTGGCTGTGAAATGAACCTTCCCAGTGTATCCTGGGATATTTGCAGAGCTAAGGAAAGAGTTAAAAGAGAGGGAAGACAGAAAATAAAAGTGATGATCTGTGAAATAGTCATGGTCCCCAGCACCCAAACACAAAAATATAGGGGGGACGCAGTCTAACGGTTTTGTCGTGTGTGAGGTCTGGAAATGGGGCTGCCGGACAGGGGGTGGGGATGGGAGGGGGTGTATGTAGGTAACGGCTCTCCTCCAGCACTGAAGAAACAGATTTCAGGTCTGTGGTTTCTTATTGTTTGAATTCCCTCGTATTTTACACACACGATTCACTGCTGAGCCTGTTCCCTAACGAAGGTGTTCTTTACAAAACAGCAGACCTGCGCCCCACACCCAACTCCGGATGCCCACTCCAGTATGTGCGGGCACACAGCTGTGTGCCCTTCTCCACGTCCAATAAGCCGAGGACGAAGGCAAGCTCCAGGGGCTGTCACCACGAGGCGTGAATTTCGACGTAAGGCGCTTCGGGAGGGCTGCTCTCTACCGGGTCAGGTGACAGGCAGATGGCGGAGAGGAGGGCGGGGCTGCTTCTCACCTCACAACGCTGCCCATCTGCTCTCAGATCTGGATGGACGGCATATTCCCTCGGATGTCACAACGCCTCCGCTACAAAAGCGGGTAGCCCTACCAGCCTCAAGCACGTGGGGGGCAGTGCAGTGTCTGGTGGGAACACAGGGAGCGAACGGCGCCTACTGCAGCCCCGTGGGGCCTTCGAGGCCTGACTGTGTGCTGGTGTCCGAATGGTAGAGGGAAACTCAGGAACCAGGTGGGAATTGCCCCCATGAGCCCTCATGCTCCTTACCAGTGTGTCGTTCTAAGACTCTATGGGTGACGACAACGGGGACAGCTGATGCCGACAAAGTGAAGGCAGCATACAGCCAGGGCGGCAGGGTGAACAAGTGAACGGAACTCAGGAGGCTAAGAAATAAGGCAGCTGAAGGGCAGGGGAGCCCACCGCACCCCGAGCCACGCCGCCCGCCCAGGCCGCGCCCAGCTCCCTGACCTCCGTCAGGAGGGGAAGCCCCAGGGGTGTCGTTGCCAACTGCACCACCACCCTCTAGGGCGCTCTGCAGTGACAGACTCAAGCAGCTTGCAGAGCTTCGCAGTTAGGTGCTCGACTAATTTAAGTGGAAATGCAAGATTTTAAAGAAATCAGAAATTTACAAAATAAGAGCCCAGCTGGTGGAGAGTGCAAAGCTGATGAGCACAGGCAGCTGTCAAGATGTTAAAAGAGCGGTTTCCAAACTTTGCTGCACACTGAGATCCCGTGCGGATTTTTAAAAGGCCTGACTTCCATCCACCCCAGCCATTCTGGTTCAGTTGGTACAGTGTGTGAGCTGGGAGCTGGGGTTTTCAAAAGCTCTCTGGATAATTCTAGTGCGCACCAGAGTTTGGAAGTCTTTGTTTTTGGAGCTGCATTTTCAGTTTTGCTGGAGGGGCCTAAGTGAGGGGACCAGGGCTGCCCAATTTGAGGCAGTGTCCTTCTTGGAATTTTCTTGAACAAGTGCAGCCGTGTGTCAGAGAGGTAACAAAAAGTGGGGCAAAATTATTCATGTGTGTCTCTCCCCCAAGCATTCATTTAGGCCTGCAGGCATGGTGCAAAGGAAATCCCCTTCCCCTGTGTGGGAGGTGTTTCCACTGCCCCTAGAACACCTGCAGAGTTAGAATGTCTCTGAAGTCACTCCCTTCCATCAAGGCAGTTAAGAAGTCGGATGGCAGCAAGCGAGTTGTCCATTCCGAGAAGGGCTTGGTACAAAAGGTCACACAGCGACACACGCCTTGTGGCACACAGGCGA
>NW_017731541.1:1125895-1129062 GCF_001890085.2 Hipposideros armiger | reverse complement strand
ACAAGCATTTATTGAGATCTATAAGACTAGCTACTGAAAACGCACTGACTGAGGCAGAAGCCAGAATGGTGTTCCGATGAGGACACAGAGGCGATGGGTGTTTATGAGAAGGGGAGGGGACAGTGGCATCCCCAGAAGGAAGACACTGCTGTTGGCGCAGATAACGGGACATAGTGACGCCGATTCTAAACAGTGTTGTAAATTTTCAGTCGGGTAGTCATCAGTCAGTAGTCGTAATATCTGCTTTCTTTTATCTTTGCAAATAGTTCTTTGGGCTATGATGTTGCTTTAGGCCCAGTCAAGAGGTTATTTTGCCGCGTTAACATTCCGAAGGTTTGAGGCGTAAAACGTGCAGGGCAGTCAGTTCCTCTGGGTGGCAGCTCTGACTCCATTTAGAGTGGCTCCATTTATCACTTTCTTACAGGAAAAATGTTTAATCAGTACTTGGCCCATGTAAACTGTAGCATAGCCTGGTAGTGACGATCATGCAGCCATTAGAAAGACTGTTATAGCCCTGCATCGTGTCGGGGAAATTTCCACTACTTAGTTCAGCCTTACGCCCCCCCACAGACACGCCCACACAACTTGACACTTGTATGGAGCTCGGCATTACGGACACTCCGGCATGCTTGGGGGGAAAGCCTAAAAAATACGTATCAAAATTTTAGATTGAAAATATGTCAAAAATATTGAATTGAAAATAAAGGAGACATTTTAGTTCTTACACTTTAAAAACATTTGAATTATTTTTACAATGGCAACACTTGGAAGGAAGAGAAGATGTCTGGTGAGCTGCAAATGTGAGCTTCGAAGGTGACCGTGGACGCTGAGCACAAACACCGGCTCTACTGTAAGTTTATGTAATATTTCCAGAAAATGCTTCAGCAATATGCTTCAGAACATTCACGTATTTTGACTCCATAATCCATTTCAAGGAGTCTCCCCTAAGTAAATATTCCAAATCATGAAAAAGGTTCACATAAAAAGGGTTTGATCAATATTTATCATAACAAAGAAGGGAAAGAATTTGCATATATAACCTAAATGACAGTACATCTACACAAACAAAAATTACGGTGAGTTCATAATAACATGTACCCACAATGATGTTGTATTTAATATGAAGATGGTAAAAATTTTACATGTGGGATGATCAGGGCTACGTAAAGACACAAAAGCAAGACTAAAACTGCATATGACAGATGGGAATATACGAAAATCTCAATCATGGTTGTTTCTGTGTAAATGTGGTTATAATTTTATTGTTAATTTTTCTGTACTACTTTCTATAATGATCAGATTCAGTTCTACAATAATTTCTTGAAAACTATCTTTTAAGCTATTAGTATAATCGCCACCAGTTTTAAAAACACTGGGCATGTCAGATGACTTGGTGACCAGAAAACAAAATCAATTAATGAGGAAAATTGGAGAAACAGTCCTTTCGGGGAAATTGATGAGTCCTTCGATGGAAACACCTGCACTCAGGGGTCAGTGGCCTTCATCCTGACTCGTGGCTTCTGTTGAAGGGGCAGGAACACCAAGCCCACCCACCAGGATTCAGGGTCATGAACTATGAACCCTGGAGACATACCATGAAGGTATTTCTCTTTCAAGAAGTTTAAGAAGAGAAAATAAAGGAAGAGTCCTATTTGTTTTTGAATAGGAAGGCGTCCTATTCCTTTCTTGGCACAAACTAAGTTTACTTGTTTCTGGGTTTTGGGCTTTATGCAAATGACATCACCTTGTACTGCTTTTTAAAAGCTCAATGCGGTATTAGAGAAACAGCATGATATTTTGCCTAGAGATTCATTTACACGTAGTAAAACTATAAAGCAACGCAAGCTAATGGTGAGCACCAAGTCTGATGGTGATGACTGCTGGTGTGGGGAACAGGGCCCAGCTGGGGGGAGCACGCGGGTGGCTCAAAGATGTCCGTAAAATACTATTTCCTTAGCGAGGGGGGATACACAGGCATTAATTTTTTATTTTACTTTATATGTTACATATGACAGTACATACTTTTGTATCTACCCATATTTCATAATAAATTGGAAAGCATTTCTTTGTGTTAGAATGTTAAGGTTATGTTAAAAATTGAAACTTAATCAAAGAAACTTTACAACCTGGGATGCCCTCTAGTGCCCATGTTGGATAAGTACAGTTAATGTCTTCGACCCTTTTGCACGATCCACTCAGAATTCCACTTCCTTAAAATCAGAAATTAACAGCAAAATGAAGCAGAATGGTATGTTCCTGAATTTGTTCAAGTTAAACAGTAAATTTCAGATCAAATTTTAAAACATGCTGCCAGACCGCTCTTCACTCTCTTTGGAGAATGACTCAAAAGAATGTTTCAACTTGTTAGCAGGAGTGTTTCATGAAACATTTGAAAATTCAAATGCGCATTTCAAAGAAGCAGCATTATTAAATTTTACTCCTGTAGAAGATTTTTAAGTTGGCTTATCCCCATATCCTTGTTTTAAAATGTTTAGAATGACTACATTTAATAGCAGTAAATAATTTCCTTGCAGAATTCATGGAAGAATCATACCAACTGGTGTGTCCTCAGGACCCAGCTCAAACATGATGGCCTCCAAGCCCCACGGCTGAAAGTGTTCTCTCCGTACAGCTGAGCCTCGAAACAGCAGGCCAGCTTTTTAGGAGAACTTATCTCATCCTGCTTTATACTGCAATTATTTGTGTTCCGAGCTTATCAGCCCTTCAGATTTTTAAGCAGACTTTGTCGTTTTATCCTTGGAATCACACAGGTCCTAACTTACAAAAGACCTTGAACCTTTTTAGGAATTTTTTTTCTTTTCTTTTGGTTGAATTAGATACATATTCAAGTGAGATAAGTTATGTAACTATATTTTTAAACCAAAGTTAGTTTTGAAACATATTTTCTAGTTGGTCAAGTAGTCAAAATAATTAAAAAGTCAGAATAGATAACAGGAAAATTCAAGATTATTGTGGGATACAGTATTTCATTTGACCAACCACAGAATAGGACTGAATGACAGCTAATGCAAAATTTAACTTGTTTCTCTCGTGGGCACAACTGATTTTTTTTAAGTTTATTGGGGTGACAATTTTTAGCAAAGTTACATAGATTTCAGGTGTACAATTCTGTAATGCAGCATCTATATATCACACTGTGTGTTCAC
>NW_017731541.1:1116486-1119633 GCF_001890085.2 Hipposideros armiger | reverse complement strand
ACTCCATTATGATGACGACATTATATTCCATTACGTCACCTCTAATAACAACCGGTGAACCATTAGACTCAATTAGAGACAAGCTGTTTTGGCCTGGAACTGAAATCAGTTACACGATAAACTGCCCAATACTTGAAAATGAAAGTTGCCACCCACACTGCTTCTAAATCTAACCATTTAACCCTTTTGCAGGACATCACAAGGGGACTTCTTTTCTCCATCTTAAGGACAACATGTTGACCTTATATCAACAAGAGGACAGTTTTTGGGGGACACTACAGACCTGCAGCTGATAGGCAACACTGTTTTTCAGGCGGAGGCAACAAACTTAGTAGAGATGAAATGTGTGGCTTCAGAATGGATTTCCAGATGAGATGCGTGTTCAGAGGTCCCCTCACGCCACCCACCCAACTTAAAGAAAGCAGAGAGAGGCAGGGACCCATTTAAAACCAAGAGAAGTCTTCATTTCTGTCTTTGCTGTGTATCTCCTAGTCCTTTCAACAACTCTTATACCCCAGGTCCCAAAATAAGTCTGAATTTTGTTCACTGCTAGGAAAATTTAAATACATTATTGCCTGAGTATACAACTAATTGGTTTTGTTCCATATGCCTAACAAAATAGAAATTAAGTAACTCAGGCTGTAAGAAAGTTTAGTAAATCAGTTAGACAAAGGAGCACCGATGTGTAATCAGAAGGCAACTAGAAAGTAGAGAACCCAGGGAACCCTGCTGTGTGTAAAATGCTGGTAGAGTTACATGCACTGGGGTTTCAGCGTCTCTGTCTGTGCTGCAGACATGACTGACACTTGTGGGGGTGTGCTGTACCCCAGGCCCCCTTTTAAAGGCTTCCATGAGCTGACTTATTTACTTCTCACAATACCGTGTCATCGTAGGTCCTAGCACCGCTCATTTTACAGATGCTGGACCTGAGGCTTTAGAGAAAGTCTAAGCCACGTGCCCAGAGCTGACTACGCTGCCAAGTGGCAGAACTGACCCCAAACCAGGCCTGGATCAGAGAGCCCAGCCGGCTGGGGATGCCCCCGGGCCTCACAGCCAGGGAGCCCAGCCTGGTCAGCATGGGCAGCGTCCACTCAGGCTGTGAGTGCAAGTTCAAGTCAATCCTACCATCTCTGATTCAGAGCTATTCTGTGTCGGGTAGAGGTCTAGGCAGAAACCCAGCGGGCCGGGCCCGACAGCATTTACATGAATGCATAAGATTTTTAAATGCACAAGAACCCACATGGGGCAAAGACCACTGATGCAAAGTAAAGGAGGGGGCACGTGAGACCCCGGAGGCGTGGGCTCAGCCCAGAGCGGCTGCGTTTCTGCCACGGCTGCCCCTCCCCCGTGTGACCGGAGACAGAACTGAAGCCTCCTGAGCCGCACCTCGCAGGGCTGGGGGGATGCTACCTGGGCACAGGGCTGCGCAGGCAGCTCCGGGGAGGAGGGGCGAGTGGGAGGGGCTGCGCGGGACAGAGGTCCAGGCTGGGCCTTCCGGGAGGACGGTGCCGTTGGGGCTCCGCAGCTGGGGCCCAGCGAGCGGCGACAAGGAAGGGGGGCCGCGTGCGCTCTGATTTGTCTGCTTGGATTGTTCCGTGAGAAGCCCACGGGAGGCCAGAATCGCTGTGGTCATTGGACTCTACTGTGTTTCTCTGAACGTAATAAGGCGTTGTGGCCCCGAGGTCTGTTCCGGAATTATGGTTTTATTGTTATTATTCTCATTGTGTAGTGGATCTATTTCGTCTTCCTCTGTTCTTAGAATCTTCATCTCCTGCATTTGGAAGGGCATAGGGATAACCCAAAGGCTCCATGTTAGAGGAAGGCTGACAGGCAGGGACCCACTCCCTGTCCTCCAGAGGCCAAGGGCAAGTCCATGTGGGCTGATGGCACGCGTTTCCCTGAGGACTAGGAGGCTGCTCATGAAATGAGCGATCGGGGGCCCTTACTTCATTTACTCCAGCCTCGGCTGCCTCATCTGTACAATGGGGATAGAGCCTGTTCCAAACCCAGCACACTATTTTGAAAAACAAATGAAGCAGACATGAGAGTTCTCTGAGAAGGCAGAGGTGCTGGGCTCACGTAAGAAACTTCCTATTCATAGCCTCATTCTTTAACCTTCTTTTAAAAGTGTAACACACCACACTGACCATCTGGGAGGCCCCCTTCTTCCACGCTGGACCTTGGTCAGCACCTGCCTGGGGTCCATTTAGACAATTCCTCATTATTTGCAAGTGCTCCATCACAGACGTGACTGAGGTGGAAGCAAGTAAACACGAAACCATGCAAAGCCCTGACATAAAACACAACCCAGTGCAAGGCCACACGGGCGCCCGGCGGGTTTGGGAAAACAGGGGCATGGCATCTGGGAAGCACCAGGTGCGGGGCCCAGGGTGCGGGTTTGTGGGCAGCATCACGCCCACCTGCTCTGCCATTTGGGTGCACATCTCTCTGTCTCTGAGCCTCAGCTTCCTTGGTGGTAAAACAGGGGGCCAGACGGGTAAGACGCACACATTTGCAAGACCCCACGTAGTTCCAGCATTTAGTCCAGCGCAAAAGAAACGCGTTTCCAGCAGCTCCATTTTCTCAGGGGGAGGGCAGGGTGACACGCTTCTGGACCCAGAATTGGCTCAGCTCGGCTGTTACCCATCGTGCCGGGCAGGCACTTTGTGCCCGTGACTCACGAATGCCAAGCGCTTTGAAACTACGTGGAACTGCAAAAACAGTTACTGAAAGCAAACACACCTCTCTTCAGCCTGTTCATTAAGCTAAGAGTTGCAAAGAATATGGCTCCTGTGTTCAAGAGAAGGACACAGAATCAGATTTGGAGGAAAGGGGGATCCTTATGTTAGTCTTACCTTAAGTTTTTGGCTTGTCACAGATTGTAAGTGAGGGCGATTTTGTGTCATTTTCAAACAATCCTGAACTGTACCGATTTGTGAACGGGGCACGTTTATTGAAGGGACAGAAAAGCTGTTGATCCCAAGCTCCAAGGTTCCCTGAACCCTAAACTAATTCTCCTGCTTCCTAAACAAGTCTGAACTTAGAAGTCGGGAACTTCACTGGAAACAGCAGTAATATTTTTAGTTCCTTAAATTTAAATGGCTTTTAATGGGCAGACACACCTACCGAATTAGAAAATATTTTAAT
>NW_017731541.1:1106930-1111401 GCF_001890085.2 Hipposideros armiger | reverse complement strand
GCCCTACTCCATCGGCATCCGAGGTATTTTATTTCATAGAATAACCGATTTGGGAAAATATAAAAATATTGCACCCTTTCTCTTATTCAAATCTTTAACAAATCTTTGATGACTATCCTGACATCACACAGGCACTGTGCTAGGAAAACTTTAGAAATCTACCAGAAAGCATAAGTTGTCGTAAAAAGTGAATTACAAACATGTGTGAGTTGAAAACAACTACAATTTAGGTGTAAATCTAGTAATTTTTAAAATATTAACAAACATTACTTACGTGTAGAGAGGAATGTATTTGCTTCGAGAACTTGGACTCACACTGAGAAAAAGAGAAAACATGGGCAACTGCGTTATTCACATCAACTTAAGAAACATCAAGGTACTGCAGTCTTCCTCTTACTGAAGTAACAGCAAAGGCTTCAGAGACATCGTGTAGGAATTGGCCTCCAAAAGTGTGGAATTTTAAACAGAAAGGATTTCAAGATGTAGTTTTAAGTGAAGATCCAAACCAGAGAACAAACGACCCCAAGCTCACACGGACACACACGTCTGTTGACTCTCGTGATTTGAGCTCTGCCTCAGCCCTCTCCTCGTGGGCTGTTCTTTGGCTGCATACTTCCTCAGGGATTGGATGTGCCGTAGCCGGCAAAGCTGGCGCTCCTGTTTTCTTAAACACACACACTTCCCACACTTGAGCGGTTCTGGGAGACCATCAGTCTCCCCTCCACGGTGCAGATGAAGCAGCCACAGCCACAGTTCGGTCGCTTCCACGAGATCCCAGCGTGACAGCGGTCCCAGGGGCTGCTTTCCCTGCTCCAGCCCTAGAACCAGCCGTTTCTCCAAGGATCTCAATTTCTTGTATTGGAGCAAAAACCAACATCTGGATGCCAGATGTGCTTGTGGCTGCAGGGCTGTCCCTCTCCTGGCTCTCTCAGTGGATGTACATGGACGTACGTACCTGTGTATATCTGTAGACATGTTTGTATCTATTCTCTGTGTATCTGCTGAACATGCGTTCAGAGGATATCTCCTTGTGTAATACAGCACCCCGGCGTTCATTTGTGGCCTACTCATTTGTAATTTCTTTCTCTGATCCTGTGAAACCTGCCTCCCGCTACCTACCAAATATTCACTTTTTTGTTCAAAGCTAGTAGACACATGAACTAATTTTTGGAATTGCCACACCATTTCCCAGTGAGGAACACATTTACAAGCTGGAGTATGATGCTTATTTATACAGAGCTCTTTTTGTCTTTAGCATTAAAGTATTCAGTCAAAATCCCGTGTCCGGGTTTGTTTATGACCGCTCCTTTCCCCCCATCCACCTAAGGGTAGTTATGTCATTTATCTATAACGCAGATTCATTTGTGACAACCTGCATTCATCCTGGATTCCCCAACATCCTGACATTCACTTGTTTGTTTATTTTTCACTTGGCATTCGGTACAGTTTCTTCCTCGTGGCGTCTAGTGCTATGGGTGTGACAAATGCAGGGTCATGTGGCCCCAACCTCGGAACCATACACAACAGTTCCATCACCCGAAAGGTCCCCTCATAGGCTCTTTGTACGCAACCCTTTCCATCTCTCCCAGCTCCTGGCAACCACTGGTGTATTCCCGCCCATGTAGCTTTGCCTTTGCCAGAATGTCATACAACGGAATCAGACGCTATGTGACCTTGTGGGTCTGGCTGCTTTCATTGAGCAAAATCCATTGACAAGTCCACCATGCTGTTGTGCGTTGCGTTGGTTCTTTTTCATTGCTGACTTGTGTCGACTGCATGGGGGATACTCCGGTATGTTTATCCAGTGCATGTTTTTCCATTCAGGGGTTGAAAGATATCTTGGTTGTTCCTTGGTTTTGGAGATATGAATAAAGCTGATACAAACATTTGCATGTAAATGTTTGTGTGGGCTCCTGGGAGGAACATTTGCATAGGGGAAGGCTCTATGGTGAGCAGTAATCTCAGGAGTGCTGAGATGTGGCTGTTGGCTGTACTGAGACACATAGCTCTTAATTCATCAGATAATTTACCACTAAAAAATAAATGCAATGGATCCATATAAACTGGAAAAAAACTTTATCATCTGGGTGAGCTATTTGCTATTTTACTAGATAATATTTAAATAAAAAGATGCTAGTAAAGTTTTGCATTAGCATTCACATAATATTAAGAGTTTATACCAATAATTTATATTTTTATTCTCAGATATTTGAATGGGTTTATCAACAATTTCAGCTTGTATTTACAAGGATCTTATATTTTTTGAGTGTTTTAATATTTTATTTAAATTATTACCATTCAATTTACACATTGGAAGCTATGTTTATATTGGGGTATTTTACACATTTGTCAAAAACATCTTTTAAATAATATTATTAAAAATTTTACACATTATTTTAAGAATATGGCTCAATAAATCTAAGTTTGCTGATAAGACAGTATTTTTCTGAATATCACCCCTATTTACAATTCCAGATCCAGCATTTAAACTTGATTACAATTTTCCATATTTCCACTCATTATTCTTTTTTCTTCTAATAATAAACAATTATTTTTAACAGGTAATTTATACTGGTTTTATTCAAGTGGTGCAATTTTAAAAGATTTGGAACATGTTATCTATGATATTGTTTTTCATAACTGAAATTTATCCAAAACTCTCATTAATTTTGCTGACTAAGGCTAAATATTTCCTCTACTTTGCAACTACTTGTGGATTTGGTAAATATAAAATTAAATGTACAAGGTGCTCCCCGGAGGACGTCCCCCTCACCCCTCTCCCACCATGGGCTAGGTCACTGGGTTCTTAACCATAAGCATGTGATATAGTAGAAAATGTAGTGATAAGAACATTGGGAGATAAAACTTACAAATTAATTGGTTTGACCGGTGTCAAGAAAGATCTTGTTTGAAATCTGTCCCAGAGTCCACCAACCATCTAAAATCATCAAAATGAATGACAGACAGTTAATGAACAAGTTNTCATTTATTTTTCTTGTTCTTTTGTTGTTTTTAGTTTTATATCCCACATATCAGTGAAATCATATGGTTCTCGACTTTTTCTATTTCGCTCAGCATTATAATCTAAAGATCCATCCATTTTGTCGCAAATGGCAGTATTTCATCTTTTCTTATGGCAGAGTAGTATTCCATTGTGTATATATACCACACCTTCTTTATCCAATCATCTATCGAAGGACACTTTGGTTGTTTCCATGTCTTGGCTACTGTGAATAAAGCTGTAATGAACATTGGAGCACATATATCTTTACGGATAAATGTTTTCAGAGTTTTTGGGTAGATACCCAGGAGAGGGGTTGCTGGGTTATATGGTAATTCTATTCTTAATTTTTTGAGGACCCTCCACACTGCGTCCCATAGCTGCTGCACCAATCTGCATTCCCACCAACAGTGTATGAGGGTTCCTTTTTCTCCACAACCTCACCAGCACTTGTTGTTTGTGGATTTATTGATGATAGCCATTCTGACAGGAGTGAGGTGCTATCTCATTGTGGTTTTCATTTGCATTTCTCTGATGATTAGTGACATTGAACATCTTTTCATATGTCTATTGGCCATCTGTGTGTCCTCTTTGGAGAAATGTCTATTCAGGTCCCCTGCCCATTTTTTAACAGGATTCTTTGTTTTTTTGTTGTTGAGTTGTTTGAGTTCCTTATAGTTTGAATCCTAGCCCCTTATTGGAGGTGTTGTTTGCAAATATCTTCTCCCATTCGGTTGGTTGCCTCTTTATTTATTTTTTTGATGGTTTCTTTTGCTGTGCAGAAGCTTTTTAGTTTGATATACTCCCATTCATTTATTTTAGCTTTTACCTCCCTTTTTTTTAAACAGAAAACAATTAACATTTAAAATACTGTCGCGATTCACACTATGGCTTTGCATGAAATCTTCTGCAAGTCTATCTGTCGTTACAGACACCGATGGTACCATATCCCCGACGGTTAGTGACTCAGTAGCATGCTGAAAAGAGCACAGGGCCTCAGCTTACAGCAGTGTGTCCTGTGAATCCTGGGACACACTCAGTATTCCCACTGGTAGAAGCAAATATGTGTCCATATCAAGGCACCCAGGGTAGTCAGTGCCTAAAACTGTAACCTTCTTTTTGACAATCTACAGTTCTTTCAAGAAGCAGGTGTCTTTCTTCTTAAGCTATGTTCACTAGCGGGCCATTTTGGGTTCCTTAATTACTAACAAAGACCGTCGCCACGTTTCATCCTTAATGATAAAGGAAGGGGTAACTATGAGAGGAACTCACCGACTTGGGTTCGTGGGAAGAACTGTCGAGCTCCGAGGCTTGGCCAGAGATGTGAGGTCCCCAAAGGGGTTGTCAATGTCATCAGCATCTGTGGACTGCACATAACCACTGTCGGGGTGAAAAGAAAAGACGACATATGTCTTCTCATACGAAACAGAGAAGAGCTAGGTAAACAATGTCCTGACTTCCAAAAGGAAT
>NW_017731541.1:1093502-1102155 GCF_001890085.2 Hipposideros armiger | reverse complement strand
GTAAAAGCTGAAGAAGTTTTTCAACACAACGTTGGTTTCTTAAGCTGTGGTTCATGAGCCTCTATGGGTCCATGTTTAGAACTGTATTTCAATGTAATTGGTTTCCTTTTCAGTCCTATGGATTCTATATAGTAAAACACCTCACTATGAGTGGCAGTCCCAGAGCGCGTCAAGCTTCTAAGAAAGGAGACATGGCAGAAAAGGACACGGGTGTCAGTAGGAGTAGCTTCACAAGCACAGGAAGTGAGTGTGGAGGGCCAAAGAGACGTCTAGGATCAGCTCGGAAGGGCTTGGAAAACACCGAGTGAGGAGGCAGTGCACCACCATCTGCGAAGACCAGGCCTGAGGGCGGCACGCGCGAGCTGAGGATCGCAGCCCAGGCTGTGCTGTGATGGAGTCGGGGTGGGGATGCTTGGGGGTGGACGGACGAGCAGGAGGAAGGGACAGACGAAGGAGAGGCTAGTGGGGGTGGCGGTGCAGGGAAGGGAGGACTGGGCATGCGCCGTGTCAGGGAGTGTAGATTCTGCTTTATAAAAAGTGCTGGGTTCGTATCAGCGGAGTAACACGGCGAGATCCACAGTTTAGGTAAAGCACCCTGGCCGTGGAGGGGACACAGTCGTCCACGTGATGTTCAGAAATGAAAAGAATGGGCGTCTTCATGGACAAGTGGGAATGCTTTGTTTACTACATAGGAAGAGCCCTGTGATTCTTGCGTTTCCCCATTCTGTCTCGAAAAGTATGGAGGTAAGTTCTAGATTCAATTTCAAAACCTGTTTCAGCATAGGTTCTGTGGTGAGATAGTAACCTGTTATCTGTGTCTTCTTCATTATTTACTCCTTCTTTTGCAATTTTTAAAATAAACACAGTCAATACAAATGACTTTTGAGAAAGAGGTAGTCTCAAATAATTCTTTTTTAATTTTAATATGGATAATATTAAAGTACTTGAGGTCACTGATGACTTTTATGATTATGGCATTTTCAATTCCATAAATGTACGTTCTTTCCATAATTCTTAACAATAAAATAAGTATTACTGTGACTTAAAATTTTTAGAGCTCAGTAATAGATACATTGTTTTCTGGGACATTCTCTGACCTGAGTTATTGCCGGGACCCTCTCATATCTGTGGAGCGTAAAACACTGTGAGAGAAGGTCAGCAGCTTTTTCCAAGCTAGTTTCTTCTGGGTCGGGTTTTGGTGGTAGCATCTTGTCCCAGGGAACACGCTCATAAGCTCTGTGGGATTATTAAATGATGACATTTTATGAAACGTACTTATTAATTGGTGCAGTCATTGTGGTAGGCAGCATTCTGAGATGTCCCCGAGATTCCTGCTCGTGGTGTACACGCCACAGGTCATCCCCTCCCTCAGGTGTGGCCAGAGCAAGTGGGCGGGATGGGCTGTGACTCCCGTGATGCTTTGTATGGCAAAAGGGGTTGTGCACATGTAATTAAGTCCCCTAATCAGTTAAACTTGAGTTAATCAAATGGCAGATTATCCTAAGCGGGTCTGACTTAAACAGATGAACCCTAAGAAAAGACAGAAAAGCAGTAGACACTCTTCAGCTGCCCTTAAACTAATCAGGAACCTGAATTCTGCCAACAATCCGAATGATCTCGGAAGGTGAGGACACAGCCCGAGCAGACACCTTGGCTGTAGCCTGAGAAGCCCCAGCACTGAACCCAGCTGGGCGTGTCTGGGTCTTGTCATTGGAACTCAAGCCTGCTGGTGTCTCATTCAGTGCTCTTTCTCAGTTCTAAGAGTTTGAAATCCAGCTCCATATCGTGTATTTCTCCTTTTTGATGTAAACCAAATTTATTTTGCTTTTGAGATTCTTAACATACTACAGCTTGGTAAACAACGTGAATTAGTGGAGTCGTCTCAAAAGCCAGAGTTCCGTTTCACTTGTTTTTTGATGAACAATTCTAATTAAAAATGCAGCCTGTTCTAACGGGATAAATATTTTTAACCATTTCACTTCAAGTTAATGAAGGCTCACAAATGAGCAATGCTCTTCAGGAAAACATAAATATGCTGTCATGGAGTGACAGCATACACACACACACACACACACACACACAGAGGACTGTGTAAAATAACTGTGTTCCCGTTTTGTGAAGTCGCTTTACGATGGGGTGGTATGCTCAGAGAATTGCTGTAACCTTGCCCTGCAAACCTGGAATGCATGCTGACCAGAAAAACGTTTCTGTCCAGGGGAGCTAACTTCACACAGCGCAGCCCCATGAGCCTTTCAACAATTTGTTTTACTCATTATCTTTTCCTGTCGAGTGACACACAGGCTGAAAGAAAATGCTCCCTAATGAAAAATTTGTATTGTTTACAGGAAAAATTGTATAATTTTGCATTAGAATTTATAAGTAAATGTACAAATTGAATTTACCTCCTCCCATGTCCCACAAAATGAGCATGAAGTAAAAGTTTTTTAAATGCCTTCATTTTTACCTTCATGCAAACTAAAGATGACCCAAGAAAACTTAAATGGGTTTTATTACAGTGGTTGTATGAGTGCAAAAACAAGCATGAAAAAAGCGGGAAATGCAAGTTAAAAAAATCTACAACCACTGTATGAGACGCACCCAGTTTTTAGACCCCAAATTTTTCAAAAAAGAGTGCGTCTTATACCTGGGGAAATGCCTGACCATATTTGTTGCTTATTTCCATCTCCTGGTAGGACGAGAGCTCTTTGAGAGGAAAGCTGTTTGTCTGCTATATTCACTGATGAATCGTGCAACCCAGGGCGTAGGCACATAGTAGGTCTCTACTTTTGGACTGAGGACAATAATGCTCCTTGCAGCTTTCTCTGCTCTTGTATTCCGTGACGCTGCTCTCTCATCTCCTCTTCTCTCTTTGACCATTTCTGCTTCTGTTTTATTCTTCTATTAAACATAGGTTTTCTTTAAGACTCATCCTTGACCTGTTTATTTTACTTTTATCTTTTAAGATTTTTACCAAATTTAGTGAGACGGCATTGGTTAGTAAAATTATCTAGGTTTCAAGTGTACCATTCTATAATACATCACCTATGTATTGAGGGTAAAGGGGGTCAAATATATGACCTGTTTATTTTAGCAATCAACATGAGTAACTAAATATCTGTATCTGATGGTCTCTGAATATCCCATAGGATCCAGGATAATGTAAATACAAAGGGGGCGTATTATTAAATATAAAATAAATATATTTTAAATCAAAATTCCACTGGGAAAAATGCTTACTTTTGTGTAGAGGACTTATAAAATGAATCCTTTGCATTATATTTCTTGTTTGGCTGTAACAGTGGTTCTCCATCATCCTAGAAGGCATAAAGAATACTATGATTATCCTTAAAACTATGAACACTTTAATGATTGAATTTTATGGTGCGTGAAGCTGTTTAAAAATACTCTTCTCGTATCTGTGTATCCTTTGGGACATCTTCAAGTAATTTAAATATCTAGAGTTTAGAAACTATAAAATCCACATAGGAAAATGATTAATAATATAAACCTTAAATTCAGAAAGGTACCTAAGTTTAAATTTTGGTTTTACATTTCATATCTGTGTGGTCAAAAGTCAGTAATTTAACATCACTGGGCTTCAGTTTTCTCAAATAAAATGGGGGTAACCACACTGTGTTGCCCAGGAGTTTTGGTCAAGTGATCTATTGTGGGATTGTTCTAGGTCAAGAGGAGGACAGGACAAGGAATGGACGCAGTGAGCACGTGGCCTCAGCGGGAGACGAGCTGTGGTTTGCTAAGTCAGTCAGTCGTGAGCCAGCGTCGAGGGGACAGTGTGGGAGGGTGGGTCCCCGGGGCTGGTGGCTGTCACGCTGGCCGTCACTCCCTGCTACTGGATGAGGGTGCACTTGCCAGTATGAGGGTCTGGGTTGGGCACTGCCAGCGTCTACTCCTCAGTCATCCCCCAGAGTATAGTTGTAGGGATGACAGGATAATGACAATGGCTGTGAAGTCTGCACAGTGCCTGGCACATAAGACATATTTCATAAATGGTAGCTATTTGCACAAGGCTCAAAATATCAAATACACAATGACATGAATTAGTTGCAAACATCGTATTACACCATCCAATTAAGAAATCTTACCGTACATGTTGCTTCCTCCTCAAATGTGTAGGAGTGATTTACTGAGCAACCTTCATGTGGGTGCTGTAAAGGAGTAACTTTCACCGGGCTTGTCCAACCTGAAAACAAAATTGTACGTGCTTTCGGTTAGAAATACAACATATAGTTCTTCCACCAGAAATATTTCCTATTAGAAAGCTAAAATGCGTGGTGTTAATTGATTGTTCAATTCTAAAATTTTTTCTCATCAGTGAGAACAGACTAGCTCTAGAATTTACATGTTATGGTTATTATAATAGTGTAGAATTATTTATTATTTATTACTCACTATAGGAAGAGACCTGTTGGGTACTATGAACCTGTGTTTGCGTGTATAGATGTGTTGGGGGTGGTGGGGACACAAAGGAGTCTGGTTACTATGTAGGTAATTTATCAAATCATGAATTAGAAGACCTGAGATTCTCAAATACAAAAGCTACCTTCAACAAGTATTTATTGCACCATAAATGGAAGCAGAAGAATATAAATATATACAGATGGAAAATGGGGTTCCTGTTTTTGAGGTGTTCATGAACAAACAGGCAAGGCAGACACATAAGTAGATAATGTCATTTTGATGTGGTGAGTGTAGTAATAGCTGAGCTCTGAGTGCTGTGGGGGTGCAGAGGAGGAAAATCTATTATAGTTCAGACAGATTGCGGGGAATTAGGAACAGCTTCCTGAATATAACACCTGATCTACTGTGGACAATTTCGTAGGACTTGGTAACAAAGTGGAAGGAGAGGAAGGACAGTCATTCCAGGCCGGGAAGCAGCGTGGGCAGTGGTAGCTCTGACAGCGTGCCCTGCCCTGTGAAAGCGTCACAGCTTTTATAAGAAATTACGAAAGTTGGATAGAGCTACATCATAAAATGGCCACGAGGAAATAGTGGAAAATGAACCAGAGGAAAGCCAGAGGCAGGACACGAAGGCCTTGGACTTCACATCCAGATGGATTGCCCTTGCAGCATTTTAGTCAGAGTTGTATAACTTTGGCAAATTACTCTGGTTTGGACAGGGAACTTGCGTAGGTGAAGATAATGGTCACGCCTCTGGTAGTTTTCATAAGAGAGCCCTTCTGCCACCCCAGGAGGGCTTCTAATTTTGGTTTTCTGTTTCTTAGCTTTGTCCCATAAATTGGCCAAATTCAGGAGCTAGGTGGACAGTGCGGAGATGTCGAGGCCCGGGTGCGCTGGCCGGCGGGACGGGTGTGGGACAGCACAGGGGCACCACGGGCACTGGGGTGATGCCAATCTGGCGGCGCTCCAGAACAGACCCCAGCAGACGTCAGGGCTTCTGACTCAGGTGCCAGCGCCGCCTCACGGACCTTTTCACGGAATCATTTTCCTCCCATTAATGATTGTTGTCCGAGTTGTGAAAACAACAATTCAAGCATTTGAAGAGCTTGGTAAAGTTGCTGACGTATAGTTCAAGTGCCTGACATGTTTATTAGACATTAATGATCAATTAGTGATTGTAACATTATTAGTATCTGTACTAGTAATGTAGCAATAGCCTTTAGGTCAAATTGCTGTTGTTGAAGTCCTCTATTTTCATATCAATCTTTGTCAGGTTGTTTCACCCATTATTTAAAATGGAGTATTGAAGTCTCCTACTGTAATTATAAAGCTGGTTATTTTTCTCTTCAGTTTTGTCAATATTTGCATTATATATTTTGAAGTTCTGAAGTTTGATGCGTATAAAAAAAATAAAACAGAGAACAGAAAAACATCAGAAAAAAAATCAACTAAACCTACAGTTGTTTTTTGGAAATACCAAACAAAATTGACCTACATGTAGCTGTATTGAGAAAGAAAACTCAGGAACCCCCAACAAAGGGGAGTGGCAGGCACACTCCGAGAAGGAATGAACTGCGGGGGGCCGCTTCTGAGACCAGCTATTACATAACTCACAATCTTACTTCATCATTTCCATGCCGCCAAACAAATATCAAGTCTTTTATCAAGGAACTCACTGTAGTATTTCCTTACTTATTAGAGATTTAACATGCTTAAAACTTTGATCCCATTTTTACTGTGAGTGGATTTTTGTATGCAACCCATGAAATTGTATGAGTTTTGAAGGGTCTGCCATGAACATCATTTTCCCAAAGGCCCTAGTTTTATTATAAAAAATTTCCATAATATAATGCTTTTAAAGAAGGCAAAAGCCATGTTATAGAAGAACTGTTCAAAGACTATTCATTCTGTGGATCTTGTTTTCTTATTCATGTGTTTTCTGTCCTCTAGTGGTTAGATAGGTTTTCTGAAACATTCATAATACCCTTTGTTGGGGGGGGCGGTTCCTGAGTTTTCTTCTTCAAAATAGCTACAGGTAGATCGATGTCGTTTGATAGTTTCAAAAAACAACTGTACGTTTGGTTGATTTTTTTTCTGATGCTTTTCTGTTCTGTTTTATTTTATTTATATGCACCAAACTTCAGAACTTCAAAATATATGATACAAATATTGACAAAACTGAAGAAAGAAATAGCCAGCTTTATAATTACAGTAGACTTCAATACTCCATTTTAAATAATGGATTAAACAACCTGACAAAGATCAATATGAAAAAAGAGGGCTTTAACAATAGCAGTTTGACCTAAAGGATATTTACAGACCACTCCACCCAACAGAATACCCAAGTAAAATACACATTTTTCCTCCAATGCACATGAACAATCCATAGACTAGGCTATATTATAGGGCACAAAACTTAGCAAATTTTAAAGGACTGAAATCACATACTCTGACCACACGGAATGAAACTAGAAATAGATAAAATGGAATAAAACTAGCCATCAACATATGAAAATTAAACACCACACCCCTAAATAACCAATTGAATATTTAAATATTATAAAGCCCATGTTCCTTTATTTACCTCCAAGTCTTGCTCTGATGGAAATGTCTGATGTTGCCCTGGAATTCCATTTCCTGTCTTGTTTGAGTTCGCCTAATAATTTTTTTTGCCTTTTTAGTGTCGTTTGAAATCCTGTGTCTGGCCTAGGAACTCGATGTTGAGGTTTCACATCACTAAAATCCACCAGGCTTGGTATGGTTCTGCCAACGCCAGGCTTTAAATCGGCATCACCACCGGGACTCAGAAACCCCGAGCAGGGATCACCCAAGGGTACATCATCACGCAGTGGAAATAACGGGTAATCGGGCCCATACGGTGGGGGATAAGGGTAGTGCAAATGATAGTCTGGCATGGCTGAAGGGGGATAAGGGTGAAATTTAAGAAAAGTAGGGTTGCCTTTCTTTTCAATTCTGCCATAGTCATGTCTGTCCTCAACTCCTTTCACAAAAGGCATGTTCATTTTTCTTAAGAGACAACAGTAGTGTGGGTAATCTATATTCTCAACAGCCTTTGTTCTTGAAAGAATGGGCCGTTCAGAGATACTTATCTTTCCAGGTGAATCTACAGCCATAGCCTTTCTCTTTAGAATTGGATGACTGCAAATTGTTTCTGCTGACTCTTTAACTACAAAACTCTCCTATGTCCAATAGGTGAGAATTGGTTAATTAAACATAATGTTATTGATTTGGCTAAATGTCAAGTGTTTTTTTTTTTCCTCTTAAAGTACTTTTTTCTCCACCAAAGGAAATATAGGGCAGTAACAGACCAGAAGACAAAACAAGAGCCCTTGTTGCTTAGCAACAGCTAGAATTGTAACGCATTGAGTCACTCATTTCTCCCTATTAAATGTGACAGTATACATTCTTATTAGGCATTTTGACTTCAGTTGCTGAAAACTTCATTCTTCAATGTAGTTGCACCAACTGGGAAAGATTTAGTTCTATTCTAGCTCTGCTCCAGTTAAATAAACCTTTCCAGCTGCAGAAAAGCAGAGACATGGTTCTTTTTAACATGTCCTGGCTATATAAACACCCTCACGGGCTGATAGGTGGTTTTACATTTTCCTGAAGCGAGGTGATAAAAGACCATCTTCCAGGCTGAGTGTTGCATGAAAATCAATTTTATCCAGGGCTGTTTCCTGTTCTTTCCCCTAAGCTTCCTACCGGGGCTAAAGCCCTTCCTTTCCATGCCACTCGGTGTGCACTGCGTTTATTCCATCAAGTACCGGCAGCTGCCGTTAGGAGACGCAGGCAATCCTGCGAAGGCTGCCCGTGTCCTAACTCGCTCAGTTCTCGCCGCCCGTTGCCCAGGCTGCGCCTCACAGCTGAGCGCCCCGGGCCCACGCATGCGCGCACGCAGAGGTAAAGGCTCGGGCCGCGGGCCCGCGACGGTTTCCCCGGCTCCAGAGCCTCCCACGGGTCCCTTCTGCTCCCCGGGGCTCCCTGGTCTGCAGCGTGGTCCCGAAAGCCCCAGCACCGCTCCACAGGGACGTGGCCGGGCAGGCGCTCGGCCCGGCCCGGCCCCGCCCCCACCCGGCGGAAGTGGCGGCCCCTCTTTCCGGCGACCCTTCCGGTCGGCCGGCCGCCCACTTCCGGCGGGCAGGTGGGCGCGCGTCGCCTAACGACCTTCTGCGCCTACGGTCGGCAGGCGGCGGCGGCGGCGGCGGCGGCG
>NW_017731541.1:1084273-1089162 GCF_001890085.2 Hipposideros armiger | reverse complement strand
CTACTCACCTGATCTGGCCCCCAATGACTTCTTTCTTTACCTGAAGATAAAGGAAATATTGAAAGGAAGACATTTTGATGACATTCAGGACATCACGGGTAATGTGACAACAGCTCTGATGGCCATTCCAGATAAAGAGTTCCAAAATTGCTTTGATGGGTGGACTAGGTGCTGGTGTCAGTGCATAGCTTCCCAAGGGGAGTACTTCAAAGGTGACTGTAGCAATATTCAGCAATGAGGCATGTAGCACTTTTTCTAGGATGAGTTCGCGAACTTAATTGTCTGATGTTGTATACTAGCATACTTGGTGGTTTCCCACAAGTCTGTGAGTACTGTTCGTTTATCTTTATTCTTTTTTTTTTCTGTTTGTTAGATTGCATATTGCCAAATTGTTCTGTCTTCAAGTTAGCTGATTCTTTCTCCTGCCTGCTCTTATCTGGTGTTGCTTCTTTATAGTGAATTTTCCAATCCAGTTGTAGTTTTAAATCCAGAATTTTGGTGGGGGTTATATTTTATAATTTCTATCTTCTTATTGATAGTCTGTACTTGGAGAGACATCATTTTCACTTTTCTAGGACAAGAACACTTTACATATTCTGTCAGAGAAAATTTATAAAAGCAATCTGCACAATTCATATTATGTGGTTATTATAGCTTTAGATGCCTAACTTAATAACACTAAATGCTAAAGAATAACTTGGATACTGACACTGGAAAAGGACAAAGGATAGTAGAAGGCAATTATACACCATATGTTATGCATGTAATATAGGTGCTAGTATCCTAGGAAAAGGAGTTGCAAATTGAATCCCACGGTGTTAAAGAGAGTGATCAATTAGGATTTTCAGAAAAGCAACCTAGTAATAGCAAACATTCCATTACAATATGCAAGAAGAAAAAAACAAGTGATCACCTCGATTAATGTAGAAAAAAACATATGTTAAAATTCAGCAGCAATTTTTGATAAAAACAAATGACTAAGTATAGAGGGACTTAATCTTAACCTAAGGAAGGATATCTGTCTAAAAGCTGCATTCAGTAAACTTCATGCTGTATGGTGAAGTGATACAGATTACCTCCTTAACGTTAAGAAGAATTTTGATCCTCAAAACAATTTTTATTTTACTAGATCACAAACATCTTTATATGGTGAAGCAGTGAAGAGTTGGGATCCAGTTACTGAGGAGTTGTTGGAATCTTTTCTAAAAGCTTATTTTTGAGTAAATTCAAAACAGTTGAGTCTCCATTGTGTTCCTTTTGTACCTCCTAAAGAATATGATTTTTGCTTGCTTAATGATGAGGATTCTTTACATTTTAAAGCAAAGTGGGAAAACGATTAATAATTAAAATCAAAGTACATATTTGTTGACTTTTTAATCACATAATTTTTTAATTCCATACATTGTGTTACATCATTGTGAATAATATACTATTCCTTTAAACAAATTTATCTTGGTTCCTTTCAGGTGTCTTTACAGATAGGTAAAGTACACGTATAGAATTATCTTGATACTTTTTTTTTTTTTTTTAATTTTTTTTTTCCTGCTACGGCTGCTCAGCTCGGGCTGGACTCGAACCGCTGTTGCTCAGAGCTCAAACTCTTGAGNGGCGCGGCCGCCATGGCTCCCTGCCCGTCTCCGCCCTGTTCCCACGGGGCGTGTGAGACGCGGACGGACAAGCGCGGGCGAGGGACGAACGGAGTTGTGACCGTTTGATTAGAGGTGGTGGCGGCGGCGTGTCTGTGTTTAGATATTAGGCTTTAAGAAATAATAATAAAGCGTCTTCGAGAACCGTGTACTAGCGAGCCCCGAGCGAGGTGCCGGACATGGTCCGAGCAGGGGAGCCGGGAAGCCGCGCCCCGGGACCGCGGCTGCGGCCGGGGCGGGGAGGCGGGACGGGGGCGCTGCCCGCGGGGGGCCGCTGCGGGGAAGGACGCGCCCGGCCCGGGCCTCGCACGAAACGGGCGATGCGATGTGCGTGCTGCCCTCGGATCCGGGGACGAGGCCAGACCCGCGGGGTCTGAGGCGCAGGATGAGCGCGGCCCGCCCCGTCCGCCGGGACGGGCCCGTTGAGCAGGTGACCAAGCCGAAAGCCTGGGGTCTCGGGTGACTTTCCTGACCCCACACAGCGGCCGCTGGGATTTACACCCAGGCCTCCTGGCGTTGAGTGCTTGCTGCGCTGTAGCCCCTGTTAGAGGTAATTGGGGTGCACGCCGTATTGCTTTTTGGGGCACTCCTCCCCCTGGCTCTGCGCACACCAGGATGCGCATCCCGTGCTCGTTCGCTGTCGGATGTGTGGTATCGGCGCTCGGTTACTGTTCACCGTGTGCAAGATGCAGTGCTCGGCACCGACCCCCGACGCGCTGATATAAACCCTGATCCCACCAGCAGCGGCGCTTGTCATCCACCAAGGAGAACGACACGTGCACATAAGGAACTGGGTCACCCGAGGTGCTGACGAGGCGTCGGGCTGTCGGAGAAGTCATGACGCCTTTTTCCTCTGGTTCTCGTTGCAAAAGGCGTCATGACTTTCCGACGGCCCAGTGTTCTAGAAGCAAGAAATGAGAAGGACAAGCGGAGGGTTTGAAGGAGGAGGGACTTGGGCTCTGGGTCCTGAAAGGGGGCGCGTTTCGACTTTTACAAATGAAGACAGTATTCTAAGTGGATGCAAAAAAAACCCGGAGGCAAGATGTAATCGCAGAAGCACTGGCTAGATTAATTTCATTGGCGTGCACAAGGGGAGTAGAGTTAAAACAGGGATGCCAGCTGCCGCGGGAGATGGGCTTATGGCTCCCCCCTTAAACCAAGATCAAGATTCTGTGGTACCATTATGTACTATTGAACATCTTGAATTTGCTCAGGAAGCAGATTGTTGCTCATTTCTTTTCTTTTTATCTTTGCTAGCTGGATATTTGATTCGATTACCAAGAGGTTTTCGCTTGACCCAAGATTCGCTGAAAATTGTGGGTTCATCAAATAATCCAGGTATTAATAAATAGATTTTCAGTAATTTTAAGAAAGTAATTAGCATTTGTTTAAATTTTATCAATCTTGTTCAAAAGGCTAATGTCCCCCAGTTATCCTAGTCTCCTAAGGCCCCTTTCCCTCCATGACAATGGATTAAAGTTGTTTCCATATAGTTAGATTTATCCAAATCTGGTTCTGTAACTGCCTAAGTATGCAAGAATAGTTATTTCTAAAAGTTATATAATTAAAGTTGCCTGTAGTGTTTGTTATTCTATAATAATTACCATATTATCAAATGATGCAGTTTGAATATGCTAAAATTTTTTCACATGAGAGCTATGTATCATAAAAATTTTGAATTTGTAAGATTTTGCAGTACTCACATGAGGCATAGCAAGTACACATTTCTTTGTATACTTTTTTTTTCACGCAAATTCACATGACTTAAAATTCCTCCTTTAAAGTATACACCCAATAGTTTTTATATTAACAAATTTGGGCGACCATCAACACTGTATAATTTCATGAGATTTCATCACTCCACAAAGAAATACCATACCCATTAAGCAATCACTCCCCAGCCCCTGGGGACCACTCATCTACTTTCTACCTCTAAAAGTTTGCCTATTCTGGACTTTTCATATAAGTGGGATTATACACTATATGGCATTTTGTGTCTGGCTTCTTTCACTTAGTATAATGGTTTCGAGGTCCATTCATATTATAGAATGTATCAGCACTTCATTTCTTTTTATGACTGGGTAATATACCATCGCATGGATATGCCACATTTTGTGTATTTATCAATTGGTGGCTATTTAGGTAGTTTCTACTTATTGGCTATCATGAATAATGCTGCTGTGAACATTCCTGGACAAGTTTCTCTGTGAACATATGTTTTTAATTCTCTTACACACACACACGCACACACATCTAGAATTAAACTTGCTAGGACATATGTTTATATATTTGTTTTGAGGAACTGACAAACTATTTTTCAAAGAGCCTCCACTATTTTACCTTCACACCAGCAATGTATGAATATTCAACTTTCTCAATATCCTTGCTAATATTTGTTATTGTCTATTTTTTACTATAGTCATCCTAGTGTGTGAAGTGGTTTCTCACTGTGGTTTTGATTTGCATTTCCCTAGTGACTAATGATGTTGAACCTCTTCTCATGTTTATTGGCCATTTGGATACCTTCTTTGCAGGAATGCTGATTCAAGTCCTTCACACTTTAAAAACAAATAGATTAGCATTTTTATTATTGAGTAGGAAGAGTTGTATTTTTTTAATACATTTTGGATACTAGACTCATCAGATATTTGACTTGTAAATATTTTCGCCTATTCTGTGGATTATGTTTTCGTTTAAGTAGTGTCCTTTAAAGCATACATTGTAAACTTGGATAAAGTTTAATTTATATTTTTAATTTGGTACTGGTGATTTAGGTGTCATATCTTAGAAATGATTGCGTAATCAGTAGTCAACTAATTTTAATCCTATGTTTTAATAAATTGATGAAAAACATGAATCTACTCATCCAAGATTCTTAATGATTTCAAGCTAGGATAAATTCAAAGAGATGCACACCTAGACACATCATAATTAACTGTCAAAATCCAAAAACAAAGGCAGAGTCTTGAAAGCAAGAGTATACACACACATATACACACAAGGTCAGACAATTAAGTTTGCAAATTTGTTTAACAATATTGCTAACCAGTTTTGATATCAGAGGGATTATTCATTTTGAATTTGTACCAACTGGACAAACAGTTAACCAAGTTTACTGTTTAGAAGTGCTGAAAAGGCTGTGTGAAAAAGTTAGACGACCTGAACTTTTCACCAACAATTCATGGCTCTTGCATCACGACAATGCACCAGCTCACACGGCACTGCCTGTGAGGGAGTTTTTAG
>NW_017731541.1:1072956-1082703 GCF_001890085.2 Hipposideros armiger | reverse complement strand
GCTGCTCAGCTCGGGCTGGACTCGAACCGCTGTTGCTCAGAGCTCAAACTCTTGAGTGAGCTCTTAACCAACTGAGCCACTCGGCCGGCCCCTTGATACTTTGTAATTAAAATAATATCCTGAGAATAAAATAAATTAGTATATGTGAACTCTGAATAAAAAAGACTAATGCATTATGTTCAGACTGAGGCACACACACACACATACACACACAAAAAATACATGGTATATTTTGGAATATTAGTTACATGGAATAAAATGAAATTTGTTCTTGTCAAGCAATAGCAATAATCCAAAGAAAACTTATGAAAACATGTAATCCAGACTGCAACAGTGTAAGACACTGTGGAGCATGTAAGCATGTGAAATATTACTGGACCCTTTTAACATTGTATTTCCAGTGAATGTATATGTTCTGCTCCATCAAAAGAGCCCTCACGTGTTATGTGTGACCCAGCGGCTGCGGAATTCAGAACTGATAGACCCGTCATTCCAATGGCATGGGCCAAAAGGAAAAATCATTTCCGGTAGGTTTTGTTTCATGTATCATAATTAAATTGATATATCTGAAGTATACTAAGAACAAAAGGAATATTTGTGTATCATCTCATTTGTCCATTTTCTCACTTTGATTTCCTTTTGGAGTTGTATCTAACAGTGTAGGTGGTGTGACCGTTTCTTACAGATCTTAATTTAAAAGAGACATGTTACATAACTGAACTGTTTTGAGAGTTCTTTGAGCACCTATATTCAAAAAGGTGTTATACATTTTTTTTAAGTTCAAAAAATCATTTTGGTTACCTCAGTCAGACTTTGGTTAGAAAATTAGATGAAGAAGCAAATATGATTCTGGCTTTAAAATCATTTTGGTTAAAAATACAAATGAGCACTTTGAGCTATAGCTTTATAAATATAGTTTCGTTTTATGCAGCCCCACACAGGGACAATTTGAGACATTACCAGTTGTTACAAGTTTATATTTTTTGATGTTATATTTCTTCTGACCAAAATCCTGACAATATAGATTGTACTTGAATTCATCTTAATTATTACTACCAATTTTGAAAAACATGGCTAAATGTAACATTAAATATTATAGTATCAAAAACATGCTTTTAAATATACTGCATGGTTTGACAGTGGCTATGCGTTAGTATATTTCTGATTCTGGGCTTTAAGAAGAGAAACTTAGTGCTCCAATATTCATCCAGGAGAGACATGGGCCAGAGGTACATCTGAATGGTCGCCTGATATTTTTCAAATTCTTGAGAAAGCAAGCTCTTATTTTCCTGTACTTTCTTCCACATAGTGATTACTATTGGTATGACTGATTTAATCCATTTTTTCTCCATTCCAATTCTTACTTTGTTATTTTTAAGTGCCTATCTCATTTTTATTCTAATTTTTCATTTGCTAAAAGCTGATTTGTTTTTGCAGTGTAGTTAAAAAAATATAGATTAGCTTAGGTGTTTGGTTTTCAGCCTTGCTAAAAATTCAGATTAATGAATTTTCATTTTAAAGGTCTGTTCAATGAAGCATCTCATCAGCTTTGCATACCTTCTGAGGAAGTTCTTCTTTATTGCCCTATTAACCATGTTTTCTTTCTTTCCTTTTTTCCTTATTGGTATTTTGAGAGAGTGCCTGTGGATGAAAGCCTACAGGTTTATTTTGTTACCTTGGATGGAGGGAAGCAATACATTTATGCAAAGACTTGCTAAGGAAACCTTCATGGGAAATATTTATTTTGTAATATGTTTTAATTTGTATTTTATATAATTGAATGAGCTCAGCTGTACGTTAATATATAATGTCTATGTTGATTCTAAAATAGCTCAAGGTTTAAAGCTACTCCACTTGTAGGTTACAGGGTGGTTCTTCAAAGTCAGTTCAGCTCTGAGTGAGGGACTGCTTGGTGGGTGCCACTGTTCCCGGCTCTGTGGGGGTACAAAAGTCAGACATACCCTCTGCCTGTAAGGTTGCAGGCAGGCATGAGCAGAGGCCACCAAGATCCTGAGAGGTCAGTGGTGCAGATCATCAAGGAAATGGGCCCACTTCAGAAGCACCCAATACTGAAAGTATAATCAGATTTTGTTTCATTGGCTCTCTAATGGTAGCACATAAGGTACTGCAAACATGTACATTGAATATGTTTTACATTTTCTATTGAAACTGCAAGATCAAAAATAGAAGCATTAAAGTATTGAATTGTTCTATTAAAAGTTTTTACTCCACTGATTTGCAAATTAAAATCTAAAACTTTTTTTTCTCGATGATGCCATGCCTGGTCTTGCAGTTTGTATTGAAAAGTGCAGTTTACAGTTTTATTTTGAGTCCTCTAACTCGGAGCCGTATTTTAGTCACTTTATTATAATCATGGAAAATGGACATTCTGAAATGTCATTTCTAGATAAGGTGCAATCATACAAATACAATAGTTTCTATAGTTTATATTTATAACAACTATTCTCAGGAAATTCAGGTATTCTGACATCGTGATTATATTTTTGTTTTCAGTGCAATCACTGTTATTTCAGAAATAACTGAAAACTATGGTCTAATTTTCTTAGAGCTTGAAAAACAGAGAACCTTTTTGGACTAAACTACACTGTAGTTATCCTTTTATGAATACTCCAAAGATAGTTACCCGAAAATTGAACCAAAGAAATTGTGTAGTTATATAATCACTTGCACATTCCCTTGAAAAGAAATATTCACATTATTTAGATGGGTCTTAAAGTGTGGGGGACAAGCCTTAGATTTGACCTTTCTCCTCCCCCTCCCCGCCCCTTCTCTCTCTCTCTGAGTCTGTCTCTCTTTCGATATTTTGCATTTACAAAGCTAATGTATTTGTTACAAGAAGACCTGTACCTCTTACTCCAACCCTAATGCCATTTTGATGAAGTAACTCTTGTTGATGTGTGGACTTTCCCAATTTCCCAGATGTTCATACAAACATATATATAAGCACATACACACACACATATGTTGGGCTTGCTCTGTAATTACACCCTTAATACATTTTTAAATGAAATCAGATTATATTTTGCTCTGCCTTCATATTTGTATTGTGAAGCATCTGATGTATACAAGTGTGTATAAGATACATGTAAGTTATGAAGCACAATGAAACAAACATCCCTGAATCTGCAGTACAGATCAAGATACATTGTTACCGAGACTGTTGAACCTCTTAACAAGTGGTTTAAAAATCCCAGTCATCTTTTCCAACCCTGTATCAATTAAACACTATCCTGAATGTTTACAATATTATTTCCTGGCTTTTCTCTATGCATTTACCATATACACAGATGCACACTCACAAATATATACGGGTGTATGTATGTGTATACATATACTGTGCAAGAGTGTATTTTAGTGTTTTAATTTTATAAAAATAACATGCTTCTATAATATTTATGTTAGATACAGTTCTAAGCAATTTACACATACTAATAATTAAATTTTACACCAACCCTTTGCAGTAAGTGCAGCCATTTTCTCCATTTTCTATGTGGGAAACAGAGGCATTGAGAGGCTAGATACTTTCCTGAAGTCATGCGCCTCTGATGTCTGGCTTCAGAGTTCACAGGTATAATCTGAATGAGGTAGGAAGAGGATTTTCCCTTCTCACCATTTTGCGAGATTTTGTAGTTTGTGTCTTTCATGGAATTAGTCCAACTTAGAGTTTTTTATTCAATTTGAATTTATGTGCATAAAGTAGCTTGTGATATTTTCTTCTTACCTGTTTAATATATTCAGGATCTATATGGTATGTCCTCAATAACTCCTGATATCAGTTGTGTCTTTTCTTTTACATTTTGGTCACTCTAACACAGATTTAACTATTTATCAGTCTTTTTAAAGGACCACTTTCTGGTTTGATTTATTTTTCTGTAGTATTTTTTTTCTGTTATTTTTCTGTTTTCAATTTTATTTATCTCTGCTTTTATCTTTGTTATTTCTTCTGTTTAGGATACATTTGCTTATCTTTTTCTTTTGCTGGTTGCCAATTCTGGATTGGCACTTTTTTTTCAACATTCTAATGGCAACACTGTATTATTTTTGGTTGAATAGTTTCTAATGAGAATTCTGCTATAATTTTCTCCTTGTCCCACTATAGGCAATGTGCCATTTCTTTTTTCTGATTGACTTCCAGATTTTCTCTTTGCCTTTCATTTTCAGTGATTCAAATATTATAGGCATCTTTTTGTTTGTTTGTTTTTTGTATTTTGTTTGGTGTTCTCTAAGCTTCTTGGAGCGGTAATTTGGTGTTTATTATTAATTTTTTAAAATTTTCAGTCATTATGTCTTCAAATATTTCTTCTGTCCCTTCCTGTTCCGCCTCTCCTTCTGTGAATTCTGGCACACATACGTCAGTCACACTGTTTGATATTGTTCCATAGCGCTAGGATTCTTTCCTCTTCTTTTTTTTTTGTTTGTCATTTGTTTTGGTTTTGTTTCATTTTTTTCTTTGTTATTCAGGTTGAGTAGTTTCTTTAACATACATTCATGTTCATTGATTCTTATCTTAACTGTGTGAAACTTTTTGTAAGCTCATTGAAGGAATACTTAATGTTACTGTTTTTGTTGGTTTTTTTTTTTTTTCCATTTTTGTTTGTTTTGCTTTGTTTTTAATTCTGGCATTTCCCTTTGATTGTTTCTTATAATTTCAGTCTCTCTGCTGAAATCACCTATCTGATCTTGCATGTTGTGTACATTTGCCATTAAATCCTTTAATACGTAATCATAGTTATTTCAAATGAACTCTCTGGTACTTCTGACATCTATTTCATTTGAGAGCCTTGCCCTGAGCATTGCTTAGTATTTTGGACCTGTGTCATTTCTCACCTTTCTGTTTACCTGCTAAAGTTTTGTTAAAGTTGGACATCTTGAATAAAACAGTAGATACTGAGATAAGTATTTTCATGTTGAAAGATGAACACTTTTAAAAATACTTTTAAGCCTTTTATATTAGGAGTTTGTGTTAATCTAGTCAGGAATTTTCTGGGTTTGATATTATTTATGTGCTGTGGTTACTGAGAGCTTTGGATACCCTTAAAAATGTTGAAAGTGCGGGCGGGTTCATGAGAAGTTGCAAGTCCTCGGTGTCTAATGTGTCTGTGGGCTTGGGCCCTCCTCTAAACTCCTCGGGCATCTCTCTCTCGCAGCTCTTCTGTCAGGACCCCACTTCCTGTTTACAAGACTCCTGCTCGTGATGGGCAGTTGGGGGAGAGAGGTGGTCTCCATCGTTCTGATTGAGCTTTAGTCTTTGCAGGTACAGTGTCCCTGGGTCTTGGGGTGCAGCCCTCACAGGTGCGCCCAACGCTCTTCCTTCTTGTTTCTGAGAAGGTCATCCTGGCACCCACTGTCAACAAACACCAGACACAATGAGTAGTTATGCCCCAATTCTTTTGAATGATTCTATAGGTAAATTTTGATGGTTTTACTTCGTTTAGAAAATATTTGGTTTATTTTCACCTCAATTTCATGTAATTTAAGCAACTAATTACTGTATCTTATTCCTTTATTAGGAAACAGCACCACACAAGTCACGTCCACAGGAAGCCTCGTGTTTCAGAACTTCGAGGAGGGCATGACGGGTGTTTACACCTGTTTCCTTGAGTATAAACCTACTGTGGAAGAAGGTGCTAAAAATCTCCAGCTAAAATATGTTATATACGGTGAGAGGTGCTCCTATTTGTATTTTAACCTTTCTTCATGTTTTCAAATGTTTGGATATTTTAGCAGGTTTATTTTAAAGGGGTTTTGTTAATAGGTTACCCTACAATGGTAAAAGGGACTTGGCAAATATAATTAAGGTAAGGATCTTGAGATGGGGAGATTATCCTGAATTATCTGGGTGGGCCCAGAATAATGGTCCTTGTTAGAGGATCTCGCAGAAGGAAATCACCTTGACTTGAGCCTTGTAAGACTCATTGTGGACTTCTAGTCTCCAAAAGTGTAAGGTAGTAAATTTTTGTTGTTTTAAGCCACTAAATTTGTGGTAATTTGTTATGGTAGCAAATAATTTCTTTAACAAACTTTTTAATCAGTCACACTTCATTCTTGTTACATAGTTTTTTCCATCTTGTTATTTCCTGTATCTAGTTTATAGCAAATATACTTTGAAGTCACTCATAGGGTATATTTACGTAAGCTGACAAATGTAACAGTACCTGATAGGAATGCTGGTTGATAGTAATGATGATGATAGCTGACATTTACTGAACATTTGTTGTGCTCCAGGCAGTGCTGCGTTTTACATGTAATTGTACTAACAACAAAACAGAGACTGCACATGCTTATGCAGGCATTGTCCGAGGTGGTTTACTTATATTCAGCTCACTTAATCCTCACGACAAACCGGTGCAGTGGGTACTGACATTTCTGCATTATGTAGATGAGGAAACTGAGGCACGGGTGATCAGTGACTCGCTGAGGCCACACAGCTGGAATGGGGGAGAGTCAGATTTGAGTGTAGGGTTCTGGTTCCAGCATTGATGTTCTTATCCTTGATGATACGCACCGTACTTAGCAATGCCAGCAGGAGGAAGCCTCATCCAATCAATGGATTTTTGGAAACCTGCCAGTTTTGTGCTTAAAACAAATTGGGTGCTTTATTCTATTTCATTATAAACACACGCTTTAATCTTTGTAATGGCTATGTGGTATTTCAGATCTAATTTGAGCATTCCTCAGTTGATTATTTAGTTTGTTCCAATTTTTCCCTCCTTCAAACAGTACTGTATAGGACATTTAAGGAAATCCACCTCTATCTCTCTCTCTCATCTGTCTGTGTGAAGCACGCACGTGCACACACACACACACACACACACACACACACCAGCTTTGCATTATGGGACGATATTAGGAAAGTTAAATTGTTAGTGTTTCTGTAGGATATTCTATAAGGTAAACCTTGTACAAAGCATCCATAATATTACTTTGATAGCTTCTGCTAGTTGCTCCACAGAGTATGCCAATTTACGTCCCTGCTGTAGCATATGGGAACTTCATTTCCTAAAGTTCCCTCAATACTGCATTTTGAATTCTTGCTGATCTAGTAGGTTCATAATGGTATTTTATGGTGCAGTGTGCATTTTTTGGTCACGATGGGTTATTTGAAGTTTGCTGTTTGCATGCGCTCCCTGTGTGTGTGTGTCTGAATAACTGCTGAGAGAGCTGTACATAGACAGATATACAGCCTTGTTGACTTTAATTTTGGGTCAGATACGTTGTATTCTCTATTTTGTTTTCCTTTAGCTGATTGACTTTTTTATCCTAAGTATAGGATAATTTAAAATTTCAAAATTTTATGTAATCTACAAGTGATATTATTTATCTATCTATCTATCTATCTATCTATCTATCATCTATATCTGTTGGCTTGTGTTCTTACTGTGCACGGAGCAAGGTTCCCTGTGCTGAGCATGGTAGATTTTTAAGATTCATGTCTCAATGTGACACTTATTTTAGTATTCTTAGTCACTGTTTAACGGGCCTTTTGGCCTGGTGACACAAATCTTTGTTCATCTTTACAGAACATTTTCTGTTTGTCTCTTTATTACCTTCTTTCCTGTCCCCTCTGCTGTCCTCTCCAGGAACTCCTTCAGTTTGACCCTGGATATTGGGATCTCTGCTCTAAATCTCTCCCTTCACTTGTAGAAGATTGTATCTGAGTTTTTCCTCTCTGCTATGTGAGAACTTCACTACTTTGTGTTTGTGTTTTTTAATTTTTCAGGAACATTTTTCATATTTACCAATCATTCCTCTTTTAAGAAAGCTTTATAATAGTTGTGGATATATTTTCTGTCTTTACCAGTTAGAATTTGAAAAAAAATATTTAATGACTTAGCTGCTTTTCCCTTGCCCTTTCCTGAGTGGATAAGATAGTAAGACCCCCTCCAAGAGACTCACTTACAAGAGACTCACTTCAGATCAAAAGACACACACAGACTGAAAGGGATGGGAAAAGTTAATGAAAATGGAAACAAACGAAAAAGCTGGGCTAGCAAGACTTACACCAGACAAACGAGACTTTAAAACAAAGGCTAAAACAAGAGACAAAGAAGGACCCAGTGACTCCACTTCTGGGTATTTTTCCAAGGAAACCTAAAACACTACTTCAAGGGGACATGTGCATCCACATGTTCGTGTTTCTCCTTACCTCCCTGGTTTCCTTGAAATTGGGGGTGGGATAGTCTGTGATTTTCATTTATGTTGCAAATGAAACGGATCATTTGCTCAGCACTTAGAAGCTGTCTGGTCTGTCCCTTGCACACAAAGCTTGACAGTAGCTCAGCATGTGCCCTGAATTCGGGCCTAAATGAGCTGTTGGGAAAGTGGGCAGTGGGAGTGGGGGGCACTCAGCCTCGGACCAGAAGCAAGCAGGGAGGGCTGCTCATTAGCAGGAGTGGCAACAGGGCATCTCAGAGGCACACTTCTCGGATTTCTATTATTGTTAGGGACTTATTCGTGTTTGTGTTTCTTGTGTCATTTCAATGAGATTTTGAAATGAATAGGACAAAAAATGTTCTCAGTTCCAGATGTTGTAATGCCATTCAATAAAACTTGTGGACTTGTTAGATACGTACTTTTTTTGCTTGTTGTTAGTAATTGAATGATTCTAATTTATCAAAGATGGATATTTAAACAGAAGTTTCATTCCTGAGTTTGAGGCAGCATAATACAGTGGTGAAGGGCACAGGCTCTGAGGCCAGGCTCCTTGGTTAGAACCTTCGTTTTGACAGCATAGTCCTTGGGCATGTGACATAATCTCTGCATTCTTTAAATTTCTCAGGATGGATGTAAAAATAATAACACTCTTAAATCAGGTTAGGGATGTTAAGTAAGTCGCTATTAATATTTGTAAAGTGTCTATAATACCATTTGTCACTTAGTAACTGTTAGATAAGTGTTAAAATTATATATATATATTCTACGAATTTATTCCATTTAATGATTTCTTTTGAATAATTGCAATATATTTGAATTGCCTAAATAACCATTTTTGTGTTATTCTGTGTTCAATTTTTTACAGCTTATCGTGAGCCTCATTTTTATTACCAGTTCACAGCTCGGTATCACGCAGCCCCCTGCAATAGTATCTATAATATTTCTTTTGAGAAGAAACTTCTTCAGATTTTAAGCAAATTGGTTCTTGCCCTTTCCTGTGAAGTTTCCTTACTGAAGTCTGAATGCCATCATGTTAAAATGCAAAAAGCTGGTTTGCAAAATGAGTTGTTCTTTACATTTTCAGGTAAGTATATGCAGTTCTTTAAAGAAAAGAAATTGAAAACACAAAGCTAATTTTAAAGTCATGTGAATTACCAGCAGCATTTTTTCAGTGTAAATGATATAAATCTGAATATGGTTCATGTCCTCTACTTTGCCTTAGTTCTAGTAACTCCCCAAATAAAATTCTGCTGATTCATGTACTTAACGAAAAGTTGGCACTCTAAATAACTTAGACCTTGCTGTGATAACTTACATAGAATGGAATTTAGTGTAAGGAATGCCTATCATGACCGTTAGCTCTTAAGATTTCGTTTGTAAAAGCATCTACTTATAATAGGATGGGTTATTACTGTAGACCAGAGGGGCCATTTTAGCAGCTTAGGGTGCTTTTCCTAATAATGCAGAGGGGAGACCCAATATTTTCTGAAAAAACAAAATTGGGTTTCAAATTAGGAACTGGGAGTCCTCCAATTTTTTTCCTCCCTTCCAGCATTATTTTTGCTTTTTTTT
>NW_017731541.1:1049988-1072906 GCF_001890085.2 Hipposideros armiger | reverse complement strand
GGCTGCTCAGCTCGGGCTGACTCGAACCGCTGTTGCTCAGAGCTCAAACTCTTGAGCGAGCTCTTAACCAACTGAGCCACTCAGCCAGCCCTTATTTTTGCTTTTGAAGTCAGTGCAATACTATGTTTTTTAGTGCCTTTTTTCCCATTTCTGTCAACGAAGGCCATTGGGTTTTGATGGGGATTGCATTGAATGTGTAGATAGCTTTGATAGTATTACCACCTTGGCAATATTAACACCATACTTATTAACACTTAAATATAAATATAAATAACACCATACATATTAACACTTAAATATAAAGAAATGGATTTCTTTCCATTTTTTGAGGACTTGGTTTTAGTCCATTGGAGCTGTGACAAATTACCACAGACTGGGTAGCTTATAAGCCACGGGGCGTTTCCTTCTCACAGTGCTAGCAGCTGGGGTTCTGAGATCAGGGTGTCAGCGTGTTTGGTGAGGGCCCTCTGCAGAGTTACAGAATTAAAATTACATCCTCACATAGCAGAAGGAGCTGGGATTCTCTCTGAAGCCACTTTCGTAAGATCACTAATTCCATTCGTGAAGGCTCCTCTCTCGTGACCTAAGCACGCCCAAAGACCCCACTTCCTAACACCATCACATTGTGCACTAGGATTTCAACATGAATTTGCGGGGGACATAAACATTCACACTGTAACACACTTTGTTAATTTCTTTCATCAATATTTTGTACTTTTCAGTATATAAATCTTGCACCTCTTGATAAATTTATTACTACGTATTTTATTCTTTTTGATCCTATTGTAAGTGCAATTATTTCTTAATTTCTTTCTAACATTGCTCATTGTGGTGTGTATTGTGAATGTTCATCGAATTTGTGTGTATTCTGACTTGTGGTTGAATTTTTTGTTCTACTAGTGTTATTTATACTTGGGATTTTTAGTATTTTCTATAGGGAATATCATGTCACCTAAGGATAGCAATAGTTTTACTAATTTCTTTCTCATTTGGTAACTTTTATCTCTTTTTCTTGCCAAATTGCTCTTGATGCAAGACCCAGTATACTTTTTAATAGAAGTGGCAAAATTTTAGACATACAGGAATTGGTCTTGATCTTAGGAGGAAAAGAAAGCTCGTCTTTCACTATTGAATATGATATTAACTAAGTTTTTCATAAAAGGTTTTCATTAGGTTGGAGCAGTTCCTTTTTACAATTAACATCTTAAACATATAACGTTACATGAATTAGTTAATACCAACGTAGTTGGAACAGCACACCCAAACTCGGCTCCTGTGCAGCTTTTCCACTTGCTGTTTTTGTCAATAATCACATTATGATGTGTGTATGTACACTAATAGATTTGTAATTATTGTCCTAGACATTTGTCTTTTTAATCACATAGGGGGAAAGTTGAGTACAAATATAAAAAATACAGTACTGGCTTTTATATTTACCTATTAGTTAACTTTACTACTACTCTTCATTTCGTTGTGTAGCATCAAGTTACTGTTTGTTTTCTTTCATGTGTAATGTCCCAAACATTGTGTTTGGAATGTTTTTTTCTCTTTGTATTTTAAAAGGTTAGTTTGCCATATATAGTATTCTTGGCTTAAAGTTTCTTCTTTTAATACTTTAAATATGTTTTCTCACTACTTTCTGACCTCCATGGATTTTGATTAGAAATCTGTTTTTAATCTTCTTATGGACTCTTAGTATGTGATGAGTTACTTTTTTTTTGCCGCTTTCAAAATTATCCCTTTGTATTTGATTTTCAACAATTTGATTATAATATGTTTTAGTATTGAATTTATTCTATGCATTTATTCTACTTGAATTTCATTCGTCATCTTGGATATGTAGATTCATGTATTTTATCATATTGGGACATTATTGGACTTCTTTTTTAGGTATTGTTTCAGTCCCTTATTTTTTTTCTTCCCCTTATGCATATGTTGATACACTCAATGTCCCACCGATTTCTTAGGTGTTCTCCATTCCTTTTCTTTTTGCTCCTCTGACAGGATAATTTCAGTGGACTTATATTCAAGTTCACTGATTCTTTCTTCCATAAGATCAAGTGTGTTATTGAAACCCTCTAGTGAATTCCTTATTTTAGTTGTTGTAATTGTCAGTTCCTGAATTTCTGTTTGGATCCTTTTTATAAGTTCTTTCTCTTTATTGATATTCTCTATTTTGTGAGGCATCATTTTTCTCTGTTTTTTTGTCCATTATTTTCTTTAGCTTTCTGAGCATAGCTGTTTGGAGGTTGACTCTGTCTAGGCTGGACTCAGGTGCTGCTCTGTCATGTTGTTGGTCCAGCTTTGCTTCGTTAGCTGTCTGTGTCCAGGTGTCTTTATTCTAGGAGCATGTCTGAAGTGGCAGCAGCCCCCCCCAGTGGGAAGCTCTGCTCATGGTGATAAGAGAAGCCCAAGAGGGCAACTGAAAACATATTAAGTCCAAGACCCCAAATTAGCATGCCTTCACTTCTCTCCATTGCCACTGGCGAGTCACATGCCCAACCCCGTTGTCGTGGGATGATCCTTTGTCCACACACGGGCCATGGCAATGGTGTGGGAGCATAGAGGGTGAAACATCAGGGCCAGACAATTTAATCTGTCATGCTACCCTCCATATTGTTCCTCTTCCAGAAATCTTGTAATGCCTGCCTGTCACTCAGAATATAAATGAAACCAAACCAAAGCTTATCGTGGCCTACACAGTATGGCCTCATGTGACTTCATCTCCTTTGCTTGCTGTCCTTCCACCATCCCATGCATGCGTCTGACTTGGAGAAGCCACACTATCTCATCTCATGGGCAACTCGGTCCTCCCTCACTTTTTTGCTTTAATATTATTAATTATCACCCAATTTAAAATTGTAACCCATCACTATCTTACAATCCCAGTATTTATTTCCTTGCTCTTTCTTCTTAACCCTAGTACTTATCACCTTTTTATGCAATATCTTTATGTACTGTTTATTGTTTATTGTTATTGTCCCTTTCCCTGCATTAGAATATAATTTCCAAAAAGGCATAGCGTTTGTCAGTTTTGATCACTCACATGTCCTAGACACCTGGGATAACTCCTGATACGTAGGGGACTCCCGATAACTATTTGTTAGATAAATGGGTTCATGCAGCCTGCGTGGGGGAATGCGTTCATGGTTTCAGTCGCCACGGCTGCTGCCACAGCCCAGCTCCATTCCCTTCTCAGCATCATCACTGGGGTTGATCACTTACAGTGAGTAAGAGTTGAGTTGGCCAGTGACGCGTGCTGTATTGTGTGGGTAGCGTTAAGTAGAATGTTGAATGAATACACATATATGTTGCAAAAGTTAAAATTAGTCTGTTGTTGAAATTTCATGAAATCAATAGCCAAACATTCACTGTCAAGAAAGTTGATTAATTCTTAAGTCCATTGTAATTGTGAGGTTTTCCTGATGTATATAAAACAAATCTTTGGCTTAGTTCTTTTTAACTGAAAAGAGCGCTTTAACATTAGGAAAATTGCTTAATTTTTTAGTGGAGGAGAAATATTAGATGATCTTTTTTATAGTTCAAAAGCCAATTTAAATATTGTGATATGGTACATTAGACCTATGATAAAATATAATATGTTTTCTCAGTTTCATCTTTAGACACTGAAAAAATACCCAAGCCATGTATAGACCATAGTTGTGAACCTTCCAGAAGGCTATTGAAGGTACGTTATGTGAGGCTGGAAATAAGAAAAAAAATGAACTGATATATAAGATGTAATTAAGCACCTTAGCTATTTAAAAAACACATCACCCCCACCCTCCCGACACACATTTAGGGAATTTAGTAATAAAAATAAAACTTCATGAAATCATAAATGATAAGACATTAACAGAGCTAATATTTTTTTGAAAATTAGCGTTTTGTAACTGACTGTATTAAGAAAGATGATTTTCCCATTTATTTGGCCTTATTTGCTATTTCAAATTAATTTGTAATTATTAAGTAGAATTCTCTCCATGTTACTGTTATCTATCCTAAATAATAAATATGGTCTGTAATGTTTACTGACTATTTTTATATTGCTCTATACCCAGCATCCTGTATCTATGCTTAGGATGAAAATTATGCTATCATGTCAGCAGCAACTTAATTTAGTTTCTTTTGCATTATACTTAGCATATTGTTCATGCTCAGTGAACAATATGTAAATTCATGGCAATATTTTCCTATCTTTTATTACTCTAAACGATCATACACACTTTATAAAAATAATGTTTTAAAATATTTGGAATATAACATTATTTATATTATGATTGTAAAAAAAATCCTATTAAAGCTGTAGGTATTGTATATTCAGGTCAATATCCCATTACTTGTGCCCTGAAATTAGGGTGATGATTTCTTACTTTGTACTCGCTGAGTCTCCTGAAATACAGCTTAAATCATGAATCTAAATATTACTACCCGGTATTTCCATTATAGTTTTTCCTTAGGGGCACTTCTCATCCCTGAGATAGACATTTTTCTTTACTTTTGAATTGTAGGACATACGTCCTGGGGCACCAGGAACAGAGAGCAGTCGATCTTACTTTTCTAATCACTGATACGTTACGGGGCTTGGGGTGGAGAGAGTACCGAAAAGACCACACCCCAAATATCAGTTCCCCTGGGTTCATTGCAGTCGAAGTTGATGGGCAGAAATCCTGTGTTGGGGATTACGGCAGAGGAAGGAGACTTTCGGTGACAGCATTAGCTGCTAACAGGACAATGCCGTGTCTGTCTTGCCATTGACTAGCAAGTTGACATATATTTGGGCCCCACATAAGAAGAAATACCCAGTGCCCTTAAGTGATAGCATGTAATTAGGCCGTTCACTCCAGGCTCGAGGGAAGGATTAAGTCCAGTTCCTGAGGCAGGGACTTCATGCTATGCAGATGCTCGGTGGTCACAATAGTCCCAACACGGGACAGTAAAGCCATTATGTGATTTACCATGAGAGTGATTAAAAGAGCACTTGAGCTTTTGTACATTTGGGCCAGAATTGAAAGATTAGCATGGGTTTGATTGCTCCACGTTTTCAGGCTGGGATGCCCTAAGAGATTTCATTTGTTTTCTGCCAAATACCAGATTTTTATCTAGTCCCCGGGTGGTATTTGGGAGCAGAAGGATCTCTGCTCCCCAGGACTGAGTGGCCTTATTCCCTGAACTTCCGCCCACATTTGAGACACAAGGGAAGAAGTGGCATTGTAGTCACTCATGGCCCATCGAGGTGTGAACTCATCCATGGCCATCTACGTCCTGCGAAGGAGTACAGTTACACATTTTTAAAGGGGCTAAACCCAAGATTCTGTCTGAACTGTTCATGTTTACAAAACAGACAAGTATTCAGTAAGAGTCCAGATTGTGCTAAACAGGAAAGGAAAGGAAGAATGTTTTCTGAGGAGTTTGTTCAGGAAACAAAACTTAGGTTATGATAGAAATATAATCAGTAAATGAAACACAGGTAGTCAAAGGGAAGACCCAAGTCCAAGGGCTGCCAGGGGGAATCGTGTTCTGGCCTTGGTCCCAGGTCTTGGGAGAGCCATCCACACCAGGTGATGGAGCCTCAGTCTGGGAGAGAAGATTCTAGTGGTGGTCCTGGGTTGCTTAGAGATTTTTCAGCTTCAGATCTCCAATGGGCTAGATGACCTCTCAGATGTGGGTGTGCTTTTTAAATGAGAAACATGACTCCAGCTGTCAGTACCCTGAAGATTACCAGCACAGGGTTCTTTCTAACACCTGATACGGCCCTTTGCTTCAGGGCTGAGAGGTGTCTTTGTGGGAATGGTCTTACATGGGCATAGCCTCCAGGTGGAAGAGGATGCTGTGGCCGACCTTCGTCTCCTGGGAGACGCCATGGATGCCATGGAAAGATTGCTCTGCGAGCTGGGAGTCAGCCTTTCAGTAGTTCAGGCTCACCTTGCTGACATCATTATTTTCGGGTCCAGTTAACAATCCTTTACATCCAGTGAACAATCTCTTCCTTTTAACTGGAACATTTACACCAATTATATTTAATTAATTATCAATATGTTTGGATTTAAATCCATCATATTTCCATTTTTTTCTATTTGTCCCATCTATTTGTGAACTTTTTTCTTTTATTCTGCTTTCTTTTGCTTGATTGTGCCTTTTTTTTTTAAAAAAAAAGACTCTATTGTATAGTTCTGCCTTGTTCATTGCTTTATTATTGCCAAAGCATATCCATTTTATGTGGATTTATTTTTATTATTCCTTACACATTATTTACCCTGGTTTTCTATTGTTGAGGTTTTGCTCCTTCTCTGACTAACATTTTGTATTGATTAAACACTTTTTTAACTGATATTTTTTCTGTTATCTGGGTGTTACAGATTTTTAAATACTTTTTGTGGTTCTGCTTCAAATTTTAACAAATATTCTTGATGGAAGAACCAGCAGTTATTAGTTTATTGTGCCTTCGAAAGACACTCACTGGCCTTGGGGACCTTTGACTTTTAGGACCTTTTTTCAATCTTTCATGGTTTTGTTTTCCATTCTTTTACTTGTTTTTAAAATGTTTCTACTTATTATTACGATGGTTTTAGAATGCCTGTATACTGACAGTTGTATCTGTTTCTTTGTTGACCTTTCCTTCTTGCATCTCAGACCTTTTTTCTCATGTCGTTTTTCTTCTTCCAGAATTTATCGTCCTGCTGAAATCAGAAGATTCATTGCTCTGATGAGGTCTTATATTTTTTGGCCAGAATGCCTTTGAAAATTATCTTTTGCCCCTTTTGCTTCTCTGGAACTTCTGTTTAGTGTATTTTAGATTATCTCATTGATTCTTCATATCTTTTATACTATCTTACTTTTCTTCTTTTTTATGTTTTACATTCTGAATACTTTCTTCAGATATTATTGTGTTTTATTATCCTGGCTCCATCTGGGACTAACCTGATGTTCGGTCTGTCCATTGAATTTTTAATTTTTCACTACCTTAATTATGTGTTGTTTAAATGGGTTATTTTTCAAATATACTTTCTCTTTTTATGGAATAAATTTTTTTCTGATGTTTTCATACCACTTTATGTGTATGTGTTTTAAGGATACTTTGTGTCAGTTTCGTATTTTAGGCAATGGAAATTCCGTTACCTGAATTTATTGATGGTCTACTTTGACAGTTCGGTGTCTCTCTGTGTTTTCTCCTTTCATCCTATGCTTCGTAATGCTGGTTGACGAAGTCCTGTTATTACGCCTTTGTCAGTAGATAGCCCCTTTGGCTGAGGTTGTGGACATGTTTCTGTAGAGGTTCTATATTTGCTTTTGCCTAGTGCTCCAGGGTTGTTCTCAAGCAAAGTCCAATTTTATGTTAATTTCTGGCTTGGGGAGCTTGTACCACAGAGAAAATACAATAAAACCGCAAACCTGCTTGAGAGCAAATCCCTGTACAGGAATTCACAGAGGAGTTTTGCTCTTTCCCACCGTCCACCACCACCTCTCCACACCAGCTCTGCTGGAAGGGTCTTCTTGTTGCTCTTCATGGTAACACTATTAGAGTCTTGCTTTTTTGTTCTTTTCTTAAACAGGTTTAATGTTTTTGTCCTTATCTCTTCAGGCTAGTAAAGTGGAATACTCTGGGGTGCTCAGATCAGCATGAGATGAATGAGGGATGCAGCCCCTGCTAGGCTTGTTGTTTTCTCACTCTTGGCATCTGTAGTCGCTTCCCTTTGTCTCTCCTCCTCCCTTGCCCCATCTCTCTCCCTTCCTGTCTTTCATTTTTTTCTCTTTCTCTTTCATTGTTGAAATATGACTGTACAAGATCTTTGTTCTGTTGTATTTAGCTAGGTGATTTGAGCAGGAGGATTTTTCAGGATATCTAGTATGCCATATGGTTGGATATGGAAATATTTTCCAGTATTTTAAAATGTCATTTCTATCCTCCCACTCCTTATCTGATCCACTTGCTTTTTTCAACTAGAAATAGACTACTTAACAAAAACAATGTGACAGTTGAAATCTCTTATCATTTCAAAGCATAAATTATAATTTGTCTTTAGTCTTTCTTCCAAAGAGCCTCGCTTTGTAGCGCAAGTTTCAGCTGCTGGGACAACTACCACGCCAGTCACTTCCCGAGTGGATTGCTTCGGGATTGGAGTGGTCTCCAGGTTGCGGCGTTAACTGTTTCTCTTCGTAGTTCTGAGGTTAGCTATGGATTCCAGCGTTCATAGAAGTCCAGCTGTTCCATAACCCCGTCCTTTTTTCCCCTCTCTCTGGCTTTGCTTTGGAATTGAGCTTTATCTCATAGTTTTCTGCCTAATGCCCTGACATTAGTGTACATGATTCATGTTCCTACAATATGAGAGATAACCTTGTGTTTTTGTTTAGTCACTTTTTTCTACAGTTCTCCATTGGAACATTCTCCTACAAGATCTGAACACCTTCTCTCTCTTATTTGCTCCCAGAACACCGAGATCACGAGCCTTTTCTGTGCAAATTTACAATTCTTTTCATTTCCTTCAAGATGCCTTCAATCTCCATTGCATATTTTTGTTTCCTAATTCTACCCCATTTAATGACTATAGTAATTTTCCACAGAGATTCCCAAATACACAAGTTAACCAAAGGTTTCCAAAGGGCTCTATCCTACAAACGTAATACCTGTAATGACTGGGAGGCATTAGTCCTCCCCTAGTGGATAGTGGAGCTTCAGTTACACTATAATGTATGATATTTATTGTGTATTCTAGAACTCCCATAATTTTAAGGAGTTGTTGCCATCTGGACTGACGTAGAGCAAATACTAACGTCTTTCTAGTTGCCTGTTTTTTACCACCTATCTTGGCGTGGACAGTGGAGCAGATTGTGGTATTTAAAACAAGCTGTTCAATTTTTCCATGAAAACGTCGTGCATTTTACATACTGATCACTGTTGGAATGGTAATATTTTCTCCTTCCAGTCCTGTAGTCAATGAGCAATCATTGCATAACACTTTTCCTCCATATAGCCTTAATCGTTCTGCAATGTTTTTGTTTTTTTTGGGGGGGGGGAGTTTGAGGGGAGAAGATGTGAAGGGAGCACTAGTGTGGGTGGGGCAGCCTGATGTTTATTCATCATAGTAAGTCTCTGTATCTTAAACCAGATGATTGATTAACGGAGAGTTTCTATAATTATGATTTGTTCTTATATCATCCAAACTGGTCCAAAACGTTTGTGTCTGTAATCCTTACATAGCTCAAATAGTTCTTCAATTTTACCCTTTGTTTGGCACAGATAATTAACTCTATGTCAACCATCAACATACTCATAAAACATTCAGTTAATCAAACAATTTCTTACCTTCTTTCCATTTGTATCACATAAAAGATATATCCTGGGAAAATAGGAAACACAGGAATCTGATTTATAAGATCATTTTTGTTCTATCAGATTTCCCCTCATAGAGGTTGGTTTTTTTTTGGACAGAGTGTTAGGAAGCTAAGTGATTATGGTTGTGTCTCCTGAAACTTTTAATTGTAGTTTGGCACCTAAATATATTTATTTGATTAGATACCAGATTTGTATGTAATTAATTCTTAAGCACTTTCTTAAATAAAATTTATATGTTTGACCAAGTTAATAAAAACAAATTTACCAGAATTTATCAAAAGCATAAGAAAACCATTTAAACTGTACAAAGCTTTTAAGTAATTTATTGAATAAGAGTTGTCTATATCTATCTATCTATCTATCTAATCTATCTATCTATCTAGCTAGCTAGCTTTATCTGTCCCCTATCCTGAATGTAGTACGTTGGAAAACATTTTCATAATCATAGAAATTGTCGTGGAAGGCATGTAACTTGTACCATGTTTGAGGAAATCAGTAAGTTAAGGGACCCATTAGTGGGTACAGGTCAGCGGGAGCCGTTCATCCTCACCCCTGACTAGATGAGAAGGGGGGCAGGTTGGCAGGATGGGACTGAGCGGATCGAGCTGGCTTGTACAGGGTTTGAACCCGTGAACATACCTCACACTTGAACAGAAAAAACTTATCAGTCACTGAATAGCATAAGCCTGTTGTTAATTTTAGGAGTCAGTCCATAACAATTATTACAGACAAAAAAATGTAATTAATTATAGAGCAGAATGATGCCTTAATTATTTTGTAAATTTAATTTTTGGATCACAGACTGGAAGTTGTAACATGTGCTATATTTCCTTTCATTTTTAAACCTGATTTTTGTTTGTGGAAAGAGTGGAACGGATGCCCCAGGATGTGCTTTTTAAATATTCCTAACGTACATTTTTAAAGTCCATTTAACTGTTAGAGTTCATTTCTTAGAGTACATTTAATTTCATAGTGCTGTCTTGATTTTGCTTATATATGCCCATCATTCAAAATCCAAAGGGACCAAAACATTTGGATATATGTCCAGTTTCTTTGTGCTGTATTTGGAAGTACGTTTGGAAATATTTGAGGTTTCCAGGCGACACCTTTTAATTTTTACATGTGTTATTTCTATCCTATGAATGCACGAGAAAGTAAGGACCTCAAGAGCTTGGTTTCCCTACTTCTGAATACATAAGCAGCCTTATTTACTCTTAAGATTACATTTATTTGTGATAATAATTTGTTTTCGTATTTTATTTCTATTTTAGGCTAAAAACCTCATAGAGAGATTTTTTAATCAGCAAGTAGAAGTCCTAGGCAGACGTGCAGAGCCACTGCCTGAAATCTACTATATTGAAGGGACCCTCCAAATGGTGTGGATTAACCGCTGCTTTCCAGGGTATGGAATCAATACCCTGAAGCATCCGAAATGCCCCGAGTGCTGTGGTACGTAATGAGCTCTGATTTCACTGTTGCTCTTTATGAACGTTCACTTCCTTATACCTAAGTAAGTGCCTGTCACTTATTTTTATAGTCATTTAAATATGTTTTTGTTTATTTGAAGTAGTGTGTTTGAAAAGACTATGTGAATCTGAAGAAATAGAAAAAAAATAGCTGGTTTCATTTCAGCCTCGGAATTACTGTTCCAGTAAAGAGGGGTTAGGAGCGTTGAGCAGTGGTCTGGGAGGAAACACAAATAATAGTCACGAGTCAAAAGCTGCCCTAAAAACAGCCAAATTCTATTTCTTGTAGAATCAATTATTAAGGAGTTTACGTTTGGATGGTCTAGATTAGGTATCTTTTTTTACTAAGTACTTGAATTGTTTTATTACCAGTTGTGGTTTGGTGCCGGCACTAAGGGACCTGAGCCGCTAGCTGGCTTTCAGCCATCCTTATCCTTATCCCAGAAGGGAGCTCTGTAGGCTGCTCAGGATACGTACATGGATTCAGTCACTGCTTTCTATTTTCAAGAGTTGAGTGAGCCAATTAATCTTCAGCCTTAAGACTTTCTAACACAAATATAAATAGTACCATTTTCGTTCAGTCATTTCTGTTCTTTCTACTGTTTTAAATTAGATTGAAAGTCTTTTTGTATAATAGAGCACTGATTTTTTTTTACTTTGCTTTATTTAATTTGGTTAGCTTTTGCTTTAATTTTTTTCTCACTTTGTTTAAGGATGTGAAAATTGACAAACAGTACTGAAATACAATATAAATTTCACAGAGTACTTACAAATGCCAACTTTGTAACTGTTTTGCTCATCTGTGATTATGTCTATCACCAAAGCACAGATAAGGGTGAAGCATGGAAACACCAAACACTGAAACCAGAACCTAGTAGTTTAGCTGTCTTCTAAATGCATTTATATTTTCACTCAATAAAGACTTAAGGTAAATTTAAAAATTAAAATATTTGCATCTTATTAATTCCAAGAATTTTGAAATAGTTAAACATAGCTCTTTCAAGTGAAATAATAGGGTTGAATCTCTGAGAAGTACAAATAATGTTACCATTAAATTTTTTTTGCATTTATAAATGTTCAAATAATAACAGTCATCAGGTTTTCTAATTTTATCATGCAGTTATAACATTCAAGCTGTTATTGGTTGTACTATTTGATCAAGTTTATTAAGCAAGTATTTTATCCCTGACAGCAGACCTCATGGGAAGTATATAATAAAACTTACATATAAATTTCAAAACAATTTTCTGCCTTTGAAATACTGTTTTGTTCTCTCAAATATATGGACTCTGCCTACAGATATTAGAGACATAGGAGACGTAGCCATGCATCATGAGGGACCTGGAGACTGCTGAGCTGCAGGGAGAGAATGGAAAGGAGATTATATATATAACGCAAACTAAGGGAGAGACAGGAGCAGTCACAGAGGACTGATAGAAAACGGACAGCAGGCTTTCTGGGTGATGTGAGACGAGGAGGGACTTTGCCGCTATGGGGTTCACAAGGACCATCCATGCGACAGCTGGAGAGAGCATTGGATTCAGGGGGATGTTGGTGGACTGGGGCTAGAGGGTCAGTGTCAGAAAAGGAAGTGAAAGAGTGCGAATGTAATGTGGCAGTAAGAGTCACATATTTGAGTAGAGGAGAGAAATAAAATTTTTTTTTTTTTTAATTTTATTGGGGAACAAACAGTGTGTTTTTTCCAGGACCCATCAGCTCCAAGTCAAGTTGTTTCCCTTCAATCTTAGTTGTGCAAGGTGCAGCTCAGCTCCAAGTCCAGTCGCCACTTTCAATCTAGTTGCAGGGGGCGCAGCCCACCATCCCATGCAGGAGTCGAACCAGCAACCTTGTTGTTAAAAGCACGCACTCTAACCAACTGAGCCATCCAGCCACCCACCGGCAGCTCAGCGGCAGCTCAGCTCAAGTTATTGTCTTCAGTCTAGTTGCAAAGGGCACAGCTTCACTGGTCCATGTGGGAATCAAACCCGCAACCCTGTTGCTCAGAGCTCGCACTCTAACCAACTGAGCCACCTGGCCGCCCCTAAAATTCATTTTTGAATTTTATGGGATGTCACTGGTGATTTGCTAAATTTCCTTTTGTGGCATCCTTGGGTAAATAAATAACTTAGAATTACCTACATGCCATCATCATCTCTGTTAGACTAGTTAAGCAGGACTGAGCTCCCTTTTTTCAACTTTACTAATTAAATGTAACGTGACCTTTAGGTCTCCATCAGATACAGTAAGTTTTGTCTGTATTACACAAGGATATCACTCTAAAATTTCTAAAGAACACATGCTACTGAAAAAGACATTTAAATCATTCTCTGAATTGGAAGACAATATAAAATATAGAAGAAAACATAGCTACAAGACAAAATTAACATACTAAATGAACTTAAAATCCGTTCAAGTGTGAAATGGAATACTAGATAGAAGCAAAAAACGTAGCAGGTACTTTGTAAAATGACTTATTTCCAGAATGAGGGCACACCAAGTGTTCAACGAAGGAGAATGAGACTGGCCTGTTTATTATGCGGGGAAGTTTATTTAGTTTCTCAGAAGTTGGCTAAGTAGACAGATGTTTTCTTCTTCTTTAGGTATCTCACTTTACTCATTTAGTTTTTACTTACATGGCAGATAAAGATCATTTGCTTATAAACTAATAGAAACAATATTTCTGCCTATATTATTTTTTGTTTCTAAATTGCTTAGCATTTTAAAGTAATTTTCACTAAAATACTTCCTAACTTTATATTATTTCAATCATTTTGATACTGAAAAAAGTTCTAATTAAATTTGTGAATTATAGATATAATTTTATAAATTATATCATGAATATAGTACAGCCAAAGACCAGATATAATATTATATTGTTTCTGATGGAATTTTAAAAAAAAATCTGAAATGTGTTTTACTATGTAATTTCTATAGTTTGTAGTATTTTTATAAAACTATATCTTGTTTTCATCTTTCTCCATTTTATTTCTATTTAATCGTCTCAAAAAACACTTGTATGTCAAATAATACTTTTTGACATAATCTCACTCCACATTCTTTTTCTTCCTCTTTAAATTAGGCAGAGGTTTTCAGACTCTGATGTGTATCAAAATTACCTGAAGACTTTCTCAAACATATGTCCAATGTGGGAACCAGACATCTACACTTATAATTAGTGTCCTAGATGATCCTGAGCACATAAAAGTTTGAGACTCCTGAATATTAGTGTTGCTATGGCAACACCTCGGTAGAATGCTTGAATATTAGTGTTGCTAAAGAATACCTACGTAGGACGCCTTTCCTTCTACCCAGGCAGCAGACTGTTTTTCATTGACTATTTTGGATTGAATGTGTAGCTCAGAATAGTTTGTGCAGCATTGTTATTTTCTGTTGCTTTCTTTATAAATGCAATTTGCCATGCACATTCAAAGCTTTTAGAAGCCTAAGGAGTGTCAAGCAGGGGATCTTTGTTGATGATTTAGTGCCTCTGTTCATAAGCAGAAATAATTCGGCTACAGGTGAGAGTAGTTAAACATCTTGAGGTGATTTTTTTCAATGAAGTATCCCTTTGTATTTTAAATGAATTATGCAATTAAAGTGAGTTGTTCAGTAGATGCAGCTGTTTCTAAAAAGGTCTTTTAGGCTCTAAAAGTTTATCCTGCTCAGACAAGCAACCCTGAAAAGCACCAAGAAAAATAATTTTAAAATGCTGATGTTCACAAAACAAACTTGAAGGCAAGAAGTCTTAATAGATACTCAGAGAGGCATTACATAGTGATAAAAGGATAAACCTACCAGGAACATCTGATAATATAATAATGTAATATTTCTAAATTTGTAATTAATAACAGTGGCTTAAAATGCATGAGACAAAAGTTGCCAGAGAGGTAATACTGATATGCAAAGCCACATCGAAAAAAATGAAATTGGACCCAGCCAAAAATATCACTTCCAGATGTATTATAGACATAAATACATAAAAACTGTAACTATTTTAGAACATAACATAGGAAAATAGCATTGTCTTTAGCATCAGAAAAACTATTTCCTAAAAAAACACAAAATCACTAACTTTAATTTAAAATATTGATAATTTTGTCTGCATAAAAATTAATTACTTCTGTTTATGAAAAGACACTACAGAGAGAGAAAAAATAATCCACAGACTGGGAAAACTATTTGTAATGGCTATAATCAACAAAAGACTAATACCCGGAACATATAAACAACTTGTAGAAACATTTCTGAAAAAGACAAAACAATTTTTAAAAAATGGGAGAAGAGTAATTCCCGGTGTTCCGTGGATACGTTTAAACTTCTTGTAATCAAGGAAATGTGACTTAAAAACAGAATGAGATCCTACTACACGGCTGTCAGACTGGCAAAAAGTAAGCAGGCTGGATCTACTGCTGAGCATCCCTGAGCTCCGGAAGCGTCACCTGCCTGAGTGCACACACGGTGTGCCACTTCGCAAATCACAGTCCATTTCGAGTTTGGCACTACAGTGGGTGTGACGACGCACGTTACTCTATGATCTAGCACCTGACTCTTGGGGAAAGCTCATGGCAGCATATTTCCTAATAGTCCCAAGCCAGAGACAACCCAAATGTCTGTTAACAGTAAAATGTATGTATAGTGATATATTCATACAGTGGAATGCTATACAGTAACGACAAGGAATGAATGGGAATTATAACCATGTGGATACTTTGTATAAACAAATTTGTGGAAAAGAATCTAAACAGTTGAATCCGTGTACTTTAGGCATAGCTAAACTGTGCTTTACAGAGATTTATTCATGAATGCCAAAACTATAGTGCAATCCAAGGAAATTATTATCATAAAACAACAAAGGTTAGTGTTGACTTCCAGAGGTGGGGGAGTGTCACTGGAGGGGGACCCAGGAGGCGGTCCCAGGCAACGGCAGCTTCCTGTGTTTGGGCCTCAGTCATTCTAGGCAGGTTTTCTATGCAGACGTTCATCATGGTGTACATTGCGGCCTCATGTTTCTCTCTCTCTGTGGTGTTTCATAATAAAAAGGTAAAAAAAAAGCAATGTTTTTCTTAAAGCTTGAACACCATTGCTACAAGATGGATGGCACTCTAAAGAAAAATATCCATAAGTGTTTTCTTTCTCTAATAATTCCAAGTTATCGTTCGTATATCGTATCACCTGATCTTTGTCTTCATAAATTTATAATTTTAACAGAGCTCTGAATAACGGTTCAGTGGGAATAATGACATTATTATGACTAATTTTCTGTTAGCCATTAAGTTGTATACAACCCCATATTACTCTACTGTCTTCATATTCATTTTATTTATTTAAAATGGCTAACTAATAACGGGAATTATGTTTAAACATTTTATGTTAGACTTTAGATTAGTTCCTATTTTTACTGTTATATTAAATGTAGCCAACAATTATACTTAACCAGTTTTTATTTCCCTGGATAAGTTTACAGAAATGTGAGTATTAATTTTAAAAAGGAACATTTTGGTTTTTGACATTTTTGGTGTGTTATTTTTTTACAGTTCAAAATATCCTCCTTCTCTTAACCTCTCTCACAATGTATGTATAACTACAGATACTTTAGCATTTCTTTTAATAGGTGCTGAGCATCATTTTTCCAAAAAAAGCAAAGCGACCTTTTGTAGCTGTATGAAGTAAGGCTGTGTCTCATCTGGCTGGATCAGTCAACAGCTTTACCTCCAAGAATTTCCCGTACGTGTTCGCCACAGGAGGCTTGTGAACTCGGCAGCACTCACAGCCGTCTCTCAGCCTTCAGTCCCGTCTTCCTCGCCACCCCCTCCCGCTCAGCGCTCTCTTCTGGGCCTTGCTCACACACTCCCTTCCTCATCTGCTTCCCCGCTGTGATCGTTCCATGTGCGGTCCGTCTTCTTGTGTCTGGAATGACTGCATTCTCTTCGTAACTGGGATCCCTCCCGCTCTTCTGGTCTCCAGTCCATACCCCACGTCGCCTCCAGTTATATTTGTAATTCCACATGGAGTCGCCTCATTTCTTTACTTTAAAACCTTCAATAGTAAAACCATGGCTTCATAGCATAAGTTACTATAACCTTGAAGAGACGATTTCTTTCTCCGTATCCTTCAGCAATTTATAATACCTTTATCATAAACACTGATGTCATTATTTCATGTCATATTCAACCAGAAATGTGTTAGAATTCAGAAATATGTCGAGTGCTAAGTGTCAGCCCTGGGTCCACACTGGTGAGTGACAGGGATGTGTTGCTTTTCTGGTGTTCACATCTTATCTGGTCAAACGGATGAGTCAAGTCATTGCACACGGTGACAGGCAGAGTAACGAACGTTAAACAAGGTGACACACTCCAGTGGGTCAGTCAGGGTTCAAACAGCAAACGGGAGGCTTGCTCACGCGTGTTTGGAACAGAATTCCTCGTAAGTGCCATTGGCAGGGTGAAGGGCCCGTGAGGGACGCTGGGGCACTCGGGGCAACAGCGTCTTGAAGCAGTTACCACCCCGGTCTGAAGGGTGAAGGTGAGGGAAGAAAGCCATGGCGGCCTGTGAGCAGGAGCTGGGCAACGGGGCTGCCTGGCCGGAGCTGGAGGCGCGCGGTGACGGCGACGCAGCCACCCCAGAAGGCTGGCAGCGGCAGGAGGGGAGGGACTCCCCTGGGCGGATCCAGAGGAGAGGAACCTGGGTGACGGAGACAGAGCAGAGCAGAGCAGGCTGCGCAGCGGGCCAGGTCTTGCTCAGAGGGAGACGGCCTGTCATGGAGAGGAAGTAGGGTGAGGCTGGGCACCCCATGCACTGGCTTGTCCTGGAGGCTCCCCTCGGAGGTGACTCCTGCATAAAGCGAAGGGACATCATGCAGAGGTTTGTGACCGGAGTTCTGGCCGTGGCGATGGGGGAAGTGGACAGGCTGAGGATGTTTAAGAGGCGTGATCCAGAAGGATCTTCTGTGGGCTGTAAATCGGGAGGAATGAAGGCTGATGCTCATGTATTGGCATGAGGAGGCGGTATGCACTGAGATCGCAGGTGAATTTTGTACAGTGCGTGACCCTGCAGCCGTATTTTTCCTCCTAGAGCCCCAGCTTCTCAGTGCCGCCTACTGAAAAGCTCATCATTTCCCGGGCGCTCTGCTTAGGCGCCTCATGGGCACCTGTGTCCCCGAGAGGCACTGGGCCAGTTCCCATTTCCGATTGGCCTCGCAGAGTCATGGCTTGGAGAGATTGTGGCTTCATATTCACAAACGCGGTATATCCATCTCCGTTTCTGGTTTTTCCATCTTTATCGTGTTATAATTGACAAAATTATATTTAAGGTGTACAATTTGATTTTATATATATATACACACACACACACACACACACACACACACACACAGGGTGCCAAAGACATGTATACACATTTTCAGAAAGGAAAACTATCAAAATTGTAACACAGTATATGCTGTTGACAAAAGATGAATACAAGTAAATCACGTTTGACTTCTGCAATTACAAGAGGTGCTCAAAGTGGTTCCCATCAGCGTGCAGACACTTCTGATTACGGCGAACTCCTACTTGAGCAACGCTGACCGAAGTGTCCACTTGTGTACATTCTTTCTGGCACCCCCGGTATATTAAAATAACCTCCACAATCATGCTAATGAACGTATCCTTCACCTTTTTTGTGGTGAATTCACTTAAGATCTACTCTTCCAGTAAATTTTAAGTGCGCACTGCAGTATTGTTAATTATAGTCATAGCTGTATTTTGATCTCTTTAAATGAAACTGTAATATCTCTTCATTTCTTCTTCCCTCCAACTTCTGGCAACCACCATTCTACCCTCTGCCTCTATAGGCGTTACTGTTTCAGAGTCTGCCTATAAATGAGACCATGTAGTTTTGTCTTCCTGTGCCTGGCTTTTTTAGGAAATTGTCCTCCAGGTTTGTCCATGTTGTCACATATGGCAGGATTTCCTTCTTAGTTTTAGACTGAATAATATTCCATTGTATATATAAACTACATTTTCTTTATCCTTTCATCTATTAATGTGCATTTTGGTTGTTACCACATCTTGGCTAAATAGTTGCAAACCATATATCTCTGACAAGGGTTCATATCCCAAATACGTTAGGAATTCGTACAACTCGATAGCAAAAAACTAAATAATCTGATTAAAAAATAAGCAAAGGACCTGAATAGACATTCTCAAAGAAAGACATACAAATAGCCAACAGGTACATGAAAAGGTGCTCAACATTACTAATCACCAGGGAAATGAAAATCAAAATGACAGTGAGGTACCAGCTTATACCTGTTACCAGGTTACAGCCCAATAGACAGCAAGACAAAAGATAAGTGGTGGCGAGGACGTGAGAGAAGGGAACCCTTGCACGCTGTTGGCGGGATTGCAGATTGTGGCAGCCGTTAAGGAGAACCGAGTGGAGGCACCTCTGTCTCGTTAGGGCTGCTTCAGTTTCACTCATCAGTATTTTTTCATTTTCCGTGAGAAGGCCTTACACATTTTCACTCTTTTAAATTGCATTTTGAATTTTATTTATCTACTTGTTGACTGCTAAGATACAAATATAAATTCATTTTGTATGTGGGCTTTATCTTCTATGAGCTACTAAACTTGTTACAGATCATTCCTAGGCGGCATCTGTTTATGTAACAGTCAGACGGTTAGCAAGTACTTACTTGTTCCTGTCAGCCTTTCTGCTCTCTCTTTCTTCTTTCCTTTGCAGAGGCCTTGAGTTAATATTTAATATAAGTTATGAGAGTAGATATGCTTATCTTGTTTCCAATCTTAGTAAGAAAACATGCGGTATTTCACCTGATAGTGTAATGCTAGCTGTAGGTCTTTTTTTAGATTTCTTTTATCAGATTAAGAAATTCATATATATTCTTAGTTGATGAGCTATTTTATCAAGGATGAGAGTTAGATTTTGTCAGTTGCTTTCCTGCATTTATAAAAATAATGAATTGTATTTAATCTTCAAAAATATTTATTGAACCTTACATTCCTTGGACAAACCCCCACTTTATCATTATATGTTGCTGGATTTAACTTGCTAATGTTCTAAGGGTTTGTGTTATTTATATTATGAAATTTATTATAATTTCTCATTTTTGGCATCATGATTATGCTAGCCGTTAAAAAAACAAGCTCACAATGTAATATCTTCCTCTGTGCCCTGTGCTCTGTGTGTGTGTGTGTGATGGTATTTTTTCTTAGATGTTTCATAGAATAGAATTCACCAATGAAACCATCTGGCCTGGGAGCACTGTGTGAAATGTGAACTTATATTAACTTGTAATAAATATACTCACTTTAATTCTAGATGTACACATATACAGTTTCATGAGTTTGGGCAAGTGTTTCCATCCATTTAGCCAATACCACTGTGAAGGGATACTTTTTTTAACCGCCCAAAATTGTTCCCTTCTGCCACTTTGCAAACACTCACAACTTCGTACTAAATATGCCACTATTTATTTATCCATTATCTTGATAGGCATTTGGGTTGTTTCTAGTTTTGGGCTATTGTGAATAAAGCTTGTATGACCATTTCTGTAAAGTTTTTGTGCGGACCTGTGGTTTCCGTTGTCTTGAGTAAACACGTAAGAGTTAATTTGTAGGGTAGGTAATATGGTTAGGTATGTTTAACCTGTTAAGAAACTCCCAGACATTTATAAAGTAAATGATTTTGCACACCCATAAGCAATGTATGAGATTTCTGGTTGTTTCACATCCTTGCAGTCTTGATATGGTCCATCTTTTGAATTTTAAATATCTTAACCAGAGTGTAGTGCTGTCTCATTTGTGGTATGATTTATAGCTAACGACATCAAATATCTTCTCACATTTTCTTTGAACACCCCTGTATATTCCTTGAGAAGTGTTTAGATGTTTTCCTCTCCCCTTTATCAGGTTATTTTTCTTCTAAATATTGACTTACAAGATTTATTTGTATATCCTGGAAACAAGTCCATATTTATTTTCTTTTTACTTTCTTAATGGTCTATTTCAAATATCATAAATTGTAATTGTAACAAAACTGTTTCTCAGTTTTTTCTTAATGACCCAAACATATTGTGTCCATCCCAGAAATGTCTGCTTACCCTAAATGTATGAAGAATTTTTCCTGGTTTGTTTTTGTTTTTGTTTTTTCTTTTAGCTGAGTCATCCTGCCACCTGTTGGCAGCTCAGCTCGGGCCGGAAATCGAACTGCTGTTGCTCAGAGCTCACACTCTTGAGCAAGCTCTAAACGAACTGAGTCACTCATTCAGCCCGAATTTTTCCTGTTTTCTTCTAGAACTATGGTCCTTGTATCATGTGTCCTTGTTAAATTCAGCTATGGTTTTAAAAGTTTAGTTTTTTATCTTTAGGATTTTTATTATACCTACTCATTGTCACATAGGAATAAAGACAGTTTCACGTTTTTATTTATATCTTACTTGCCCTTTATTTTTATTACCCCATTGGTCTGGCTAGAATGTTCAGAAAAGTGCCCAATAGAAGTGGTGGGACTTGGCATCCTTATCCTGTTCCCATGGTCACGGTCTGAAGGCTTCCTGATTAGGTGTGAGAACAATTGGAGGGTTTTCAGAGAAGCCATTAATTGGGCTAATGAAGGAAATTCCCCTCCATTCCTGATTTATTTTTAGTTTTCATCATGAATGAGATTAAATTTTGTCATTGAGAGAATCGTGAGTCTTTTTTATCTTTTATCATATTATGATGCATTGATTGATAGGCAAGTGTTAAACCAACCTTGCATAAACTTACCTAGTAAAAAAACTACATGTGATTATTATTTATAATTTCTGTATATCACTGAGTTTTATATGCTAACGTTTAGTTAAGGCTTCTTGTGTCTATACTCATGGGAGACTTTGGCCTGTAGTTTTTTTTTAAATATTTGTAAAATTTTAGTATTAGGGCACTGTTGTTTAAAAAATGAACTTCAGTTGTTCCCTATTTTTGCTTCTAAACGGTTTATCTAAAGTTTATATAATTTTCCCTTCAAATGTTTAATTCCTCATTGATGCTTTCTGTACCCAAGGGTTTATTTTTGTTTGACTGGTTTTGGTTTTCAAGGGTAAGGGGTGTGTGTGTGTGTGTGTGTGTGTGTGTTTGTGTGTGTGTGTGTGTGATTTATTATGGCTCTTTGGGAAAAAAATCTCTCTTTATAATGTTGTATTTAAACATATATAAATCATAGAAAATGATGTTGCACATATCACTTATTCTGAACAAATTCTATGCCCTGCCATTTGCTGCATCCCCTGAGATGTGAAGTGACTGATACAGGGCACAGCGGCCGCCGCTGGGAAGGCCTCAGCAGCCTGTGCTCTCCCTTCCTGCTCAGATAGGGCCACCGTCAGAATTCGGGGTATTTGGTTCCAATTCAGTATTCTATCCTTTTAATTTTTATTGAAGTAATCAACAATGACATATAATATTGGTTTGCATAATAATCACTAAATAAATGGTGCCATACCTTAAAAATCTTCTGCAATTGCTTTGTTTGGGCTCAACACTGACATAAATTAGCTAAGGTGTTGAAATTAAACCAGTTAGTGACCTGTCTATGTCCATGAAACTGTCACTACAGCCAAGGAAAAGGTCTTTGCCATCTACTGAGGTCTGCTTGTGCCTACTTGTAATCCATCTTACCTCGGTATCCATTCCCAAGAAAATAATGATATGCTTGGTGTCACTGTGGATTTGCCTGCGTTTTCCAAAGTTTCTATAAATGAAGTCATGTGGTATGTAATTTTTGCCTGAATTCTTTCACACAGCACAGTGAATCTGAGATCTGTCTCTACAGTTATATGCATTAATCGTTTGTTCCTCTTCACTGCTGAGTAGTATTCCATTGCACGGATAGACCACATTTTGTGTATCCATTCGCCTGATGATGGACATTTGGGTTGTTTCCAGTTTTAGGCCATTACAAATAAAGCTGCTCTGAACATCCCCGTACAAGTCTTTGTGTGGACATATGTTTTCAGTTCTCCTGGGGAATATCTGGGACCACGATTGCTGGGTCATACGGTAAGTGTCTGCTTAACTTCATCTTTAAAAAGCCACAGTACTTTTTAGGGCCGGCTGAGTGGCTCAGTTGGTTAAGAGCT
>NW_017731541.1:1031864-1042233 GCF_001890085.2 Hipposideros armiger | reverse complement strand
ACAAACGCTCAGGACTTGCAGGGGACCCTGAGACCTGACAGGAGCCCCAGCTGTCAGTGGGCCAGAAAGTGGGGCCCCACCTCTACAGCTGCCCGGGGTTGAATTCTAACAACCGATGAGCTTAGAAAGAAGACGGCCTACTCCAGGAAGGACCCCGCCCAGCCCGCAGCTCACCTGGGCCCTGGGCCCCTCGCCGCCCCGCTAAGCTCCTCCCAGACTCTCCCCACAGGAGCCGAGTCGGCAGCGGGGCTGTCTTAGGCCGTAAGTGTGTGGTCTGTGTTCCACGTGGGAGCAGGCCCCGAGAGGACTCAGAGCGGAAGGAAGGTGGTGGTGGGCGGCCCCACTGCACTGAGACGACGGGTTACCGGGTTCTGGATTCCGCGTGTTACCTTGAGCAGCTGCAAACAGCACCCGACTGTCCTCACCTGCCTGGCTGAAACCCGAACCCGACGGTGCATGACCCTGAGGTTGACAAGTTTGGAATGACTCGATAAAATGCACAGCTGTGTGAGACATGTGTGTCAAAGGGGTGGGTATAAGCCCCACAAACGCTCAGGAGCCTGACACTGGTGAAATTTCAGGGGTCCTGCGGTCTGGGACATTCCATGATTGTGGACAGATTTTGCCATCTCTGGCGGCTTTCACCAAGAAGCAAGTGCAGTGCCTGAGGTGCGGGTTCTCTTGATTTGGGGCCCATGATGCTTCAGCAGGGGGGGCTACTCCTCATTTACTAGGAACCTAACAGGCTGTTGGGTTTGAATGAGGCTCAGAACTAGAGGGGGCCCTGGCACGATTCCGGCCACTGTGCTAGCCGCTCCCCATGTGGGCAGTGTGGCCCAGCCAGTACAAGTGCGCTGGCAGTGTCACAGCAAAGCCAGCGCTGTGTGGCCTCGCGGAAGGTCCCTGGAGGAGAGGCAAGTCAGTGTGAGCCTGGGATGTTAGGAAACGCCCTGCTGTCCTCCTCAGATAACTGTTCTCCTTTTGAGAAACTGCTTCGGGGTACATGTTGGGTTCTACAATAGTACTGGCCTCCACGACACCATGTGATAGGAGCTGCCATCACGAGTGGGTGTGTTCTAACCCACTGAGCCATGAGGTCGGGTGTGCACAGCAGCGCTCCGCCGGCCATGGGAGTGGCCACGCGTGTGTAAGAGACGGCTGAGGTGGACCCTGGGGCAGGGACTTCCGTGGGCAAGGGGCTGAGACTCGCGTTCCCACCCCACCTCCTCACTTCCTGCGTCTATGACCCCGGCGGTTCTCTGTGGTGAGCTTACTGGGGGAGGGACGCTGGAGCCTGATTGTAGGAGATGTCACATGATGTGTTGGCAGCACCCACAAGTGCACAGCTACGGCCCCCCTCCCGGGTGCTGCTGAAAGGGGTGAAGTGAAGGGGGAACCTCCTCAGTGGGCGGGACGTTGGCCAGTGCACCTGTTTTCACTTTGTCAGGAGTGAGAGATGATGCAAAGTATGTATCTGCATGGATTCTAAGCAGTAAGTCAGCAATGATCAGAGACGTGGAAAGAACAAGAGTGGAAAGAGGCCAAGATGTCGTGAGAAACTGTGACCTGATCTCTGCAAACGAGTGCAGAGTGACCGCACTAAACAGAAGCTGCACAGGAGAAGCGGAAGAATCCACTGGACAAGATGACCCACTCTGTGGACAGCGGTCAGCCTCCCCCTACCTGCCATGGACACAGCAGCCACGGGGATGGGGACGGAGGGTCTGCTGGTCACCACGGCATATCCGGCACAGCCACTTCCGAGCGCCCGATCTTCCAACAGCGGACTGCACCGAGGAGCCCCCAGCATGGCAGCATCTACAGGGAGATGCCAGCCACCTGGACAGCAGGCTGATTACATCGNCAACAGTGGTTCGAGTCAGCCCGAGCTGAGCAGCCGTGAGCTGCCAACAGGTGGCGGGATGGCTCAGCTAAAAAAAAAAAAAAAAAAAAAGCCACAGTACTGTTTAAACCGGCTGTCCTGCAAAGGTGGTGACTTCCAGTTGTTCTAAATCCTTTCCAAAGCCTAGTGTGGTATTTCTGTTTAATTTTAGCCATTCCGATGTGTGTGTGTAGTAGCATCTCATAGGGCTTTTAATTTTCATTTTCCTTTTTAAAGATATTTTCAAGTTCCTATTAGATATTGGTTTTCTTCTGCACAGTATCTGTACAAATATTGTCCCCTTTTTTAAGTGGTTGGCTGTCTTCCCCAGGTGTAAGAGCTCTTAATATAGTATGGACTGAATTTCTTAATATAGCACAGACAGTGTTTATTTCTGAACATAGCCTCCTAAAGTGTGGCTTCCATTTTTGTTTTCAAAGAAAACAGTTGAAGTGTCCAATTTTATTACCTCTTTATTCCGTGGGTCATGTGTTTGCGTGTTCTAATAAACCCTTCCTATTCAAAGGTCACAAAGATTTTCTACTGTGCTTTTTGTTTTGTACTTTTGGGTTTTACATTTAGGCCTGTGCTCTATTTTGAGTTAATTGTTCTGTTTGGTAAGGGATAAAGGTACATCATTGTTTGCCACACAGGTAACCTCTCCTGGTGATCCAGCACCATTTGTTGAAGACTTTTCTTTCGCTATTAAAATTTTCTCGGTACCCCTGGCAGAAATTCAACTGATTATATTTGTGTGGGTTTAATTCACCTGCATGTCTGTTATTGCACTGAAACCAAAGTGTCTTAATTACTGTAACTTTATAGCAACTATTGTTTTACATTTAAAAAATTGCTTTGATTCTGTGTATTTTTGAGTTTCTATATACATTTTAGAATTAGATGTCAATTTCTACAAATAAACCTATAGTAGTTTGAAAGATTGCATTGATTCTAGAGACAAAATTGATGATAATTGTTATCCAAAATATATTTAGTCTTCCAAACAGTGAATGAACATGGTGATTCTGCTGTTGTGAAAATACTTTTAAATTTGTCTCAAGGATATTTTGTAGTTTTCATTGTGCAGTTCTAGCAACTATTTTCTTAGATCTATTCATAAGGATATTCCTTTTATTTTTACTGTAAACGGAATTGTATTAATGATTTAATTTTCCAGTTAGCATAAAAGAATACAGCTGATTTTTAAATATTAACCTGGGTCCTGTGACTCTGTTTAATTCACTTATTAGATCTCATAATTATTTTGTAGACTATATTTTTTACATGAATAAACATACCATCTGCAAATAATAGTCCTTCATCTAATACTTATCCTTTTATTTCTTTTACTTAACTTCAATGGCTGGGTCCTCCGATACCATGTTGAATAGAAGCAAAAGCAGGCTTTCTTGCCCTGTTCTCAATATTAAAGACAAATAACTGTCTTTACTTAAGTATGATACTAGCAGTAGGATCTTCCTAGTTGCTTGTTGTCAGTTTGAAGCAGTTTCCTACTATTTTATTTAGCTATTTTATTTGCTGGTTTTGATAATGAATAGTTGGTGAATTTTGTCCCATACTTGATCTACATCTTTTGAAAAAAGCATATGATTTTTATCCTTTATTATGTTAGTATAGGAATTTGCACTGATTGATTTTCTAATGTTGAACCAACCTTGCATTCCTGAGATAAACATTAATTGGTCATGATCTTTTATCTTTATTATTTATTATTTGATTTCATTTGTTAATATTTACACCTTTTTTCAAGAGAAATATTTGCCTGTAATTTTTGTAATCTATTTGCTATTTTGGGGGGATATACTTATGTTAGCATCATAAAATCAGTTTGGCATTATTGTCCCCTACTTTATTTTCCAAAGGAGTTTTTGTAAGGTTGATATTATTTTTTCTTTCAATACTTGATGGAATTAATCAGGGAAGCAATCTGTCCCATTGATCTATGTATTCATTTTTCTTTTATTGTAGCTAGTGAATGCTAAAATTCACTAAAATTCTCCCTTTTTTCTTAGAAAGCTGTTTTAGCTATTCTAGTTCCTTTGCTTTTCCATATAACATTTTGAATCAGGTTGTCTGATTCAAAACCAACAACAATAAAAATATCTTTATGGGATTTTGATAGCAATTGTATTAAACATATACATTTAGGATAATGGGGAGTTTTGATACCTTTACAATATTGACTCTTCCAAATCCATAAATGTAGTATGTCCATTTGTTTAGGTTATCTGATTTCTTTAATCAGTGGTGTATAGTTATCATTGACCATTCTTATATACAGTCACGTGTCACTTAATGACGAGGATGTGTTCTCAGAAATGTGTCGTTTGGCAATTTTGTCGTGGTGCAAACATCATAGAGTGTGCTTCCACACACCTGGGTGGTGCGGCGCACTTCACACACAGGCTGTGTGGTGTAGCCTGGTGCTCCTGGGCTGGAGACCTGCTCACCATGTTACCGTATTAACACTGTAGGCAGCTGTAACACAATGGTAAGCATTTGTGCGTGTGAACATAGCGAACCAGAGAAAAGCTACGGTGAAGATGTGGTATAAAAGGTAACGTGTGTGTGCCCGCTTGTGTTTGGAGGGCGCCGGGTGGGCTGTGGAGGGCGGTGTCCTGAGAAGGGGAGGGGACAGCAGGAGGAGAGGGGGAGGGGAGGAAGGGGGAGAGCAGAGCTAGAACGAGACCCAGAGGGGTAAAGCCTGAGACGAGAAAGAAGAAGAGGAGGCCAGGGGCAGGGCGAAGGGGAGCGAGGGCGAGGACGACTGGGAGGAAGCAGGGGGAGAAAGGCAGGGAGGGCGTGGGCCGTGTGCACGCGTGGGCGCGGGTGCGGGTGCGTGTGCGTTGCGGGGCAGCGGCCCGGGCTCCGGCTCCTCTCTGGCTCCCTCACCAGCTCCGGGCCCGGCCACGGTGGGCTCAGGGCGGCCGGTAGGTAGACAGCGTGCTGAGCCTTGCATCTCTCTAAACCACCCAGAGCTAGCAGCGAATTCAGCATTGGAGTCAGGCCCAGCCTTTGCTTTCAGCATCACAAACGTTCTGTTATAATCCATTATAACCCTATGGAGCCGCCGTCGTGCGTGCCCTTGGTCCTTGCCTGAAGCACGGTTATGTGGCACACGACTGTGTGTCTGTTAGATCCGGAGTGAGTTGTTTCATTTTGGGGGGAGCTGCGATAAGTGGTATTATGGATTCACTTTTGGATTCCAGTATTCATTGCTAGTATTTAAAAAAATGATCATTTGTGTTCATTGGCTTTGCCTCCTGATACGTTGCAAAACTCAATTCCACTTAAAAGACAACAAAATATGTGTTTTAGGGTATGTCCTAGGAGTGCAGCAGTCTTACCTGTAGCACCTGTCACTCCATGGTACTGGACTGGTATCACTCTGCAGCATTACACATACTGTGGTGTGAAGGTTTGTTGATTCTCAGGATAGTTACTAGCAGATCATATGAGTTTAGATGATTTATGCCAGTATCCATTCTCTTGGTGACACTCAATAATTAAAAGTATTTGTGTAAAACACTGCGTGCAGATTTCCCCTCTCTGTGTGTCATGATTTAACACTGTCAGCACCTTTGCCCTGCATTTCCATATTTGTGTTTCAAGAAATGCTAATATGTGTTTTGAGGGAATATGTACCATGATTACACACACTTAGGGAACATTCTTTTCCATCAGTATTTTACCACATACACCCTTGTTATTATTGCAGCAGGTAAATCTAATTAACTCTGCATAACCAGTACTTTTTCTATCTGAAATATTATTCCCCAAATAAAATGTCTGTTAAAACTTGAGGAGCTCCGTGGAACCTAGAATGGAAAATACTTTTCTCTGAGTAACAGCTAAAATATTTTCCAATTTGAAAAAATGTACTTAAAAAGAACGATATGAACTTTAATATAATGCCACCCAGATCCAAACAGTGACATGAAATATGGAATCATGATGCAGGAAAAGGCTCTTGTGCTCGATAACCGTGCCTGTGGTGTGTCGCCAGCATCTGTGTGAATCCTCGGCTGACTACATTCGCAGCAGCAAAAGGGGGAACAGGATAATCAGAAACCCCAGCCCAGTTAGAGGGCCCTGACCCCAATGCGAGGAGTGGGTCCCAATGCACAGGGGTAAGCATTTCTCTAGTGCCCGTGACACCTGGATTGTTTTCGTCTGAGTCCTTCCCGTCCTCACAGAAGAAATAGCATGGCCTGCTTGTGACGGCGCCTGTTGTACAAGTGAGGCAACTAGAACTGAGAGAACTGACTGCTTTACCCAGGACCCCCGAGTTTGTCAGTGACAGAATGTGTTATACTTGACCTTGGTTTCTTTCTATCCTTCTTTACTTTCTGTTAACATTAATTTTTGATATACATTATCTTTATGTTAGGGATGGTCAGATTGAGTTCAGTTAGGCTAACTAACTTTTCCAAAATTACATTTATCAACTCTTAGAAGTAGGGCTTGAAATTAGGATATTAGTAGAAATAAGCTGAAACTCCTCCCCATCTTTGGGCTTTTTATGCTTCTCAGCCATGGTCCTTACAGGCAGCATGACAGCCGTATTTGGCTCTCACTATGGCAGCGGTTCTCAACCTTCCTAATGCCGTGACCCCTTAATACAGTTCCTCATGTTGTGGTGACCCCAACCATAAAATTATTTTCATTGCTACCCTGTAACTGTAATTTTGCTACTGTTATGAATCGTAAATATCTTTTTGTTTTCTGATGGTCTTAGGTGACCCCTGTGAAAGGGTCATTTGACCCCCCCCAAAGGGGTCGCGACCCCCAGGTTGAGAACCACTGCACTGTGGCCTTGACCTCTGGTTTCTGCTGTCACTTAGTGGATGGCCCATTCAACCTTTGAAACTCAGCGCTATGTGATCAGTAAACTAGTTTAGGTCATAGTGTTGTTCTAAACCAGGATCAGAGTGAGAAGTTAAAGCTTTTCACTTATAAGAGGTATTTAGAGAAGTCAGATTTCATAGAAACAAGTAGTAGAGTGGTGGCTGCCAGGATTGGGGACTGGACTGGGGAGCTGTTGGATGGGTATAGAGGTGCGACTTCCCCCACATGAGAAGACCTGGACATTAGCTGTACACCAGCGTGACCGTACTTAACCTTACTGCACTGTACGCTCAACAGTGGTGAAGATGGTGAATTGTATGTTATGTGTATTTTACCACAGTTAAAATCAAACAAACAAAAGTTTTAAAGAAACTAGAATGTTCTTTGCAACTGTATCCTCTGTGTAAAGTAAGTGCGCGGCGCTGGAGGCAACTGCTGCTTATTCACTTGCTCTCTCCCCACAGTGATCTGCAGTCCTGGCTCCTACAACCCCCGCGACGGGACTCACTGCCTTCAGTGCAACAGCAGCCTGGCCTACGGGGCGAAGGTGTGCGGGTAGGCCGTCGCCGGGCTCTCGGTGGTTTATTAGACACGAAGGACGTGTGGAAACATGAATGTATAATAAATCACTATTATGCCAAAATTAAATGTATCAGATTTTACCAAAAAAAGTGTCATCATTTTAATTGAAACACTGTGTGTCCAAATGCTTTCTTTCTTTCTTTCTTTCTTCTTTTTAATTGGGGAATTGGGGGAAGGGGAACAGACAAGTTGCTGTCGTTTTGTTCTTCAGTCTAGTTGTGGAGGACGTTGCTTCACTGGCCCACGTTGGCACCATCATTGCGCTCTTCCCGGGCGAGGCAGATCAGTCGCCAGCTTCTGGACGGCTGCTCACGGCAGCTGCTGGCCGCTCGCGCTGGCTGCTGGCTACACACAGTAGCCCATGGCCACCCACTGCCACAGGGGCTGCAGCCTACGCCGTCGCAGGCGACTCACGGCAGCCCAGCTCCATGTTGAGCTGTTGTTCAGCATCTTAGCTGTAGAGGGCAATGTCACTGGCCCTCATATGTGGGATCCGAACCGGGGCCCTCTGGTGTCCCAAGCCAGTTCTTAACCAGTGTGCCACTCGGCTGGCCCTCCAAATGCTTTATGAAGGGAACCTCCAGTAGTCCTAATTCATTAATGCCAGACCTATAGGTGACCCCTAAGTATTTCTTGTATTACTGCTTTTCAAAAGTAGTTGTAAATACACTATCGGGTTAGCCCAAAAGGTTTTTCAGGATTTTCCGAAAAAGATCGCCATGCTGGCTTCACTGTATGCTGAATAATCTCAGGCCATCGTATTCTTCAACATTCATTTTCATTTCAGCTTGTCTCATTCCTTTGATTTAATTTTATGGGATTTTATTTCTTTAATTTGACCTTTCGTAGTGCAAAGTCACTTTTTGGAAAGCCTGCGACTCTTCTGATTACAGTTTGAGCCACTTTCATGTGAGGCCCGGTCCCAGCAGCACCATGGGTTTTTAATAATGTGGGTATCTTAAACGTCTCATTTTGAAGTCCTTTAAATTGTCTTTTTGACCATTTAGAATGGAATGGTCATCGTATGTGTCTAAATGAGCATTTGAACTTGCACAATATGGAGAGAGAGAGAAACTAAGCAATTTCTTTCCCCGAGAAGATCTCAGGGAAGAGAGCCAGCCGGCACCACTTTGATTTCGTCTTCATCACTATAAAGTATTACGTGATAGATACTGGTGCCACCCCCACTCACATACACCCTCTGTCACACTAGGCTGCTATGTATGAATATGAAAGATTACCAATGATTTAAACATTTAACTACCAGGAAAGTACATGAGTAACTTACAAAACCAGTGGTTTCTCAGTTTTTTAATTATTGTTCTATTTATATTTGTATCCACTTGATACTCTTGGACACTTCCACTTTTCCCTTCAGATTCCCTTTCTTAAGACAAACATGTTGGATCTGGGCACGACTGTGAAACACAGTGACAGGAAAAAGGTCACTTGTACCCAGGCTCTGACTGGCGTCTTTTAATTGACCAGTTAATACGCAGCCTCTCATTATGTCATTCCATGGAGCATTTCTGGGATTCTCCCACAAATACAAATTGAAGAGAAGTGACATTTGTTTGTTAGGCCTCATGATGTTTCTTTAAAAAACCCGTTGGACTTTCAGGATCATGATATCATCGTTTTCATGTGTTTTGGAGGTTTATCAGGAGCCGTCTTCCCCCGTATGTAACACATTGCGTGGCCTCTTGTTCCCCGAGCACGCGTTTTCTGTAACCAGGAAAAGACCGACTCAGCGTTCACCTCTAAAAGCAGTGCAGCCTCCTAAATTCCCCAATGTCCCGACTGTAATAAGACCGACTGAAATGCTACCCTCCTCGTTGCCTCCCTAAGTTTGGATGGTGTGTTTCCAGTTTGAAGCTGCTGAGGAATGTAGCTTCCGATGTATATTTCTGAGGCCATGAGGACTGTCAGGTGAGCATCCAGCCAGCCTGGGAGAACAGAGCCGAGCTGCCATGGTGGCGTCGGTGCTGGAGGTCGGAACCCAGTCAGGGAGAGAGGACACCTGGGATAGGAGGAGAGAAACAGCAGCGTGACCAGAGCAAGGTCTGAGAGATAAACTTAAACTCTAATCCGATGGCGGGCTGAATTACTGAGCAGCTTGAACCCCCAACCAGGTGCGTTTCCAACGTCAGAGGTGAGGCCTTGATGGGAGAGAGTGGGACCCTCACAGCGGAGGTGAGGACGTGATGCCAACTAAGCGCCTTCAATCCAGCGCCCCGCTGGCTTCTGTTGCCAAGAGAAGCCGCCTCCCTCCCGGAGGACCTCGCCTCCCGTCGCCCGAAGAACCCACAGTGGTCTTCCTGAAACAGCTGCCTCGCCTTCTCCCATCTTCGCCATTGTTCATTGCTTCTGAACTTGAATCCTGGCAGCTTCTGGTGTTTAGGTGCCAAGTGTCACCTACCGTGCAGATCAAGAGACTTGCAGTAGCTTGCCGGTTTCCACCAAGCGCTCCCTGGGGCACCCATGCTTGTCAGATGCGCCATGTGGGGACCCGCCATGAGCTGTGTGCTGTACGAGCCGTTGCATTTAGAACCTGTGACAGCCTGGAAACCACAGAAGATGTTAAAGGCGGGAGCATGGCTACCCTACATTCTGTAAGACCCGTTGTCAGCGGGCCAGAGCTGACCCCCCTGCTGGCACTGAAGAGCGAACACGTAGTGAGGGGGCCTGTGAGAGGACCTAGTGGCAGGGCCCCACAAACGCTCAGGACTTGCAGGGGACCCTGAGACCTGACAGGAGCCCCAGCTGTCAGTGGGCCAGAAAGTGGGGCCCCACCTCTACAGCTGCCCGGGGTTGAATTCTAACAACCGATGAGCTTAGAAAGAAGACGGCCTACTCCAGGAAGGACCCCGCCCAGCCCGCAGCTCACCTGGGCCCTGGGCCCCTCGCCGCCCCGCTAAGCTCCTCCCAGACTCTCCCCACAGGAGCCGAGTCGGCAGCGGGGCTGTCTTAGGCCGTAAGTGTGTGGTCTGTGTTCCACGTGGGAGCAGGCCCCGAGAGGACTCAGAGCGGAAGGAA
>NW_017731541.1:1018940-1028264 GCF_001890085.2 Hipposideros armiger | reverse complement strand
TTTTGTTTCGCTGTAGGGTTGCTCCTTGGGAACTCTTTGTTGGCTGTTCTCCTCCATCAGCTTTGGAAACTTTGTGACTTTAAATGTTCTGCTTCCTCATGCATTTTCTACCTGTGCTGCTTTTTTCTTTTTTTGACTCTGTCAACAAATTCACTATTTTCTCGTATGCTCTACTATGTGGTTAAACTCATTCAACTGAACCTTTCATCTCAGGTATTTTTCGATTCCAAAATTAGTATTTTGGGATTATTTGGTCCTGTTCAGTTTGATGGATCAGTTAGGTTTCTAACTCTCTGTCGAAATCCTCAGGTTTGTCCCGTACCACCGAATACAGCAAAGCTGTTTTAGAGTCTGGCCCGATTATTTGAGCGTTCAGAGACCCAGTTGCTCTTGGTTCCTGCTGCTTTCTGTTCACACCGTCTCAGAGCCTGGGAGCCTCTTCAGCTCCGATAATATGCTTTGCATTTGAAAATGTCTGTCATCATAATTTAGGCCCAAAGATGTGTGGGATCACTTTCACTCAGTGTCAGCAGTTGAGATTTTCTAGGTGATCCAGTCATTCAGAGACGGGCTGCCGTTCAGATGGCGCCTGGCTCACCCTCAGCTCAGCTGTGCCCCTACCTCACCTGCAGCCTCCTGGGGTCGCAAACTGAAATAACGGGAGGTTACCAAGGGCCCCAGCCTCCTTCACCCAGGCTCCAAACTTTGCCCTGCTAACCCATGAAACGTCTAAGTGCTTCCGGTTGCTCAGGCCACTCTTCCACTCGGGACGCTGAGGACAAACACACTCAGAGAGTCAGGCGAAGCTCTGAGCTCGGGCTTTTCCAGCTTTTGGTCAGCACAATTTTCCCTGGGGTTTTAGATCTCCAGTTGCCTCAGGAATTACAGTCATGAGTTGCTTAACAATGGGGATATAGTCTAAGATATGCATTATTAGCTTTGTTGTCATGTGAACGATTTCATCGTCATGCGAGCATCACCGAGGGGCGTCCACACACCTGGATGGCACAGCTTCCCGCACTCCTGGGCTGGGGGGTGGAGGGAGCAGTCTGTTTCTTGGGCCACAGCCTGTGCAGCAGTCACTGCAGTGAACTCTGCAGGCAGTTGTCATACAGTGGGAAGTGCGTGTGTTTGGAAATGTATCTAAGCATAGGAAAGGGACAGTGAAAATACATATAAAAGATAAAAAACGGTGCACCTGTCCAGGCACTTAGCATGAGTGGAGCCTGCAGGCCTGCTGAGTCAGGGAGTGGGTGTGAGTGGGTGTGAGTGGGTGTGAGTGGGTGTGAGTGGGTGTGATTGGGTGTGAGTGGGTGTGATGGCCTGGGGCTCGACTGCAGGACGGGAGCCTTCTAACACTGTGTATGTAGGCTACAGTAAGTTTATAGAACAGCACGTTTCTTTCTTCAATAATAAATTAAACCTCGCTTACTGTAACTGTTACTTTATAAACTTTTTAAAACTTTTGACTCTTGTAATAACATTTAGTTTAAAACACACACTGTACAGCTGTATAAAAATATTTTCTTTATATCCTTATTCTATAAGCTTTTTATTATTATTTTTTTTAACTTTTTTTTGTTAAAAACTCCGACACAAACACACACGTTAGCCTCGGCCTACACAGGGTCAGGGTCATCACTATCACTGTCCTCCTCACCTGCCCCACAGGAAGGTCCTGGGGCGGTGACACGAATGGAGCTGCCACCTGCCTTCTCCTGGAAGACCTCACCTCACAAAGGAGGTGCCTGAGGCTCTTGAGGGAGTGTCACTCTTTTCGCAAACGTCCATGGCGGTTTGCTTGGTTTCTTTCTTTCTTTAATGACAGATTTACCTGTGAGCAGTTAATGCACCACGAGCAGTCCTCTCTATTAATGAACACCTTTCGGTGTTGGGTCCACAGTTTCAGACTTTTGAGGAGCGTGTTGAGGTCTGCCAAAGCTTCTGCTAAACCCGCACTGTGAATCTTCTTGGGGGTTTTCTTTCTCTTCTCCTGCAGTTTCCTTTTTCCTTCCCTTTCTTCGGTTGTGTGTCCCTGTTCTGACACCTCCTCATTAGTCGGTGCCCCAGGATCCCCTCTGGGAGGTCCCCCGTGTCATCCCACCCACACCCAGGTGACAGTCATTTGCCATCTCAGCCGCGATCCTGCTGACTTTTGCAGGCTCCTCATCCTTGGCAAATCCTCTGAAGTCATGGACCTCTTGAGTGTCCTCTTCCAGGTGCCGTTCATACACTTCTTGGTGACACCGCCCCGAGCCCAAGCAATGCTTTTGATGCGGCCGCGGATGGAATTCTCCGGAACCGCATCAGTGGCCCTCAGCTGCGGCAACGTCCCCGCCAGGCAGGAGGCTTGGAAGCAGCTGTAACTACTTGATCCACTGGTTAGGTTAACAAGGTGGCGTTTTAGCTTAAAAGAAGAATTGGGGGGTTATTTCTTTTTTAAGAAGGCTGTTTCCATGTCACAGCAGAGGAAACTCTAGTGAGGGTCCATAAAAACAATTTGAATTTAAGATTTTTACTTACTGCCAGTCCACATTTCTAGTTATGTGGTTTAACGAGCGTTGCATTTACTTTTAGAAATGACAAGGTAAAATGTGCTATCGTCAGCCTACACCAGGAGACACGACTGTATTGCAGATACCACTTCAGGGGGAAGTCGTGTCCATCCTTTGTTTAAATAACAGAAGTGAAAGTCATAATGTGTGTATGAATAAGGCTCAAGGATTGTATTGAAATAATTCAAAATATTTTAAGCATTTTGAATATTATTTAATGGCATTTTATTTTTCTTGTTTAATCTACTTTAAAAAGGGGAAATATCTTGAAAGTATTCTCTTAAGTGTGACTTTATGTGGATGTGCAAAACCCAATCTAATGTGATAAATGGTTTATTTTCTAAATCAGTTCAACACACGTACCCATGTAACAGCACATACAAATGGGCCTAATTATAGAAATTCAGCTCCCCATCAAATTAAGGTATTACAAAATCATTTTCCTGGCAGATATTATATATTGGATTGTAGGAAAAGTCATGACGTATTTTTTGTTTTTCATTGCAAAAATGCGTCATGACTTTTTCGACAACCCAATATAAATGGGATAAAAACAAGATGTTATATAAATTATATGTTTTAAACTTAAACATATGACAAGCATAGAATAGGAAAAAAATGAGTCCTAAATTAAGACATTCACTTTTACTTAATTAGACTCTTCGAAATGTTTTAATTTCTAGTCTCATATTTTTAATGTATCAAGTAATAAACAGTTTCATATGGACCTTGTGCTTCATAAACGTTATCTATTCTAGTCTGTTTTACAAACACTAACTTAGCCTTCTGGGGGGGCGGTGCTACGACCCCCGGTTTTCCCGCGAGTCCGAGGTCAGCATTCAGTGAGGGGCAGGCCTGGGGTTAACCAGACCTCGGCGGCCAGCGTCTCTGCGGCTCATCACGCAAAGCAAAGGGGCCGCACCTGTCTAGTGGGATATGTAAGATCCACGTTAAAAGGAGGCTTCGGCCTTTGTCTCTGGTGACGGTGATTCTAGGGGTGCAGGCAGGCCCATGCCAGGGAGAGGGGCCCCTGCTCGGCCGCCTCGCTCGTCATTTGCTGGTGCCTCCATCGCTCCAACCAGCACGCCCAGCCCCGTTTCCTGGAAGCGTCAGGGGTCCCTTTGGATCAGTTGCCTCTCCTGGGTCCTCCCAGCTGGAATTCCCCAGGTGCCTTCAATACTGAGCATAATATTCTCATCTCAGGTAGGCGGGAAAATGGCGGTTGGAGGTCTTTTTGTCGGTGCACTTGGCAGCTAACTGACGTCTGATGCACTCGCGCGGGACCTGGACACACTGGAGGACGCACTTCCGCGAAAGAACTTATAAAAATATATCGTTGCTCTCAGTCTATAGCAAACTGTCTGTGATTCATAAACGTAACAAGTGCAAACCTTTCACCATATTTTCCCTACAACAGTCGGCTAAACATGACAGCAGAAGCTATGATTTTACACTCATCTGGCACCTTGTGAAGCATCACACACATTTGTATATTTGTAAATGGTGCCATTTAAAATGATTTTTTTTTCATTTTCAAATGCTGGGTCTATGGAATCAATATTTAAAATTCTTTTAAAATCAATTCAAATCATGTTAAATCGCACCGACACGCAGCATCCAGACAATGCTTCTGCCTCCAGCTCGGTGCAGAGAATGAGACTGTGCAGCTGCGCTCACACAGCCGTGGGCAGGGCCGGGGCGCAGCTCTCCATCCTGCCCAGGCCCGGCGGCCACTCACACCCAGCTCCCCGGGCGGCTGGCTGACTGAACCGCAAGGTCCAGCCTCGGTGCATTGCTGCTTTTGCCTTTTGCTTTGTTTTGATCGCATCCTGCTCGTCCTCATTCTTATGTTTCAGACCTCAGGGAGTTCCGAGAGTCATTGTCTAACAATTTGTATAGATTCTTGGATACAGGTACAGGAGGAAACTTCCGCCTGGGAAATTCGGATCGTTCTGAGGGATAAATGAAGGGAAAACTATCTCCCCTGAAGATGACTTTTGTTTTATTGTTTTTTTCTTTTCCTTAAGAAACGGGTTCATTTTGTATTAAATGTTTGTCTTTATGGTCTACTTGTCACTATTTTCAAGGCTTCTAACACACCTCTCAAAACCCGTATTGCTCTAAATGTCACCCATTGCATTTGCTTCCTGCTCCAAATCAGTCGGTCCCTTTACATTGTTCCCTGTTATTATATAACGTTACTTGTCATTTTGTTTCTCACTCAGCGTTGCTATTTGTAGGACCTATCTATGGTATTGATTTGCCAGAATTATCCGACAGCCTACAAGAAGGTAGATAGGAAGTAACGCTTTTATATGAAGCCACTGTACTGCAATGGTGCCTATTTTTAAACGGGAACGCTCTCTTCTAGAGAAGACGGAGTTTAGGAGCAGCTGGCTCAACCTGCCTGGTGGCGACTGGAGGGCCGTCCCCAGCCCCCCGCCCCCTCCGCCAGGCAGGCATTGGCAGATGTGGATTCAGCTCCTGGGTCTCTACCTCCCAGCTCAGGCAGCCTCCTTGACTGAGGCTCATGGGGACTAACTGACCCTGTGAAGGAAACAGTGGTGCCCAGCGGGTACTCAGCACAACTCTGATCCTGGCTGGCACGAGCCCTGTGTTGGAATGGGGAATTAACTCCACATGTGGGGCTTTCTGGTCTGGAAAGCAAGATAATGAGTTCTTCGCATTGAAATCAACAACAGTCCTGCTGTGCAGCAGTGAGAGGGTGGGTGTGTTGGGGGACCCTCCGAAGCCTCTCCCAGGCCCTGTGCCAGGAAAGGTCCCCCAGGCTGCCCCGGGAGCCACTCCTTGCGCAGCCAAGGACTCAGAGGCGCCCAACCTCGTAGTCAACTCTTGGCAGAGGTTCTGGGGCCTAGGAGGCTGGGCGTAGGTCTGAGAGGGGTTGTCTCGATTGAGGACAGTCTTTGGTTTTGTTTTGAAAAATTACAGATTTAACATTATGTAACATGGGCATACTACTTCATAATTACTTTATATTAAGTTTAACTGATGTTCGTGAGGATTAGATGAAAAAATGTGTGCAGTGTATTGCAGACTGTAACTAACCCAAAAAGGCACTTAATGCTTTTTTAAAGTCATCGGTTCCATAGGATACGAACCTCTTCATTGAACTACTAACTACTGCCTATCAGGAGGTAGCAAAACTTTGCTTGAAATGATAAATGGTGACACTGATGCAAGTTAATGTCTTTAACACAAAAGATACAATACATCCTGTGCCTGAAAGAATGACTCTAACTTGAACATCTAAAAATGTCAGATTAGATCATTTCCAGAATCACTCTATTGCTTATATAAGTAGCTTCATGTTTTCAGATATAAATAGAGGTTGAATAATTTTAAAGAAATTCATGCAACACATTCGTAAGGACGAGGTGGGTAAAACATTTCACAACAATTATCAGGCACTTATGCAGCAGGCCTAGTTGAGTGTTGAGAATTATGGCCCTCCGAGGACTTCTGAACTTGAAAAGCGAGGCTCCCTTTTTCAGTACAATGTCCAAACCAGACATTTTAGAATCAGATAACTTGGACTCTCACTTTCCTCTCTTTATAGTGAAGTTGTTGAGGGATTCACACTTGTTGAATAGAACAGTTTCATTATTAGAAATCTCAGCAAAGTGTTCTGTGGGAAAAGAGGAGACTGAAATGTCATCCTGATACAACTTTACAGATGAGAAAGTCTAAATTAACTGCAAGAAGCAGTAACCCAAGAACCGCCGGTCTCGTGCGGACAGAAGTGCACGTGGCCTCTCTGTGTTTCAGGATGTGCGGGTTCTGCCGGAAGTCCGCTCACATCTGCTCTGTGGAAGGGGGATGAGGGTGGAAAGCAGGCGGGAGGACAGTTACTTCAGCTCGGTGACAGCCACCGAGCTCCAGCTGTCAGCNAATCACAAGCTAACATCCAGTAAAAGGCATGTGCTGGGGGGGAGGCACTGAACAACTAGGCAGGTCCATGTCTCGTCCAGCTGACATTTACCAGCTTCCATCATCAGCTGCCCCGGAAACCCACAGGGACACACGGACAGAACGGCCGGCATAAAGATGGAGCGCCCTGTGGACTGCTGCTTTCCTGAGCCCTTCTAGTTAATGCCACCTCTGAATGTCAAACCTACCTGGAACAGACCAACACTGAGTCCCCATTATTGGTCAAAGACACCAGCCATCCACTTGGTAGCAAGTTGATGCCAGCCGGCTCCTTTCTGGGGGGTATGCCTCCCCACTGTGTAAACAGCACTCCCCCTTCCTGGGGCCAATAGAAGACCTGCCCCCCAGGCCTGGAGTCCTGCACACAAGCCAGGGGTTGGGTGTCTGCTCAGTGTGAAAGGTGCACGGCTGACGGTGCATTTGTCCGCTGGTGGTGGTCTGCCTGGGGCAGGGTGGGTATGGCCAAAAAGGTTCTTTGGTTTGGGTCATCCTTTTCCCATCCTTTAGTTTTTCATGGAGATATTTTTTTGTCTGTGTTTGTTGGCAGATCTGGGATCTATGGGGGGCAGTTCAGACCCCAGGGAACTCCCTGCAGTGGGCTCCTCAAACCCCAAAGCACTTAGGGTCTGCCTCCTCCTTTCTACCCCCCCCCCGAGTCCTCCAATACTTGTATGCTATGCTATGCCCAGGGTGTTCAGTCGTCAGAAGGAGCATCTTGGAGGAGTGGGGCAGCTCCATTGTGGCCGAACAAGAGGTTTCCCATGATGCCATTTTATCATCTTACTATCGTCAGCACCTGTAGTGACTGCTCCGTTCCCGCTCCTGACACTGGAGATTCGTGCCTTTTCTTCCTTTTGTTCTGTATCCGTCAAATTAGATTTATAATTTCTATTGTGACATAGCCTTTGTCCTATGGGAAATATGAATTCTATTTCTTAATTTGCCACATATGGAGACTTCTTATTTAGTTTTTCTTATGATTTATAGTTTAATTGAACTCTTGTCAGGATTTATAACCTCTGTGATGTCGGTTCTTTATAATGTGTTGAGAGTTTATGACTTGGCATAAAGTCTTTGTTTATAAATTTTCCACATATACTTACAAAATACGTATTCTGTAATTTTTCCAGAATTATGTTCATGTCCACAAAGCCAACTTTTTAATTATTTTTTCTACATATTTTATTATTATTTTGTCTCCTATTCATTCCACCAGTTACATGTAAAAATATTACACTATAAATTATAGTATATTATCCTTATCAAGAGCTAATAATTATTGGTCCTTTACCATTTTATATCCTCATTCTTTAAGAATGCAGTTGACATAAACATACTTTCAATCAAATGAAAACAAAAAAAAACTACCACCAGTAGAAATTCATTTTATAAAATACCAAAAAATATTCCACAAGCAGAAGAAAAATGATCTGCCATGAAAGATGAAAGAAGGAATAAAAGTCAATTAAGTTGCAAATACGGGGATATGTTACTAGATAAATAGTGACTCTTAGAAAAATAAAAATACAAGACTTGTCATATTGAAATGTCTTACCCATACACAGGATAAAAGTACACCTAAACAATAGATACCCGTAACAAAGAGAAAGGGAGCTAACTTGACTAAGACTTCTGCGTTGTCTGTAAAAAAACGACGAAAGCGTCAGTGACGACCGGGCCCTGCCCCTGCCCCTGTGTGCGCTCTGCTCTACAGGGCGCTGTTTCTGTGTTTGGAATTCTACATCAGCCGCTACTTTCCGTCATCACACTGGAGAGTCAGCCGCCCTCGGAATCCCACCGTTCCGCTGGGTGCCACGGCGTTATGACTGTTCGCTTTCTAAGTGGAACTTCTCTTTTTCCTCTGGCGCTGAGGGATTTTCGTTTTGTTTCGCTGTAGGGTTGCTCCTTGGGAACTCTTTGTTGGCTGTTCTCCTCCATCAGCTTTGGAAACTTTGTGACTTTAAATGTTCTGCTTCCTCATGCATTTTCTACCTGTGCTGCTTTTTTCTTTTTTTGACTCTGTCAACAAATTCACTATTTTCTCGTATGCTCTACTATGTGGTTAAACTCATTCAACTGAACCTTTCATCTCAGGTATTTTTCTATTCCAAAATTAGTATTTTGGGATTATTTGGTCCTGTTCGGTTTGATGGATCAGTTAGGTTTCTAACTCTCTGTCGAAATCCTCAGGTTTGTCCCGTACCACCGAATACAGCAAAGCTGTTTTAGAGTCTGGCCCGATTATTTGAGCGTTCAGAGACCCAGTTGCTCTTGGTTCCTGCTGCTTTCTGTTCACACCGTCTCAGAGCCTGGGAGCCTCTTCAGCTCCGATAATATGCTTTGCATTTGAAAATGTCTGTCATCATAATTTAGGCCCAAAGATGTGTGGGATCACTTTCACTCAGTGTCAGCAGTTGAGATTTTCTAGGTGATCCAGTCATTCAGAGACGGGCTGCCGTTCAGATGGCGCCTGGCTCACCCTCAGCTCAGCTGTGCCCCTACCTCACCTGCAGCCTCCTGGGGTCGCAAACTGAAATAACGGGAGGTTACCAAGGGCCCCAGCCTCCTTCACCCAGGCTCCAAACTTTGCCCTGCTAACCCATGAAACGTCTAAGTGCTTCCGGTTGCTCAGGCCACTCTTCCACTCGGGACGCTGAGGACAAACACACTCAGAGAGTCAGGCGAAGCTCTGAGCTCGGGCTTTTCCAGCTTTTGGTCAGCACAATTTTCCCTGGGGTTTTAGATCTCCAGTTGCCTCAGGAATTACAGTCATGAGTTGCTTAACAATGGGGATATAGTCTAAGATATGCATTATTAGCTT
>NW_017731541.1:1010378-1016010 GCF_001890085.2 Hipposideros armiger | reverse complement strand
TCACATCTGCTCTGTGGAAGGGGGATGAGGGTGGAAAGCAGGCGGGAGGACAGTTACTTCAGCTCGGTGACAGCCACCGAGCTCCAGCTGTCAGCAGTGTGCCTGGGACACGGGCAGGCCAGGCTCCCCGAAACCAGGGACCGTCCATTTCCCAAGATGATATTGTTCTCTCTCTGTTTGCAACAAAGCGCCAGGTGGCCTGAAATTCTCAGGGTGTTTGGTGCCATCCCGTCAGAGCTCACCACCCATCCCAGTGGGATCACGTCGCCAAGGGGGGCAGTGAGCTGGGTGGGGGGGGGCGTGCAGCACCACCGTGTGTCGTTAGAGGTACAATGACCCACATCCTACAGAGGCCAGGGCCATTTAGGGGCAAAATCGTAACGATACAACCTGCTCTCTAAACTAGCCACCTGGTGATGGTGAGATGGCCGATGTCTGGCCCCTGTCATACCAGGTTAGCTCTCGGAAGGCAGGTCACGACTGAGCAACTAGCTGATACTTCTCCTGAGTACTTTCTGGAATATCTTTTTGCCTAGGGCTCGAGACATTCTCGAGAAACAAGATAAAAAGGAAACAGGAGCACGTTTCCTAAGGACTCAGTTAGTGGTGGCTTTCCATGTATCAACGGCCAGTGGGTCCACTTGTCAGGGATGACAGCGTGTCCGTTTTTCTGGACAGTTACTCAGCCTTGGATGATGGAATGCTTCCTTAGACGGAACGCTTTTTTCTGCACCCTCTGCTCTTCCCGGGAGGTAACCTCGCTCTGCTCAGCTCTAGTTGAGCTCCCACCACAACACACTGTAATTTCTTCTTTGTGTTATGTCGGAGGCCAGAAGTCCAGGAAAGCAAGAAGCCATCCTTTATTCCCTTTCGTGTTGCTGCACTGTGTCCTAATAGGTGCTAATTTAAAGTTGGGGAATCAGTCAATGGGTTTTTAAAATTTAAGGCTCTGTGTACCATCATCCTGTCTCGCCCTATGCCTGTTTAGACTCTGACAGCCTTTTCCGTCAGTGTGCCCGTGTTGGTGTGACTGATAAGGCAGAGAGACCCTCTAATATGCATTGTCACATCGGCACAAGTCACAGTGGCTTTTTTTATTCCTTGTCCAAACAGAGAGAAATGGAGTCGGTTTGGAATTATCCGTAACTACAGGACAGTTGTCGCGGGCAGGTGGCCTTCAGTGCGTTTATTTTAACAACCTGGATGGAAGAGCCGCCTTCTTGCGCTGGCCTGAGGGATGGCTGAGATAGGCTGTCTATCACAGGGCTTGGCCGTCCCTGCCACGCAGGACAGCTGGCTGTCACCGTGAGAGCCCGCGTCCACTGGCTGGAGAGTCGGGGTGTCTGTGCCACAGTCGGGTTGCAGGTATCGGTGCGATCAGGATCTCGGCTTTCCTTCACCCTCCTCCACAGAGGCAAGGGGTGGCCCCAACTACTGCCCATTTCAGCTTGACGGGACAACAGCGCCAATCGTGTTCCTACCCCGTTCCTCAGTTTAGAGGACGATTTAAAGTCATGCTCAGAAGAGAAAGTAATGTAAGTAGGAATGAAACGCATATGCAGCCACCCAACATGGAGCTCTGGATGGACAGAAGGAAGTGCGTGTCTTAGACCTTAGACCCACATCCCCAGGGATGGAGACAGGAGGGGCTAACGGCAGTGAGCTGTAGGAAGGAGGCATTATATTTGTGTGAATTGTATCTGCTAAGGACACACGCCAAGGGTATCTGTGTAACACAACAGAATTCGGGCAGGATTTCAGGAGACGCCGGTCCCATCATCCCAGTGTCCATGGTTGGGTACCAGTTCCAGGATGTAAGGGAGCCGCCCACAAGCAGCGACGGGATGGGGTCAGCACTGAAAAGATATGCAGGGCCACAGGGAGGACGGTTGACAACACGGCATGTTTAATCTGTATCTATAGAAAACATTTATAGAAGCTCTCTACTGGACGGATTATAGAAATACATTTAATATAGAATAGTGCACTTTCGTGTACTCACTGTGAAAATAGCACATTTATTTAGAGAGGGATTTTACGTCCACAGTTCTTGATGATGATTGGAAATAGACCCATTTCCTTCACTNCCCGTGTTGGTGTGACTGATAAGGCAGAGAGACCCTCTAATATGCATTGTCACATCGGCACAAGTCACAGTGGCTTTTTTTATTCCTTGTCCAAACAGAGAGAAATGGAGTCGGTTTGGAATTATCCGTAACTACAGGACAGTTGTCGCGGGCAGGTGGCCTTCAGTGCGTTTATTTTAACAACCTGGATGGAAGAGCCGCCTTCTTGCGCTGGCCTGAGGGATGGCTGAGATAGGCTGTCTATCACAGGGCTTGGCCGTCCCTGCCACGCAGGACAGCTGGCTGTCACCGTGAGAGCCCGCGTCCACTGGCTGGAGAGTCGGGGTGTCTGTGCCACAGTCGGGTTGCAGGTATCGGTGCGATCAGGATCTCGGCTTTCCTTCACCCTCCTCCACAGAGGCAAGGGGTGGCCCCAACTACTGCCCATTTCAGCTTGACGGGACAACAGCGCCAATCGTGTTCCTACCCCGTTCCTCAGTTTAGAGGACGATTTAAAGTCATGCTCAGAAGAGAAAGTAATGTAAGTAGGAATGAAACGCATATGCAGCCACCCAACATGGAGCTCTGGATGGACAGAAGGAAGTGCGTGTCTTAGACCTTAGACCCACATCCCCAGGGATGGAGACAGGAGGGGCTAACGGCAGTGAGCTGTAGGAAGGAGGCATTATATTTGTGTGAATTGTATCTGCTAAGGACACACGCCAAGGGTATCTGTGTAACACAACAGAATTCGGGCAGGATTTCAGGAGACGCCGGTCCCATCATCCCAGTGTCCATGGTTGGGTACCAGTTCCAGGATGTAAGGGAGCCGCCCACAAGCAGCGACGGGATGGGGTCAGCACTGAAAAGATATGCAGGGCCACAGGGAGGACGGTTGACAACACGGCATGTTTAATCTGTATCTATAGAAAACATTTATAGAAGCTCTCTACTGGACGGATTATAGAAATACATTTAATATAGAATAGTGCACTTTCGTGTACTCACTGTGAAAATAGCACATTTATTTAGAGAGGGATTTTACGTCCACAGTTCTTGATGATGATTGGAAATAGACCCATTTCCTTCACTTGCAGTAACTGTCACCAAGAAAAGTCACAGCGCCCATCATTTCCCATGATTCCTCAGCCAACGTCTCCTTTCTCACGGTATTTCCCAGAGTCGCCGAGAAAGTTCGCATCAGTAAAAGAGTCTAGAAAAAGCCCGCGTGTCCGCGGGACCCCGCCCCTACATCTGCCTGCACTCGTGTCGCGTGCACATGGCCTGTCGCTCGATCCGCCACGTGCCCTCCTCGTAGGTGCAGTGGCAGATGGTGCACTCGTCCGTTTTCACTTCTCGTCCAGCTGGGATGACAGCCGTCTCTGCGAAGCAGTTTGGACCTGAAATGCAGAAGCAGGTTTTGTATTACGTGTGGGCACAAATATGTTCTGTATTTAATGGGGCAGCTAGCTTTCCAGTGTATGTTTTATTCATCCCGTTTTATGAAGGGCAGTGGAAAAGTTATAATCTCAGAAATGCACAGCACTCCCACGTTTGTATCTGAGGTATAACCAATGTGATTTCAAATTTTGATGAGTGACAGCGCTGTGACTTTCACTAACAGGTTCTCCCACGGGGCCTCACACATAGGCCAAATCTGCGAGCACTTGATTTAATGAATTCTAAATAATCATAGGAAAACAAAAACAAAAACATAAGGAACCGTGACTTTCCAAGAGCCAGTCTCATTCTCCAAGGCACTTTTAGGAGAGCGATCTAAACAAGCTTGCTGCTTGAAACACCCCCAGCCCCGTGGGACGCCCACACACACCTCGTGGAGCAGGCCTCGGAGATCACTGGAGGCTCCTGAGGCGTGGCCGCTGACCAGCCCCTGGAACTGCTGCTTTGCGATGAGGCCAGAGAACTGGCCAGGTAAGAGCTCCCAGGAGACGCTGACGCTGCTGGCCGGGGACCACACTTAGAGAAGCCCGGTCTCGGCACGTTTCGGCGTCACATCTGGGACAGTCATCCCTGAGAACCGAGGACCCCTGCGATTCTGCAAAGGTGCCACACCCGCATTTTACATGAGGTCAAGGATACGAAGACGGGAGTGTCTGAAAGGCTTCCCGTAGAGCCGAGACACAGTTTTGATGTTGTGGCTCACAGACCTGATTCAGCCAGCACTGCCCGCTAACTTCCCCCTTACGAGGAGCCGCCGGGAGCCCTTGCAGCCTAACAGCCGACGTTGAACCTGAGCGACGGGCTCATAGTCTCCCTCCCTTCGCTTCTAAAGTCTGGGAATGTGCTCACTACCAAAACACGTTTAATTATAATGTATGAAATCATAAAAGAGATGGAAAACGTTCACCTACAAAATTTTAAAAAGCTAACTGAACTCATCAGAGCCCCAGGATAAAAACTGCCCTGTGTGTAACNTCCCTGAGAACCGAGGACCCCTGCGATTCTGCAAAGGTGCCACACCCGCATTTTACATGAGGTCAAGGATACGAAGACGGGAGTGTCTGAAAGGCTTCCGGTAGAGCCGAGACACAGTTTTGATGTTGTGGCTCACAGACCTGATTCAGCCAGCACTGCCCGCTAACTTCCCCCTTACGAGGAGCCGCCGGGAGCCCTTGCAGCCTAACAGCCGACGTTGAACCTGAGCGACGGGCTCATAGTCTCCCTCCCTTCGCTTCTAAAGTCTGGGAATGTGCTCACTACCAAAACACGTTTAATTATAATGTATGAAATCATAAAAGAGATGGAAAACGTTCACCTACAAAATTTTAAAAAGCTAACTGAACTCATCAGAGCCCCAGGATAAAAACTGCCCTGTGTGTAACTCGTGGGAGTGAGTTAAGCGGTGCTGCCTGCATGTCAGCCAAACACCACACTCAGGAAACAGCCGGGGCACACGGTCCGCCCCCTCCTGGAACTTTCTCCTTGTCCCCCACTCAACAGGGCCCAGGGTTCTTCCCTCGACCTCTGCCATTCTCCCTCGGACACCTCGAAGCATTACCGAGCTGCTCTGGGAACAGCCCTGAATCACAGTCCCATTGTATTTCCCTCCCGAGCACTAGTCCTGTATTTCCAGAGGGCAGCTGTCCACATGGCCTGCTGATCCCCCAGACCGAGGCCCACCGGGGCCCAGCGCCGCGTCTGTGTGGTCTGATGAGCTTTATTGGTGGCAAACTGACCCTCTTCCATCGGCTTTGGTGAATTGTAACACAGTAATGTGCTACACAACCACATTTTGGTCACCAACAGACAGCATAGATGACTGTGGTCCCATAAGATCATAATGGAGCTGAAAACCTGCCATCACCTACTGGCGTCCTAGCTGGGGTAACACAACACATGACTCACGTTTGGGGTGATGCCAGTGTAAACAAAGCCACGGCCTGCCCGTCGTATAAAAGAACAGGACATACATGACGCTTGATATTGACAATAAACTTCAGGTTTGTGTGTTTTCTATACTATGTTTTCCATCGTATTTTAGAGTGGACTCTTTCCACTCATAAAAGTGTGCTGCAGAGCAGCAGCCCACTCCGTCAGCGCTGCCT
>NW_017731541.1:1006091-1007508 GCF_001890085.2 Hipposideros armiger | reverse complement strand
GGTGCTGGGACCCCCGCCACCGGCTCCGAGGCTTCCCCCAGGGCCCCAGGGCCCAGTCCTGCAGCCCCCCTCCTCCCGAAGGGCCCCCTTCACCCTGAGCTCGTGCACAGGCTGAGCGGGCCTCGGGAAACCCGGTCGGTGGATGTGGGATGAATGACTGTGTCGGGAACTGGGAAGGGAACTCCGCCATGTGCCTGGCAGCGTGCAGGTGGCGGCCCACACCTGAACGGGCGCGTGAGCAACACTCACATGGGGGAGACTCGGCGCGCGTCTCCGCCACCGCTGCGAGCTCAGACACGGCCACCAAGCCGCTGAGGACAGACGAGGAAGGGCCATTGGGGGGTGCCTCTGTGTCACGTCACCCGGGATTGCGCCCACAGGGCGGGAAAGAGGGACGTGAGCTCGTGTGCCCGTAAGTCGTCAACAACTGGCTCTGAGAAAGAAAAATAAATAAATACAAAGAAACAGGAAAGAAGCCCTGGAAATGAAGTTGCCATCTGGCACTTTCCCCACGTGTGACGCTGGGCGCAGCCGCAGGCCTGGAAAGACACGCGCGTCCGTGGGCCCATCCACAAGAGAAAGGTGTGTAAGACGTGCCATGAACGGGAGCGGCGACTTGATAATTCTCAAACCACTTTATGGAAAAATAAAACCTGCGGCACACAAAAGGGAAACCACAGGAGAATTAACTACGAGAATCACACGCTTCCTACCCCTCGTGAAAGCAGCGAGAAGCAAAGTGAGAAGAGGCTGAAGATAAGGGGACGGGGCTGGTTTGGGGTTTCAGCAAGCGAGGGGGACACACCTGAACGTGCCTGGAGAGGGCTGCTGCCACCAAACACTGGGACATCCACCCTCAGAATGCCTTGAAATCATCTGGGCCACACCGCAACAGAAACCTAAATAAATTACTTAAAGAAACGCATTGAAAAGGCAAAACCAAAGACAACCAGTCAAAAGCAAAATAAAAAAAACTCAATAACTGAAAAAAGACCCATGAAATATAAAGTAGGATACTAGAAGTCTCAGCGGGTGCAACAATTTTAAGATATGAATTTTCCTATGTACTAAAAGTTAAATGTTTTTTATTAAAAGCAAAGAAGCATGAAAATGTGGCTAGCAAGGAATATAAACACAAATAAAAACTCAGAAAATCTAAATAGAAAGATTAATTTTAAATAATGCATCATTTCTTTTAGAAAACAGTTCATCACATTATGCGATTTTATTATAATCTCCATCATAAAATGTTATAATGTATCATTTTATAATGAAAAATCAAATTAAAAATACAATGAAGAAATAACATTTTGAAATATGCACATACCAAAGGGCATACCAATGAAATACTGAAGAAAAGTCCATTTGAAATCAAAATCAAAACGTGCCAAAATCACATCAATTCTAATCACCTCTA
>NW_017731541.1:999007-1000741 GCF_001890085.2 Hipposideros armiger | reverse complement strand
GCCTGACAATTCAGAAAGATAAAGAATGACTGCTATTTTCTTGAATTGTAGCTTATCCCTCTGAAAATTATATTCTGGAAAACCCTACGTATATTTGAGACAGGAAAACTTCATTCCACATCACCTTCTCAGGAGGTGACCATGTGACAGGCTCCAGCCAGGGGACTATTAGCAAACATAAGGCAAGCTGAGATGTGAAGCTGGCACGCTTCACATCTACTCTTGCAATCCTGAGACCGTCATGGCATGGCCCTGAGCTGGCGTGTGGCATTAACTGTAGGCATGGGCAATGGGCAGAGGTTCGGGAAGCAGTGAGGGACCTGCTGGTCAGGGCAGGAAAGGGACAACCAGCGTCAGATTGTGGTGACGCAAGTGGCATGTGAACTAACTTGAGAACATGAGCCTGTGCCCCATGTGCCTCTGGGTCTAGCTAAGAGTCAGTCTCCCAGCTGGTGGAGGAGAAATGAGCCTGACATTCTCTGGACATTCAAGGAAAGCTTGACCGAGACACTAGCCAAACACCAGCTAAGGAACAGAGACGCAGTGACACAAATGACAAAGAATACCGTCTCTGCAAAGACGGCTGAGGAAAGTCACCAACCAAACCGATGACAACAACCTTCAACAGTGATAAAACCAGAAAACGTGTGGAAGACGGAGAGTCTGAAATCTAATGTTATCACATTAATAATCAAATGTCAGTTTTTCATACACACACAAAAAATAAAAACACACAAACCAAAATGTGTAGGACACAGTGAAAGCAGTGCTAAGAAGGAAATTTCCAGCTGCAAATACTTATATTATGAAACAAGAAAAATATCAAATTAATAACCAAACTTTACACTTAAAAGAACTAAAAAAAAANGTAACAAAAAGACTGAGGGTTGGGAGAGAGCCGATATAAAACACTCAGAGGCCCAGGAGGAGGCGATGGAGACAGGGAGAGATGGATTGCTGCTTCAGCGAGAACAAGGGGCAGGGAAGTTCAGACAAGAAAAATGTGTAGCTGAAATTTATAAATTACCTTATAAGCTTAGGGATAAAAGTAGAGAATCATTCCTTGAATAATTTTTGCCTGTGCTTCTCAAATGGGACAGTTCTGGCATCAGAGCTTTAAGAGGGTTCCACATTGATCTTTTCAACTGAAACCTGGGGCAGGGAAGTTCAAAGCTTGCCAGGAATGCAACACAAGGCATTCCTTCCACGTGCAAACTGTGGACAACTTCCTGCGAGGGGGCGTTGCCCCCATTAGCTTTGGTTTCTGGTACATTAATAGGAGAACAGGATAAATATTGATTACATCACCACTTTGTTCTCAACTTTAGGGCATATGGAAGTCTATTCTTAAATACTTATATACGATTGTTTTCTGGTTTAAATAATTTCCAAAACAGAAAAAAAAAATCTGTGAGCAACAGTTGAGCGAGCAGATGGCACTTGGATGCTAATATAGAAGCTGTACACTCAAAAATCAACACACAACAGGTTAGAGACTAAGACCCGAAACCTTCACTCCTAGAATAAAGCAGGGAAGAAGGTCCTTGACGGTGGTCTTGGCAATAATTTCGTGGATGTGACACAAAAAGCATAGGAAGAAGAAAAAGCAAAAACTAAGTGGGATGACATCAAATTAGAAAGCTTCTGCACAGCAAAGGAAACTATCAACAAAATGAAAAGCAACCTATAAAATGGAAGAAAATATCTGCAAACCATTCATGTGATGAGGGGTTA
>NW_017731541.1:993835-994633 GCF_001890085.2 Hipposideros armiger | reverse complement strand
CGCACATTCCCATAGGAGTGTGTGACCTTCATCAAGCATTTACATCCATTATTTGTAGAACTCTGGGAGACAGGTGTGATTCTCCCACTTTACAGATGTGGAAACGGAGGCTCATGGATATACAGTGACTTGCCCAAATTTGTCAACCACAGAATGGCAGACAGAGATGTTAAAATCTGGTCTTTTAAATAAAATACAGGTGTGTTTTCCACTGAGCCAAACACAAATGCTCCCCATGAGACAACTTCCCTGCATTTTCTAATTCTCTTGAACAATCCATTTCCCATCCTGCCATGTGGGCATGGCTGAGTCAGTGTCTCTGGGAGTCCAGTTCCTCACCTTGTCTCACCCCCGAGACAGCCTTCTACGGCCTACAGAGTGCACTATTTGCTCAGGATGAGCTTCTGCAAGTACTTCTTGATCACATGTTCTCAACTTTTTCAATGCTTGATACACTGTCAACTGGTTAAAGAACTATTGTGTGAGTCCTGGATTTTTGAAAATCTTTTCTCTCCCTGGACGTCTCCTCCACCCCTTCCCGCCTGGATGGTGTACCGGCACTGTTAGACCCTTCTCAGGGTCACTTCCTCTGCCGTCCTCCCTGGGGCTCTGGATGGAACGAGTCCTCCATTCACTCTGTCCTTCCCAAACGCTTAATGTACAGCAGTTATCACATGGAATTCTGGGCAATGTCCGCCTCTTCTCCCAAACGGTGGGATGGCACATGTCACTCACGCTGATGCCCAGCGTCACTGAGGGTTTAAGCACACAGCTCGTGCTCCATGAATAGTTATGGGA
>NW_017731541.1:985691-991137 GCF_001890085.2 Hipposideros armiger | reverse complement strand
CCCCCCACTCCCAGGCCCAGTCCTCTGTGGGGCCCTCACACTCAGGGCCACCATCCCTCTGCCCTGATGACGAGGGCAGCCCCTGTGCCCCACGGACCACTGAAAGAATTCAAGTTCCCCAATCCTAGGCCTGCTCGGCTGCCTCGCGGGGCCCTTCTGGCAGAAACCGCAGTAAAGGCTCTCACCCCCTCCCCACCCCCTGACCAAGCCTGGTGCTTCCCCGTGTGGCCTGCGTGGCATAGGTGCCCCTCGTCCTGGGAACTGGGAGTCTAACAGGCTGTCTTTTCAATGGCAGTTGTCTCCTGATCTGATGCCACAGGAGCCAGGATGATGCCATGTTAGATATGAAAAACTGAGGATTACAGACAAGTGTAAGTTGTCGAGGGTCAAGAGCTGGCACTAGTCACACACGGAATTTACAGCCTAATCAGTCAGATTATCAAACACTCTCACTTTGCGTTTCTTACTCTTATGTTCCACAGAAGACTCTTACACTTGGGCTCTGACCCTTTTAAAATTTACTATTATGAGTTTTATAACGAGGCTATCTCTGTGGCTTGCTGTTCTTTTACAACACTTTGCAAATCATAAGCCCACATTTTCGTAGGCATCCGGGGCTCGGAACGCAGGCCCCCTGCCCAGTGCAGGCTGCAGTGACAGCCGCACGTAGCAGCCTCCAGCCTCTCACTGAGTGATCCGCGTGTGCCATCTGTCAAATCGCTAATGATCGCTTCGAAAACACAATCAGTGTTTGTATCATAATATTTTACCCCATCAGGACAAGTCTGCCAAGTGTCTGAGGGGCGAGGAAAGCCCGTTCTGCCTGTCACACGATGCCGAGGACAGGCACACATGTATCAGCACACGCAGGGGACTGTGTGCACCTGTGTCAGTAGCCTGTCGGCACCATGGGTACCGAGATGAGGAGTCTCTATGGTGTCCACAGTTCAGTGCCAAGAAGACTGCGGTGATAATACCCGTGTCCTTAGGCGAAACGGATAGGGCCAGCGGTCTCAGCCACTGAGCTTCCCGGGACACAGTGCCCGAGTGTCACAGAGCCATGGCCAGCCGGGGCGGGAGGACACCCAGGCACACGGTGGGCAGAGCCGAGAGCCGAGCGAGGCAGAACGGGGGGTGTCCTGTGGGCGCAGAGTGTCCCTGGGGGAGTGGCAGAGGTTGAGGTCCCTTAGGGGTCAGATCACAGAAGTGATGTGAATGTCACGCGTCTGACGCTACAGGTCGTCGGCAAGGACTTCCGCGGGCAGCGATGTGATCGTGTTTTCATCCTCGCTAATACTTCATCCGTGGACAAAAGGAGAAAGGGGTGGGGGGCCCCAGCATCCAGGCCTGATGGATGGAGGAGGGGAGAGGGGTCAGGGGCTTAGGATGCGGAAAGGTGCCGCTGAGGAGCAGCTTGACGGGGCGGGGCGGGGCGGCTGTGTGTCGGGGATGGACGAGAGGAGACAGTGAAGATTCCGGGGTCTGGCTGCGGGACTGGACGGACCACGGGCCTGAGCAGGGAGCAGGCAGGCGTCTGGGGACATTTTGTTGGGGGCTGGTTAGGAGGAGGAGGAGCTGCTGGCGCTTCATCTAAGGTGTGTGTGTGGCTGCGATGTGCAGAGGCCTCGTCACACACAGAGCGGGGGTTGCGGTGTGGGCATGGGGTGTCCCCGCCAATCTGGATGACGGCTGAGAGAGTGCTGCGAAGGCATGCATTCTAACCTCTCCACCGTTAGAGCAATTTAAAGTGCTGACGCCTTCCATTGGGAAGTCTCCGAGGCTATTCAGCTCCCCATTTTCACCGTTCCGTTCTGGGTAAGCCACGCCAAGTCTGTCAGGGACGGCTGGCCCTGCTCCAGGGGACCTGCTAATGCCAGACCATTTCCAAACCCTTGTCCTAGTGATGCTTCCCTGGGCGATATTTATACTATGTTAATCAATTAATTGTATGCCCATTAATGACTATATGTTTATAATCACTATTAGGCCATGAAAGAATAGCAAAATAGTCTCCACATAGAGACAGCATGGAGGAACATGGCCTTGGAGTGAGACTGTCCAGTTGGGTCACTGCGTCGGACACGCAGCCGCCGTGTCACCTCGGCCTGTCACTCCCCTCCCATCTCCCGCCTCAGTTTCCGCTTTTGTAAAGGGAGGTGATTAAAGTTCATGCTCTCTAGAGCTCTATCCACTTGTTGATAGTCTATAATTTCTATGGACGTTTACATTTTCATACACCATCAATAATTTTAATAACACTTGTGTTTAGAGCACAGCTCCCAGAAAGTCCTGGAGACTTTTGCGTTTTAAAAAATGATTTATAGTCATTAACAGGACCACTGTGACTTTACAAGGATACTGGGTAATCACTCCTTTGGAGCTCAGCGGGCAGGCTGCTGCCATCTTCTCCAAGAGCACATGAAGCCACACACACTTCCCTGGATAGAATGTCCCGGAGGCCGCCCCACCGATGTGAGCCCTCCACCTGCAGCCACTGGGAGCACTCCGGCTGGGAACACCCACAGCTCAGTCGGCGCCCCCCGGGGGGTTCCTCTTCCCTGGTGACAAGATCCCAAGAGGCAAGAGTCTGCTTAAATTCTGCCCTGGCTTGTCATGCCAACAACCAGACGCCCCTCAAAAGCCCAACCAGTTATCCTTGGAAATGAAAGAGGACCGATCTGCTCAAAAAGACATTATTTAAATAGGGGATTATTGATAAATCTCCTTCTGTCTTTAACACAATCACGTTCAAGAGCCTCAGATGAGAAACGTCTCCCACTCACATGGCATCTCACCCTGAAGGAGTATGCACCCCTGGCGCTTTCGGACCAGAGATGGCAACCCGGACTCTGCCCCCAGTTCTTACCACAAGGCTTGCATGTGAGTGACAGGATTGGAAGAGCGTCCTCGGGAGAGTCGGCCCCATCCTCGTAGCTACTGTAAATGTAACCCTCGCATGAACTCGGGCCATTTGAGGCTGGCTTACCCAGCTGGAGGCTCTGACCTCTGCCTGGATTTCTCCACCGAGCTGTGCATGCATGCATTATCCCATCAACGTACACAGAAGAAGGTTATAAGTGGTTTTGAGCTTTATGGTTGTATTTTCTATAAGGATTTCAAAGGTTTTTTTTTATGATGTTATATCATAAGGATTACAGGGAATATTTCACTCAGGTCTCAGAAGAAGAAATAAATACGCTCCTCCTAAGGAACATCTTTTATTTCCATTATCAGCACCTTGGGTCATGGAAGGGATTAGATTTACCCCCTTGACTACTAAGAAGTGAAAAACAAAATTGATATTCCATCTCTAATAAGCGTATATGACCTTTGGAAAGCCTTCGGGGTCATAACCTTGCTATCGAATTTATCTTTTTTCTTCCTCTCAAATTGCAACACATTTAAATTTTAAATCTCTTCATTCATATCTTGTGTGAGCCTTGTCAAGTTCTTTTTGAAATTAAGTGGGGTGCAGTGGATAAAACTGATTTTTCATGTTTATTTTTCAACATTGACCTTCAAAGAACCCCCAGGACACGGGTGATTCCCCTGAGCAAGTGTCAAGCTCCAGTCAGGTGGTTTGGACCCAGAGTTCCATCCACTCCGCACCCAACCTTCGAGATTCTAAGGCAGAGCTTCCCGTGAAGGATCACTCTTCATTTTTAGTGAATCAAAGGGGACCAAAGTCCTTCCTTTGTCCTGGGGATGCCCCTGGCCCAGAAGGCACATAATCGCGGTTACTCATTATTGGTTTCCTTGCATTTAATACCAGTTTTTGCAAAAGATAGATAGACATGGTTTTCAACAATTAATCTAAGAATGTCTACATTTAATTAAGTTCGATTACACAAGTCGGGATGGGAAACGTTTGCCTGGGCCACTGAGTTTCACAGGGCTCTGTGTATTTAAATATTCCCTCATTGAATATCACCATCGCAATTCTTAATTTAAAGTCCTCGCATCTCAATGGAATATGTTTAATAAAAATGTTTGAAAAAAACTGGGTCGTTTTTGTTAAGGTTCTTAACTCACTTCAATAGTTGCCGCATGTCATCTGTGAAGCCAATTCTTAATGTCACACCAAGCAAATAGCTTAGACTTCAAAGACTAAAATTTCAAGTAATTACTGACTATATTCTTTAGCAATAAGTTGTGCACATTCTCACGTCTTTGGAAATCTTCAAGGACAGAACGAAAGCAGTGTGAACCTGTGACCTGACCTCTCTCTGAGAAGAATATACAGTGCAGAGATATCTAAAACTAAACAGTGGTTTGCTTGCTTTTTCAGACTGCATATATATATATATATATATATATATATATATATATATATATATATNATTTAAAGACGAATTAGCACAAATGCTTCTCAAACTCCTCCATATAATGTAAAAGGAAGGAACACTTCCAAACTCTTTCCAAGGGGCCAACATTACTCTAATACCAAAGCCAGGGAGACATCACAAGAAAATAAAATATAGACAAATATCCCTAAGGAATATACCGTGCCGTGTCCCGCTGAACCCTGGGAACTTGGAGACGCCTGAGGCCCACACGCTTTTGGTGCATAGTACTCGTCCTGTGCCCCACAGAGCACCTGGCACAAAGCAGACAGGCTGAGGGCACTGCCAAGGCGGAGGCCGGGTCAGGTTTCAAGCATGTCCCCATGGGCCCTGGGGATGGCAAGAAGGGCTCCCCTGTGGGCAGATGCTGGTGACAAGCCAGGCACCCAGGCGGCGCAGCCTGCAGTTACCTCAGGAGAGCTTCTCTGCAGAGCCTGTGCCCCCCTTCCCTGCACCAGGGTGCCCCCTCGCTGGGCGGCCCCGCTGCTTCCAATAGGGATCCACGCCCCCCAAGTCACCGGCAGGTCATGATTTGCAGGCGCCTGTTTCAGTCCGAGCCTGCAGTTCAAGGATGCTGCCACCAGATGGCGCTTCGGCCTCGGTCACAACCAAATAGCTCCGTTTGGGAGTTAGAGCAAAGGGAGGGTCAAGTTAGGGCCCAGGAAGGAGAAGTGAGGTCCCGACGGCCTGTGCTGGACAGGCTCCTGAGGAAGTTAATTAAAACAGAGGCAGCTACCCCCCAGGCACAGGTGATGGGGCTCCATGTGAGGGTAGGAGACGACACACTTCTCCCTCAAACCTGTCCCCACCTTCTACCCCAAACGAAGGCAGCGCGCCGTGCCACCAGGAAGGACCACCAGAGACCATCACCGGGATGCTCTGCAGCCCCTCTGCCCGCTGGTCTGCGAGAGTTATAAAGGTTTGGCTTAAAGGCGGAGTGAGACCATCTCCCTAATTGCCGAGCCAGTGCCAAGTCCGCCACGGGCGGTCCCTCCTTCAGTCTGTCAGCAAACACGTCCCCACAGCACAGGCTGCGGTGATGCCCGCCGGCCGCGGATGCAGGGCCTGGGACCCGGGGCGCTCACCTGGGGACAGGCAGAGCC
>NW_017731541.1:966064-981319 GCF_001890085.2 Hipposideros armiger | reverse complement strand
ATATCTAAAACTAAACAGTGGTTTGCGTGCTTTCTCAGAATATATATATATATATATATATATATATATATATATATCTTTTGCAAAAAAATTCTGAAAAATTTTGCCAGACCCCATGAGAGATTTTTATAAATTCCGTGCATGCCTAAGAATAGATTTTAATATGTGTTGAGTAAAAGCCATAGACGAAATATTATTTTAAGCATAAACTATTAATGAAAGCCATCAACCAACACATTTATCATCTCTTAATTTAATTCAAAAATGTTTTGCCAGTGTGGTTTGACACATATAAATACAATTTTTGAGTTATCTGGATAAAATATTGTATCCAAATTAAATTTGATGGCTTGGTGCCATGTTGGATTAACCTGGGAACAGCATCCCAGACTTTGCTTTCTCTCTGAATGAAGGACCTAAGTCCTTTCTGCTGGCTTCCACTCACTGTTGTCTACAAGTTACCATTTAGTGTCCAGGAACAGGTAGCCAACGATTCTTCTAAAGCAACTGACATGATCTTCGATTGTTTTACACGAGGAAATTAGTCATGATGCCACTTAAGAGGCTTCAATTTTTTGTCTCTTCTGATTTAAAAAATAATGGTTATTAGACCAAACTGGAAAAATATATGTAAAAGAGGAAAAATATTAATAACTTTCTAAGACAGATAGCCAACACCAATAGTTTGCATTTGTCCTTGCAGTGACAATCAATAGCCAATGTTTTTACATTTTCTGATTAGTCATTCCTAGTGTGTGAGAATACTGCTGATTTTGTGTGTGTGTAGTGAACTCTCTTTTTAGTTCTCATGGCTTATCTATGGATTCTTTGAAATTTCTACATTCTGTCTTCTGTGAATAAAACTTTCTTCCTTCCTCTTCAAAGTCTTATTCATTCCTTTTTTTGTTTACCATTTGTCTCATTGTATTTATTAGGATTTACAATAAAGTGTTGACTTTTTAAATGGTGAGAATAGTTATTTTCTTTTTCTTAAGAATACTTATCATGTTTCACCTTTAAATATATTTGCTTTAGGCTTTTGTTTATTTTCATACCACATTCAGATCTTTAAACTTTGCCATTATCCTTAAGACGATTTTTATTTCTTAGTCATGAGTGGGCACTGAAATTTGTCTTATATTTCTTTTGAACTTTAGAAACAATCACACATTTTCTCATTTAATCTGTTTATGTGATTGGTAACCTCAACTGATTTTCTTGTCTTGACCATCTTTGAATTGATGGATAAATGCTCCTTGATCAAAAGGTGTTTTGTGCTTCATATTGACAGATTTGGTTAATGGTATTTTATTTATGTTCGTTAAGTAAGATTGAGTTAAGGACACTGTCTTTTTCCAAGTTTTCTTAGCCTTGTAAAGAGTTGGGGGAGTTAAATCCTTTATTCAAAAAAATGCAAGAGACACCTGTTTCTTGAAGTGTGATGAATCCTACCTGTAAAACAATCTGGACATATTTTTTGTGAGGAGGTTTTAAAAAACTAAATCTATGTCTTTAATGTTTACGTGGCTATTTAGATTTTTGTTTTTATTTTGAGCCAATTTTGGAAATTTATATTTCTCAAAAAATTGTTTATTTCACTTAGGTTTTAATCTTTTTTGCATAAAATTATTTTATTCTTTTTCAAAATTATACAGAATTTCAATGAAAGTTGTAGCTCTCTGCCCAGATTCACGCTCCATATAATGGATTCCCACAGAGTCCCTCCTGGGAGTGAATTAGCCACTGGGGATAAAGAATAGAGGACATAGGAACACAGTGAAGAACTGCACAAGCCAACCTTGGGGTTCGCCCCCAGGCCCACAGAGCCCAGGAATTGTCATCCAGCAAATCAGAGCTGCCTGCTCAGGGATCAGAGAGGAATGCTCTGGAAAAGAAGACATCCTCCTTACTCCCAAATCCTACCCACCAGCCGAGGCCCGGAGGGCCACTGCCTGTCCCGGCCGACCAGGACACTCTCCCCAAGACGCACGCCAGTGTGAGGCCCCTGGGCATGACGATCTGAAGGCTGCTTTCACCTTTACCTCCCTGGCCTGACCCTGCCTCTGAATTGCAGACGTCACAAAGCCCTTTGGACCGCTAATAGGCTCGTCAAGCTTAATGCATCCAAGCTGAGCTCCTAGCTCACCCCCACCCCCATCTTGCCGCAACCACGTTCTTCTCAACAAGCATCAAGCCCATCGTCTAGCTGCTCAGGCTGCGCTCACCGCCCTTTTTCCCTCACGTCCAGACCAATCCCTTCGCAAAGCTCCCTGCCAGACCTTCACAGCCTTCGTCCACCTCCAGTGCTGACGCCGGGCACCTGATTTCCTGGACTTTGCACATTTCCACCTCCTGGGAGCAGGGCCAGTTTTCAGTCTGCGCTTTTAACCTTAGGGCCCAAGGGAGCTTCAGGTGGGCACTTGGTAAGTGACAGGACAGCTACATGACTGCCAGCCACAATTGTCCTGAAGCTAATGAAACCTGCGAAAGTCGTGACAATGGTAAATTTTATCTGAAGGTCAAAGACCCATGCGCACACCTCTTTGTGGTCTAGAAAATGGCTGCCAAGAATCACTGTTGCCTGCATGAGGTAGATGACACTCACAGGTGCCCCCTTGTTTGTCCATGATCAGGCCAGACATGGACCCTTCAAACTCCCATTCCTTTCCTCATAAATAAAAGAGCTGAACTGTTTTGTCCTCACTGATCGATCAGAATAAAATGTGTGTTCACTTCTCTCCAGGCCCCTCAATGTTGAGACACCATTGGCCTGAGCAGCAGACAGCACACCCCTGCCCCGGGACAGGCTGGCCCAGGGGAAACAACGTTCTCTGATCTGCAGCCTTTCCCGTCTCATCCCACGTCCCCACAGTTTGGCCTCACTGGGTGCTTTCAGGCCTTCTGGTCACAGCACTTTCCCTATTGCGACAATCCCTTGTCCCCCTGTGACAACCCTTTTGAATAAAAGTCTCTCCTCACTATGTTTGGACTTTAAAAACAAAATAGACAGTGCATCATCTGGTTGATAGAACAGGATGTTAGGATTCGTTTTCACTGTCACAACAGCAGGCCAGCCCACCTGTGCCCACCCACCTCCCGGAGATGGAGGTCACTGCCTCCTCAGTGTCCATTTCAGTGGGAAAGGGTCCTCTTTGGTAGGAGTTTCTCCTTAAACTGAGCCAAAATCAGTCACCTGTATATTCTACCGCGAGGGTCCTATGCAGAATGAATCCAGTCTCTTTCCCACTAAATAAGTATTTAATTATTACATTTCTCCCTTGAAAATTCAACATTGCTTCTCCAGGTTAAATGATTATGCTATGGAAATACAACATTTTCATGTCATCCTGAAATCCTGGGGTCCAGACAGCACGGGATGGTCCTTTTTTATGACTGCCACTGAAAAAATTAAATATTTAAAGTATCAATCTAAAAGCAAAGGGTAGCATTTCACAAAAAGAAAATCCACACCAAAAATAAATTAGAACAATCAGAATTAAAAAATCAAAACTACCCACAATAGACAAGTTTGTTAGAGGAAGAGGGGGCAGCCCACGCCCCCAACTCGGGAGCCAGGAGCAGCTTCCAAAGCGAAAGCAGACGAACGTTCGCTATTGCATCAGGCATGCTAAAACAGCAAGGTGCTGGGGTCGCGAGATTCATCCATTTCCAGAAGGTGAAAACAACTGAACAGAGAGATATACTGAAAGAGTAATGTGCGATAAACGCCAGCCCAGAAAAACTAGCATCAGCCAAATGCACAGGACTCACAGTAATAATACAAGATGAACGCACAGATCTTGAAATTGCATCCAGTAGATTCCACAGGTGATGAATTCAACAGACCAGAGGAATCAGAGAATTCTAACAGCACCCAGCACCCCATGGAGGGGGCAGTTCTTAAGGAAAAGGCTACCCTTCGGTTCCGGAAATCCTACTTGTTACAGATATTTTTAACTGTAAAGAAAAAGAAGACCCTACAAGTTGTAAGGACAGAAAAGGAGAATGCCTCAGGGCTCTTCCTGCAGGCTGAGAAGGGGAGAGCAGCAGGGACAGCCGAGCTAGTCACAACACAGGGCGCCACCGCTGCAAGTGCCACGTTCTGGTATGCTGACTGCTCTTTTGAAGTAAAAAAATCAGTGTCTCAGTAGCTGGAGTACATGATAAAAATCTGTAAACACAGTCTCATGGCTGTAAAAAATGATTACAGCAGCCATAGAGATCTGAGAGCAGATTAACTAGAAAACATAACCATCACCCAAAAGATAGCTGATGATGTCCTAGCGAATCAGGGTGAAGCCCTGCCTGCAGTTAGCACATCAAGTCTCAAGAGGTGATCATTCCACCCGGAGGAAAAGGGGCCGGATCAACTAAAAAGCAGAGCTGGGTTTGCTGGTTTTGTTCTTTGTTGAATGTGCTCATCATTAGATAGCTGAGGTTGCAGAGGACCCGGGTGGACTAAATCCAGAAAGGGAGGGGCCTTGTGCAAGAAAAGGGATGTTTTCATGGCCGGCAGAGTGACTGGCAAGGAGGAGGCGACCACGCAGCTCACCAATGTTAATGGCTTCAAGTGGCCTGATGTGTCACATATCAGAGAGCGCCAGCTGGGGAGCCAGTCTGCACCCTAACATCCATCCTTTCCCTCAGGTTCACCAAGTGCACACAGGAAGTTTGGGGCAGGGCGGGGAGATGAGAGACCTCGAGGCTGTCTGGGTCTTAACTGAGAGCCTGTGCATGCCCTCCCAGGGCAGGTAACAGAGGGGAACTGCCAGAGATAAGCAATCCAGGAGCACAGCTGGAGAGCAGTGGGAACCCCAGAGACCCAAAGAGCCAGTTGTCACGCTGTAAATAGAGAGAGACTCTAATAGTTCAGAAAGCTGGCCATTGGAACATAACCCTCAAAAATAAAAAGTCTCAGGTCAGACTGGTGTTCAGATGCCCAGTGCTGCTAGAAGGGAAACCTGATCAAGCTGTGAAAACATCTGCAGCCACCTGGGTGGCAGCACGGTGCAGGCCCACGGAGGCACGCCTCACACCCACCAGAGTGGCCGTGATGGGGTTCAGGGCAGGCCGCCCCCAAATATGCCACTCTGGCATACTGATGATTTTGAATTAAAGTTTCTTGAGAAACAGAAGGTGCAAGGACACACCTTTGTCACCCTGACAGCAGGATATAAATCTCCCCTGTGAAGGTGCCTACCAAGAAGAGAGTAGAAGGCGTCCTTGTCGCCAGACACAGAGGGTCAGGGTCAAGAAATCTGTATATACAAACCTTGTTACTTATTCATTAATTTTTTAACCCAAACAAAAACTCCTTTGTTATATCAAATCTTCACAAATAAATGTTTCTTTGTCTAAAAAGGAATAGAAACAGCCTGCCTTGGCCACTTTTTAAATCCCATACCTATGGGTCCTCCTTAGAACAAAATTAAATTTGTTTGTTTTTTCTGTTGTGAATCTGTCTCACGTCAATTTCATTCTTAGACCAGCCAGAAGAACTTAGAAGAGCAGAGGAAATCTGTTTCCTTCCCTTCAGCTGAATTTACAAAGACTGACAATGCCAAGTACTGTGAAAATGATTAGAACTGGGACTCTCATAAATTGTTGGTAGGACTATAAAACAGTATAAACCCTTGGAAAATTGTCAATTTCTTATGACTTTAAACACTGACCTAACCCGTGACCCACTCCCTGTTACTTACCTAAAAGCCATAAAACTATATGTCCATGAAAAGACGCACAAAAATATTCACGGTACTGTACTCATTATAGACATTATAGAGCATCAGCAGGGGAAGTGATTTACACATTGTGGTATATTTGTACAATAGAGCAGTACTCGGCAAAAAAGGAACCAAACTCCAAGTAAGCACAGCACCAAGGATGAATCTCAGAAGTCTTGTGTTGAATGAAAGAAGCCAGACACAAAACGTCTCATACATCGCTCCACTGATACGAAGTCTGGAGACACACAAAAAATTATCTATAGAGACAGAAACCAGAAAGTAGGTTCCTTCAGCGGGGGGGAGGGGGGGGTAGGAATTAATGGCAATGTATATAAAGGACTTTTCTGGGGTGGTGGTTAGGTGGACGTGCATAATTATCAAAATGTAAGCCAGATAATTCAGAGCTGTGGATTTTATTGTGTGTAAATCATTCCTCAATAAAGCCTGATCAGAATTTTGCAAACAAAATTCATTCTGAAATCATATTTAGAGAACAGCCTGGGAAAGTATTACACTTTTATAGTGGAAAACTCAAGGACTGATGTGTGATGAGATGTCTCGAGGGGCTGTCCCAATGCCCACCACACAGTCTCCTAGAAGGACGGCGAGGCGTGCACGGGCCACCACAGAGGGAGCTTGGAATTGTTCTGTGTACCAAGCAGACCTCCTAAGTGCTGATTACTGTTAATAACAGAATGTCACAGTGAGCATGGCAGAAAACCATGAAATAAACTTCCTTTTGAACATAATAAAATCTGAGAAAATACATTTAATCACATGCAATTACCTCTTGTCTCATACCAAAAAAAAGTGTACTGTTCCACAGAGCAATAAATACAGAAACAAAAAAAGACAACAAATACTAGCAATAATATTGAACATATGGGAAAATGGAGCTCAGAATTAATAAAATACTAAAATGGGCTGGACTCTTCTATAAAAAAGAAGATACTACTGCATTTAATATGAACAAAAAAATTAAAAAACAGGTCAAACAACTTTGCTAACTATTAAAAACACTTAAAATCAATCTACATATGCTGAAGTTCTAGAATGGACAAAGCTTCACTCTACTTGCATAAGCACAAAAGTATCAGAATGAACAGTATAAATCCAAGAATACCGAAAATTACATAACATCTAAACATACAAAAATGCAAGCCCTAACTCAAAAACACAATTACAATCTAAAATATCTAATTGTGTTATCAGAATATGAAGCACCAAGCTCACCAAGAAATAATAAAAATATTTGGAAATATAATAAACATTATATTAAAACCTGGGAAGGTCACAAGGATGAGACGTGTACACTGTGTACAACATATATAAGATGAAGAAAAACATAATTGTGGATAAACTATATTTTCTTGACTTTCTAAAGATACAAAGCTTTACCTAAGAAAGTATAGAGAAGTCTAGAAAAGTTAATATAGAAATATTAACTTTACTGTAAAGAAAATAATATGTAGTACTTGCTGAAAAAAATACATATGTATGTTTATATTGTAAACATATTAGGTGTCAGGTTCTTTTTAATAACTTAAGTCAGCTTTTGTGACATTTTCACACTTTCAGATAAGTACTTAGATCAATCTAGATGCATAAGAAATCTACTAAAGACTTTTTAAATGTAACTGATGAAAATTTCCTACCTGATTTGTAGTTTATAAAAAATTAGTAATAAAAATTGTCATTGGTTTTCACATGTAATATTTATGTCCATTCATTTCTAAACAGTATATAATTTCAGTATGATTTCTTCTTTAGTTAAAAAAAATTGAGAGGATGATTTTTCTTTTTTTCACTGGAACTTTCTAAAGCACATGTTTGTACTTTAAGACACAGACCCTGACTTGTTCGTCTGAACACCCTACACTTAGGGCCACGCCTGGTACTGACGGATACTCACAGGTACTCGGCTGAAAATCACCGAATCACTGACTGTGAGCTTCACCTTTGTGAATCCACCAATCATTTATTTATGGCCTGGTACATAATCCACTGTTTTAAAAAATAGTCAAGGGGCCAGCCAAGCAGCTCAGTTGGTGAAGAGTGCAAGCTCTGAGCAACAGGGTCACCAGTTGGATTCCCACATGGGCCAGTGAGCTGAGCCTGAGCTGAGCTGCTGCTGAGCTGCCAACAGGTGGCAGGATGGCTCAGCTGGTGAGAGCATGTGCTCCTAACAACAAGGTTGCTGGTTCGACTCCTGCATGGGATGGTGAGCTCCGCCCTTCCGCAACTAAGCTTGAACACAGCACCTTGAGCTGAGCGGCCGAAAGCTGCCGTCGGGTAGCCGGATGGTGACTGGACTTGGAGCTGAGCTAGCTGCGCCCTCCACAACTAAGACTGAAGGACAACAACTTGGCTGTTCCCCTTCCTCAATTCCCCAGTAACATCTTTCTAGTCCAGTCACAGAAACATCACAGTCTTACCGCCTCAAGGACAGTCAGAGGTGACAAGACAGCTGGAACTTTGGGGGTGGGGGAGGGATGTGAGGGACCTCCTAGACGTGAGAGGGCCACAGAAAAGATAAGACACAAAGTCCAAGTACAAAACCTACCTGTACCTTGGCTGACCGACAAGTAAGCATATGCATTGGGGCATCTGGGGAGCTAGCCAAAAAGTGGGTGCAAATGAGATAAGAAAAACCCTTAAAAGACAGAGTGCACCAAGTAACAGCTGTGAATATCCTGCGCTTTTGACCACATGCATTTCCCAACACACGTGCAGCTCATGCAAGAGAAAACTGAAGCCTTATTGGCTTGAGGCGTCAGAAGACACAGTGGATGGGTAAGGAAGCTGGAAAGTCAGGAGAGAAACTTGGAAGCAAGAAAACAGAGAGGCTGGGCTTAAATACTAGCATCAACTGTACATGTACATGGCTGGCCAATTAACAGGGAGGCCCTCGGAGTTCCAGGCTAAGAAGGAAGCAGCTGAAGACATAAAGGAATGGACAAAGCTCCCGCATTCCACAGGGGCGGTCTGTGTTTACAGTGGAGCCCAGGGAGGCCCAGTGCCTACTAGAAAGCTGCCGAGGCTCAAAAGAAACAATAGAATCCAGGGTCACGGTAGCATCATATCTACACTATACAGTTGTTAAACAAAAATTATTAGCCATAAAAGTAAAAGAAAGAACAACAAATATGCCTACCCCAAGCTGAAGAAAAAAACCCCATAAAAAACAACTTGAGAGGGTCTAGATGTTTGATTCCAAAGACAAAGATGTCAAAGCAGCTATTAAGGTGTGTATGAATAATTTTTAACATATGGTCTTAATGAGTCTTCACGAGTGAACATACAGGAAATGAAGACAGAAAGATGAAAATTATAAAAAGAATCAGTAGAATTTTAGATCTGCAAAGTACAATAACTGAAATGAAAATCAAATCACTAGATGAACTCAATGGCAGATTGGAGAGGGCAGAAGAAAGAATCAGTGAACTTAAGATATCCAACAAAAATTATCTAATTAACAAAAAGGAAGGAAAATAAACAGATCCTCAAAAACCTGTGAGACAACATAAGAAGTTTCACATGTGTACTTGGAGTCCAAAAAGAACAAGACAGGGGAAAAGAAGCACAAAAATAATTGAAGAAATAATGACTGAAAATGTTGTAAATCTGTTGTATTTAACAAGATGGGAAGACACAAGAGTAATAAACAGGAATCACATTATTTCTATATAGTAGCAACAAACAACTGGATAATTAAATCTAATAAAACATTTCCATTTAATACTAGGAAAAATAATATTATGAATTGAATTAACAAAAGTTGTTGTGAGGCTTACACAAGCAAGACTATAAAACATCACTGAGAGAACTAAATGGAGAGATATGCTATGTTCATGGATTGGAAGACTTACTCTGGTTAAGATGTCTATTCTCCCAGTATTGATCTATGAACTCAATGAAAGCCCAGCCATAATCCAATCAGGCTTTTTGTGGAAGCCAAAATATGATTTAAACATTTTATGACAATGCATAGGCCAAAGCAATTTAAAAACAAAGTCATAAATCTTATAGCACCTGATTTCAAAGCTTACAATGGTTCTACAGTAATTTGGAGTCTGACATTGACATAAGGATAAACACATAGATCAATGCAACAAAATAGATGGTCCAGAAATAGGCAAAACAGAAATGATAAATTAATTTTTGATGAAACAGTCAAGGTAATTCAATTTGGAAAAGATAATTCTTTCAGCAAATGGTGCTAGGACAACCGGATATCAACATGGGGAAATCAAACATTACACCTTACCTCCCAATGTTTACAAAAAGTATGGACCACAGAAAATAAATCTAAGACCTGAAATAATAAAACTTCTGGAAGACAATACAAGATAAACTTTTATAACCTTGCATTAGGTAAATATGTCAGAGGACACAAAAACTATAAACCACTAAAGAAAAATTGATAAATTAGGCACCACCAAAATGAAAAACTTCTGCTCTTTGAAAGATGCCGTTAAAAAAATGAAAAGGCAGGTTCTGGTCAAGATGGTGGATAGGTGAACACTGTGCTTACCGTCTCTCACGACCAAATCAAAATTACAACTAAACTACAGAACAGCCATCACTGAGAATCACCTGAAGTCTAGCTGAACGAAGCCCTACAACTACGACATACAGAAGCCACCTCGAGACTGGTAGGAGGGGCGGAGACAGGGAACAGGCTGGTCCCATACCAATGTGGGACCATTAAGAATTGGGAGGGACATCTTGGCTGCAGATGTACCCCCCAGAGGAGCAAGGGGTCCCAGTGCCACACCAGGATCCTCCACCCAGAGTTCCAGAGCAGGGAGAGAAGTCCCCATAATTTCTGGCTGTGAAAACCAGCAGGGATTGTGGCTGAGATGAAGGGCTGCTGGAGTTCCAGGCGCTCCTCTTAAAAGGACCACACATGGATTTACTCACTGACAGAATTACTGTCTCTGAGCTCCAGTGCTGGGGCAGCAGCTGGAGAGGCGACAGGGACATACAGAAGGGAACTGAGTTGTCTGGCTTCAGAATGAGGGCTGGAGGGGCAGCTTTCTCTGAGACAGAGAAGCTGCTGGAGGCCACTGTTTCTTTGTTGAGCCCTCCCCCTCCCGGCCGCAGACACAGGTAGGCGTCATATCTGAGTGTCCATCAAACTTGCTAACATTTTTCATCTGCCCCACCCTAGCGATTCCCTGAGGCCACGTCCCTAAAAACCCAAGGCACTTCCAGTGGCTTTTTTGTATAAACAGCCTGCCTTAACTCATGCTGCAGACTTTCCTAGGATCTCTCAAAGGTTCTCGGAACCCAAACAAGCAGCATCTGGCTTGAGCATGTCCCATACCTCTGGCTGAGCAGCCCTAAGCCTGGCACTAGCAGCAGTCGGCCTGGCTCACGGCTTGGCCTTTCAAAACACTTCTAAGCACGGCACTGGTGGTGGCCATCTGCGACTTGCTTTGTGGCTCCTGCCAGGTGACCCCAGGTGGGACTAAACTTGACCTGCAGTGCATCCCCTCCCAGGTGGCCCTGGGGCTGGCACAACCAGTGGTCAGCTTCAAAAGGAGCTGGAGTATCACCTGGAGTATCTATCACCCAGCCACCTTCAAGGATGACACACCCAGAGGGCAGACTGGGCAGGCACCAGGCCCTGATGCTGCAGATCCCGCTCCGCTCTGTGAGGTCAGCCCCTGCACCACAGTTCCTCCACTCTAGTCACAGCCAGTCCTCACCACCAGTGAGCACAAGGGTAATCCCTCCTACTGACATGCAAACAGCAACCAAGGCTCAACCACAAGCAGAGGCACACACGACCCACACCAGGCGCACACCTGCAGAGTGTGGCTCGGGTGACCAGGACGACTGTGCCCATCCAGGGACCCTAACAGGGGCAAGGAAAATTTTTCCTCCCCTATACCAGGAATAAATATTTTTGGTACTGTTCATAAACTCTTCAGTTTCTTAACTACATAATCTCATTTTTGAGAGATTTTTTCAGGTTTTCTCATTTTAAATGGTTCCATAAAGTTACCTGGAATTTTTTTCAAGTGACATTTTAGGGCTTATAAACTTGGAATTGTTGGTACATTAAATTGGCTCCTTGGCAAAGTATATTTTTGATTGAGAAAATTATCTCTCCAGATGCTGAGGTACCCAGAGAACTCAGAGAACATCTGTTACATGGAAGATATTCTTCTTTCTTATCACTGTTTTCATGGACATGCCCAATATATCTATAGGTACCCTCTTCATAGCACTGGATAGTAACTTTCCTTACTTAGTACATTTTAAGACAAAGCTCATCATTTATGATTTTTTGAGTGTTCACTGAATTCAGATGTTGGAAAAATCACAGGCCCTCTCAACTTTGTCATTTCAGTAGAGAATTCCTAGAGATCCAATTAAACATATAAACTCAATCAAAACAGTCTACCCTAAATCTGATATATTCCAAAACACAATAATAAAACTTGGGAATTAAATCTTAAACACATGAGAAGGTCCAGTCATGTAATTGGCTCAGTCTCTCTGGAGACATCTCAGACCTGTCTGATTTGAAGGTTTTCTTTCAACAATGATAACTTTCTAAAACTTCAAAAGCTGAAGAGTTGGTTGTTTTTGGTTTGTTTTTTTCCCCCTATTTGTTGAATACTGTGATTAAAGATTTCTAATTGATTTTGAAGTAGGCAGCCAAAATATAGAGAATCCATTTACAAAAATAAGCCAGAAAACCTTGTTAGGCACATAGATTGACCCCAATGCCTTTCTTCCAAGGGTCAAACATTTCTACAGAAAATCCTGGTACAGAAAGAGGCACTACTGCCAAGCTGAGAGGTTTTTTTTATTCACAAAAAGATGTGTTTATAAGAATATTTTAAAGTTTTGGACAATTACAGCTTTGACATTTATTTCTAGGATACCAGTTTGTTTGGATGCAATTATGAATATTAATATGTGTCATAATCAAGTTCAAAGGCATTTCTATCTGGTTCCTTAAGTTAGTAAGATTGTGATTCTGTAAGGATGCTTTGTTCGGCCAAAAATTTATTCACAGTAGCAGTCAAAAAATAATTTTACTTTTAACATTGAATTAAAAAAATGCATCTTAAGAAATAATTAGCAATAGCAATAGATATTTTACCTTTGATGAAATTAATTTCCAAAACCTTACTTTGATTCTAGGAATTGAATTAAAAAACAACAACAACCTGACTTTGTTTTTCAAAATGACTGAATTGATTTCCTCTCTGAAACATAGGAGAAACTGATATAAAACTGATGTTATTTAATTTTTTCACTACATTTTTCTTCTGCTTTTGAAGCCAACATAGTAATGACTGTTGTCTTACTTTTTGTACAAATACAAAAATCTTGCAATTGAAAATGACACAATAGAATATATAGATCATGTATTGTAGAAATGTACACTTGAAATTTACATAATTTTACCAACTAAGGTCACCCCAATTAAGTTTAGTAAATAAAAAGAAATTTAAGAGAGAGAGAAGTTAATTAGGAGGAAGTAGTTTTCAGTGAGAATTTCTGGTTTAGAGAATGACAGGTAAGTAAGTCTTCCACTGCCACAAGTGTTCAATAGTTGTCTTTAGAAAGTTTTCTTAAAATTACTGCTAACTTTTGAACTAGAAGCTGGTACTTCTTAAGCAGAGCTATGTTTTCTAGTCTATTTGTATCTTTCAGTGAGTTCACTGCACACACACCGCCCCCCCACCCCACCCCTGCCGCCCTCATCAATGATTAAAGAAAGTCTGTGCAAATTACAAGTTCAGCAGCAGCTGCAGCCTTGTGAAACAGAAAATCAATATTAAAGGTTGGCTAGATGTTCATTTTCTTCCTAATTGCATTTTTTTGAGCTCATTGCTAATGAAATGATTAGTTGCAAAACAGAAAAGCATTGTTCTGACTCCCCTCCTGGGACAGTCGTGGTGATGTCCAGCCCCAGGCTGCAGGGGGGCTCATCTCTGTCCACACCCATCACCTTCTCAGGGACCTGTGACTTCCCAGCCTAGCTGCTTCTTTGGGGTAAGCCTATCAATTTTCACCTTTTCAGTAATTTCAAATGACCCATTTCTGCCAGCTAAGGAACTGTTAAGGCCCCGTAAGTTGAAACGATGGGAAGAGCCAATTCCAGTGAGGCCAGCTTTCCCTTGTACCCCCAGCATATGCATTTAAACACATTTACGCTCCTTCAGAACACGAGACAAAAATCAAATTCTTGTCAGTTCCATTAGAATTAGTGAACAAAATGTCACTACTGAAACATTTCACGAGTAGGTAAAAGACCCACTTGCAGGCACTGGATTTCATTTTAATTATATTTTTCAAAAAATTTACATTCCCTACAAAATTCCTCTAAAGTAAGGCTAGACTGGATGAAATTGATTTCTTTAAGACCGATCTCCTTTCATTCTCCCCCTGCTTATAAAATCTTAATGAATGAGCCCTTCCTTCCGGCTTTTCATTACTTCTGGGCCCGGCGGGAGAGTGTGAGCGCCTTCATTATTCTCACGCTGGATTTCAGATAATGAACGTCAAGCTGCCCTGGTGGTAATCGCTTCCTGGAGCCCGGGGTTGGAAGCAGTTGCACAGGAGATGTTTCTGGCTCTCACATGGGTCAGGGCCCACGGGAGCCATGGGGAGAGGGTCAGTAAGGTGTTCCAAGAGCTGAAAAGGCACATGTCCTTCCAGGGAGCGTGGTATGGTCCCACTCCCAAAGGAAGGACAGGAAGCTTGGTCTCTCTCTGCTCCCTTAAGGGATCAGACCTTGGAAATACATCAAGATTTTATTTTACAGTTTAGTCTACACAACGGTCCCCATGTGTGCGCATGGCAGGGGAGAATGGGGTCTGAAATGAGTCAGTTCTGTCCCCAGCCTTGAGGACACTGGGGGACACAGGAATGAGTCCTCAGGGTGGCGAAGGCCTCAGCAGGGGCGTCCGGGGCGTGTGCTGTGCACGGGAAGGTGGGGAGCACGTGTAAAGCAGGAGACAGACGCTGGCGCTGGCTCTGGAGAGCAGGTAGTTTTTTTTGTTACAAGGGGGCTATAATGTGCGCCACATGGAGTGAGCCACTGAGGAAAAGCAGGTGAAGGGAGTTGCTGTGAGTGTGCTGTGCCTTTCCAAGGGGCAGGTGAAAGGGATTTGAGTAGCTAATTACTATCCTGTTTCCCCGAAAATTTTACCTAACCAGAAAATAAGCCCTTGCAGGGTTTTAGGTGCCAAAATATGGCACCTGGGCATACTGAATATCTTAAGGTGAAGGAGTTTGTGGAAAAGGCACCCTTCTCCCTGAAACAGGTCATAAAACTCTCACATGAGGGGTGTGTGCCCTCCACATCCTGGAGGAATCATGCTGGGGCTTCTTCTCCGGCTGGGCCTTATTTTCGGGGAAACACGGTAGAAGAAACATGAACTTTGGGTTTTTAGGGGGAAACGTGAGACACTTTTTGTAAGTATTAATCACATTTATTCGACTTGCTAAGACCTTAAAATAAGATATGATACATGAACTTTTAAAGACCAGTTCATAT
>NW_017731541.1:961533-965796 GCF_001890085.2 Hipposideros armiger | reverse complement strand
AATGCTCATCTTGTTAATTTACAGTCTGACTTGCTGACATAACTAAGATGGAGAAAAAGAAGAAAATGTGTGAATTAACCCGAGAAGAGGATGTCGTTCTTTCCACGCCCCCGACAGGGGTTGCTGAGTAACGCTGCCGAGAACATCTGGGTGTTCGTGTCAAAGTGTAATAGATTGTTAGCGCTGACGGGCTCCTCATCTGGTGCACATGGAAAGTGTTTGTCTGAACCTGGCTCCCAGCCTCTGGACACTGAGCAATGGCTCGCACGGTCAGAAGAAAAGCCGCTTTGTAGGGCACCCCGGTCAGCCTCGCCCTCCAGAGGTGGCCTGGTGCAGACGCGCCTGCATGTACCTTTATGCTGGCCACGGGCGGCTCCTCACGTGACTACAGAGTTGTTCAAACAACTGCGATTTTTACCCAGTGTTATGAGAACCAGGGTATAACACAGGTTAAAATGCACCCTTTCCAGTGGCTTACAATTCTTTCATCTGAAAATCTGAGTGCTCCTAGTTAAAGAATCGGGGATTTTTTCTCCCATGTCACAATGCTTTACTCAGTGACTGCTGATGGGCTTTCGACAGACACTCAGTGAATGTGTGATTAACAGCAGGTTGGATGCACAGCTGTCAGGATAACCCAATGGGAACCGCTCCTCCATGAATGCGTTCGTTTTAAAAAAGATGAGACGCAATTTTCAGAACTGGTGGTGTAGAGATACCTCCTGGGGCAAGGGCTGTTTTATACCTGAAGTTTATCTTCCGGAAGGACAAATACAAGGTGTGGGGTTTGCTGTTCCCGTAACAGCAGGACGTGTCTTCTGATCGGCAACAAGGAAGTCCGCACGAGCATATGCATGGGCGTATTCTCCGGGGACAGAGGCAGACTGGGCGAGACGTGTCCAGAGCCACTATCGGTCTTCAATCGTCTACACTGACAGCTCATGTTTCCCGAGTGCATCCCATCTCGGGGATTTGGATGCAACTCAGGTCACCTCAGGTAATGGCACCACTGCTCACACGGTGGATGTGGTGGGGACGCCTGCCCACCTCAGGATGCACAGCTTTATTGCGTACAGTGTCCCCATGCGGCTGGGGTCACTGGCTGGAGAGATTTGGGACCACTGCATTATTGACCAAGAGATAGATGATGGCAAAGGAGGATGGATGGATGGATGGATGGACGGACGGATGGACAGATGAAAGAACAAATATGGCTGGAAGCGGAACCTGGTCTGCAGCCTCAGTCCACCATGGCGTTTGTTCATGGTACAAAGTCAGAGTGACCTTGGAAGGACTCTGGTGGTGGGCATCACGTGTCAGCACATGTTGAAGTGCAGCCCCATTGGCCAAAGGCGGGAAGAAGCAATCCTGAGCCTCCACCCAGCAGCAGGCATGACATAGCTAATCTGACGCTGAGCCTGCAGGCTCCTATGAAAAATGGTCCCATCTGCAGGTGAGGAAACCGAAGAGGAAAAACTAACGAGGTGACAGGGATCCCACCCAAAAATCACCTCTGCCGAGCTCCAAAGCCAGGGTGTGTCTCACTACTTAAAGGAATGTAGTCTAACTTGACAGCTCAAAATGTTGAACAAAGGGCATCTAAAAAGCCTTGTCTTCCATTTGAGCCCACAACTTGCTCTCCGGAGGGCTCCGAGTCCCACAGCCAGAGTGACCACAGAGGTTGAGCAGAACCATGCTAGTCCCATCCCGGAGCCCCTTCTCTGTGCCTCATGGCCTCGGGATTGAATCTGACCCACACCATGGCGTAGAGGTCCTCCACGAGCCCATCAAGGCTCACCCTCAGTTCTCCCTCCAGCCCCAGGGGACTATTCCAGCCACAAGCAGGGTGCCTCCACCCCGCCTGGGCCCCTGCCCGGGAGCACACTGCCCCCGTCCCTCTCTGTCCACAGCCCCGCAGGCACACCTGTGCGCTTCGTCCCCTCACTATGCTCCTCACCCTCTCCCTCACCTCCTCCATGTTTCTGGAGAGTCTCCTGTTTGCATTTTACCTCCTGGGGCCAGCGAAGGGTCACGCGCTATCTGCGGACTAAGTTCATGAAGCACTTCTAAACCCATCATGTTACTTAATTGTCACAAAACGGCCACACGTTTAGCCATGTTAATGTGTCTATTTTACAGGTACAAAAAGGATACGGGGAAATCAAGTTACTTGATCAAACTCTTACTCTGAACACCTCATTGTACTCCAGGGCAGTCCAGTAGCTGGTTTTCACACCAGTGACTTTCAGACATCAAGAACCATTTCAGTTCTGCTCAAAGTGATTCTGTTAAGCAGGTAGACAAGTATACTACCTTGTAGAAAAAAATGCCATCGCAATATTTTAAAGTGTAGGGGCTTAAAATTGAAATGATGAGCACCACTTTCCATAAATTATTGAAAGGTTAACAAGTATCATAAAACCAGAGGCTTTATAAATGTGGGGAACTTATTGTAAAACAACATGGTGATATGCATCAGAACCATAAAAATGTTCCAAGCCTTTGACCTAACCATCTCACTCCTGGGCATTTATCCTAATGAAATCATTCAAAAGCAAATAAAAGCTATACACACCATGATGTGTCCTGCAGTATTACCCCCTCGCCACTGTCATCATAGTTCAAGGAAAGCCGCAGACACAAGTCATTTACAGGCACGTCCCCTCTAGTCTATGAGCTCATTAAGGGCGGGCACCATGAACTTGATTCATCTTTGCATCTGCAGTGAAATCAATAATGAGTGCCTCAATGTTTTATAAAAGCAATACAGATCGCATATGCATGTACACACATGCACACACACATGTACACACATGCACACAGGGACCATTCAGTTCCGTCCAACTCACTATGTGTGATTTCATTACGATCTTATCCTACTCTCTGAAATACACAGGAGGAAAACAACCCAACTACATCTAATTCTCAGTGCTTCTCACATATTTTCCATAAAATTGTTTCCAGTAATTTGAAGTCGCAGTATTTATCTTAACGTTTTCATAAGTTTTTATCTCCTCCAGAAATAGCCATATTTATTTTTTTGTGGAAATAAAGCTGTGAATTACTCTCGTCAAGTAACACTGATGCTTGATGGAGATACACAACCCCTGCCTCCGGGGCTGCGCGCTCTCAGTAATGTCGTACTCCTTGGGCACAGTGACCCCCCCTTAGAGAACAAGAGCTGGTCCCAGCCAGGCCCTGGTATTTCAACAGTAACGTCCCACTTTGGCAGAGCTCTTCGTCTGCGTGCGAAACGTAAGATGCGTGCATAAGGTAAGGTGCGTGCATAACGTAGGATGCGTGCATAACGTAAGGTGCGTGCATAAGGTAGGATGCGTGCATAACACAGGATGCGTCCATAAGGAACGTAAGATGCGTGCACACACGTAGGACGAAGGGGTTGGAATGCAAGGGGTGCTGTGGACCTCACCCCTGAAGTGCACCCAGCACCACAGAAAACCTGAAACCTTGCAAGTCAATATAACACTCGTTGTTTGTATCACTGGGGAAAAACAAAACCAGTGCCACACAAACATCCATTTTATCAAAAGATAATCCTCGGGAGATTGAGCTCTGCAAATCAACAAAATGAATATATTAAGTTATGTTTGATTTGTGATCATTTATTTATAGTCCAGCCATTCTTGGTTTCAAACTTTCGCTCCTTTGATGAGAATGACTTTGGCAGCTTGCAACTGAACTGCAATTTTCCTTGTGTCAGGAGAAAGAGCTATTTAATGCTGCAGGTCGAGACATGAGAGAGCGAGGGTAAAGGCCAGTTTACTGAGATCACCAGTCAGAGCCTTCGTATTCCGTCCACGCTAAGTCTACCCAAGCATTTAATTTCATAGAAGGCATCATTTTCGATGTCCTGTAATCTGTGATCTACAAGACGTAATTTTTTTTTTTTTATGAAAACGTTTCTGTGTGAGTGGCATGGATGGGCTGCCATAAATTATTCACTATCTCAGTCAATTATACAGAACATTCATTTCTGATAGAAACTGTTTTCATTTTTCAAGCAAATACTTTACTAAGAATTCCAAATACCATTTGCCCTTTCAAGGTCAGAAAACCCTATAGAGACAGCTGAATGCTAAATTCTATCTGTTGAATATATTATAACAAAACTTGGGGCTGGCCGAGTGGCGCGATGGTTAAGAACTGGCTTGGGATGCCAGAGGACCCCGGTTCGGATCCCATGTATGAGGGCCAGTGACACTGCCCTCCACAGCTAAGATGCTGAACAGCAGCTCAACCTGG
>NW_017731541.1:956445-958178 GCF_001890085.2 Hipposideros armiger | reverse complement strand
AGTCCAGTTCCTGCTCCAACGGAAGCCACAGGGTCTGAGTGCCCCCCACGCTGACGAGGCCTCACCTACCAGCTCAGGCCCCACAAGGTCTCCTGCCATCCCATGTTCTTTGTCCTTCTGTGAATACCAAAGGTGAGCGTGCCCCATGCACTACCTTACCTGCACCCACAACAGCAACTTCTGAGACACATCCGGCCTGGAAATTCAGATGAGACAACCTTTTCTTTTCTTCCAAATGTATCCTGTCCCCAAAAGAAACTTACCTAGGGGCAACCTAACTTTTAAACAATAGCACCTCTTGTCAGCGAATCGCAGCCTCCATTTTGTACAGCATGCCTTTTCACAGAAACACCAGTCTTTGCAGTCTTCCAGGGACAAATCCAAGTTGTGTACAGATAGAATTTGGATGCCAAGCTAAGAGGAACATTTGGGCATTTGAGGGGAAGTATCCCTTCTCAAGGCACCTACTATGTGCCAGGGGTAGTAAAAAACCGTGTTGGATAAAAGAGCATGGTTTCTCCCATTTGGGAGTGAGAGGAGTACCAGCGCTGTGTCACTCATTCGTCCATCCCAGCCCTGCGCACAGACTGACGTCTCCCACTTCTGCCTTTTTCCAGGTGGGTGAGGCCATGGGCGAGGCTGGGGGTGGTTAGGAAGCCAGGTAACAGGGGAGCGCCTGGACCCCGCCGCCAATCCGGGGTCTCTAGCTGAGAGCGTGTCTGTCTCACTCGTCTACACTGCTTTTCAGGTCACCACAGTGACTCTCTTACAAGGAGCAGTTCTTCGAAGTAGATTTAATAAATTTACCCTCAAACTTGGAGCAAAACAATGAACAGACATGACTGACCATGTTTTCAATGAAGCAACTATGAACATACCGTGCACATGAGAGGTTACAGAAAGATACCAGCTTGGTGGTAATTAAAATAGAGCGTATTCGTGGACTGTGGAGATGCCTGACCACTGCGCCGTCCACCTGAAGCTGAAGCTGAATAATAGTGAATGTCGACTATAATTTAATATATATATGGTCACAGGACGTGGAGTACAGCACCGGGAATGGAGTCCATGGAATTGCAACGGCTCTATACGATGTCAGAGGGGTAGTAGATTGGGGCAAGGGGGTTCTCACTTTGGGAGGGCTATAAATGTCTAACTATTATGTTGTTTTGTACACCTGAAACTAATAAAAAAAGAAAGAAAAAACTAGACCCTCATAATCCTCAATGATTATATGTGTGTGTGTAGCACATATACGTAGGCAGTGATGGCTGTAAGATAAATATTAAACTTATTTCTAAACAATTAAGTGGGAATAGGCAAGATACTTTACATGTGAAGCAATTCTCAGATGTGAAATGAGGCCTACGCCCGTGAATATTGCTTAAATCAAGTGTCTCGTACGTAAATGAAAGATCTGCCCGAGGTAGGTGGCAGAGGTTGCGTGTGCCACTTCTGTATGAGTGGTGTATAAGCAGCTTTATGTTTTAACGCATCTTTTTTACATTAATAAATTCAGGTGCGGTTAGGCGTCTATCTGGTGAGAGGCTTTGCCTTGTGGGACGTCGCACCTGTGATGATAATCATTACAACCATGAGGACCGAGCTCTGAGTCCTGCCCTTGTCTCTGTCCCCCGTCTTCAGACACTTCCTCCTGCCCACCGGTGACATTCCCTCACGTCGGCGGGACACCCTCCGACTTGGGAATGCCAGCCGGCTTTTCTCCACCTCAG
>NW_017731541.1:945126-950195 GCF_001890085.2 Hipposideros armiger | reverse complement strand
TCCTGAAAATAAGTTGTTGATGTTTTGATATAATTGGATCAAACCTTTTAACACGAACCCTTTTGTAATCTGTAATCCTTCTTTAATCTAGTTTTTATAAAACATATTCATCCTCCTAAGAATCTCTATAATGTGCCACCCGAAAAAGCCTGCTTTCCTGCATCCCACATTGTCTCTCAAAGTACAGAGGCAATGGGGGAGCCTGGAAGTCTGCCGCCATAGCAACCACGTCCTCTCTCCAAACACTATCATCACCATATTAAAAGGTTCTGTGAATTTCAGAGTAGACCTTATTTATACAGAATTTACTTTTCAACAATGTTTTTTGTTATTAAAAAATAAAATTATATCTTAATGACAAAAACTGAGTATAAATACAATGACTTTAAATCCTTATGCAATGTTAACATATCCACACATGGTAAAGAATAATTTTAATCAAGAATTCAAATAATTTTTAAATATAACTCTGATTCTGTGCCCTAAGCGGGTTATATTCAAAGGGCAAAAATAAGTGCAAAGAAATCTTGAACTTTACTCAGCACGTTTCATGCCGGTGGTGGTATAAATCAGAGGTATATCCTGTGTGTATTGTGGGAAAGAACAAATAAGTAAAAGGGTGGTGTTGGGGAGAGATGGGGAGAGAGCAGGAGAAAGACAGAGATCAAAAGAGATAAAGCAAACATGGCAAAATGTTAACAAGCATGTACAGTGCAGGGTGTGCCACTGTTCACAATCACTGCAAGTTTTCTGGAGGTTTGAAACTTTCATACTTTGGGGGGATGGGAAAAACCCTCAGGGGATGAAAACTTAATTCCCCATCTTTTGTAAACACCCAAATGAAGATGACCTGAGTAGCTAAACTTTGTTTCTTACCCTAAACAACAAGACAAGCATGAGTCTCTGGGGTCCTGAAGGTGCCAGACACTTGAGCGAGCTGCATGTAAGCCATTCATGACATCCCCTGAGATTCAGTGGGAGGTCATGTGTCCCATGTGCAGGGCTCTGCGTCTGGACATCAGCCATTGTCACCTCCTAAGAGACCACAGGTGACACTTGTCGCCTCACCAGGCTGAATTTACTCCCCGCCCCAGCAAAGCGCCACCAGCCTCTCCACCGGCTTCTCCTTCCCCAACCTCAAGCCTCTGCCCTCCTGTCAGCCCGAAGTAACCCAGCAAAGCAAAGCTTGCTGATCCACTCCACCCCACAGCTAATGTTGGGCTTTATGTTTTAAAGATGGTGCATGCTCAAAGGCCTGCTCACTTTCCGGGACTCAGAGCGCAGGTCTCCATTTGCCATAATTAATACACTCAGAAGAATGGCCAACCCAGACCAAGTGCACATAGGGCATCTCTCGACCCTGCCCACTGACGCTCAGGACTGCAGAAAGCGCGTCTCCACAGTCACGTCACCAATTCCTGTACACCTCTAACACAGTGACTTTCTTCTTTCAGGGCTCCCCGGAAACTTCATTTCTTCTATTTATTTGTTTCAAGGGTTTTACAATTTGCTGTGCTGAAATCTGGGTACCTGCATGTACCTATTGAAAGGTATCTGTGCTACCTCACGGCGTGGCTGGTTGGCATGACTGCAGAACCTCAGAACTGTCTGCGACACTCATAACAGCCCTGTGTGACCACCTGCCACTTAGAAAGCCCACATCACATGGCTGCCAAACTTGGTCCCTCAACCCAGCTGCTGACGAGCTGACAACCTCACAGGTTCGCCAGTTCCGTCTCTGAAATGCTCAGGCCACGGAATTGCTTCCATCTGTCTGAGCCAATCTGTGGCTTCTGCCATGAATCCTACCACCAGGTGAGGGAAGGTGCTCATACACTGGAAGACATGGTCACGTCTCCAAAGTCAGCTCTCTTTGAAGGGACACTCAGCTGCTTTATCAAACTGTCCTCGGAACCATAATACTTCAGGCCATTCTCCCTGGGAACATGCTCTTGTCAGACATCCACTTAGAAAGTGAGGCCCAGAGTGGCACTCTGGTGCTGCAGGTAAGAGGTGAGTCTCACTGCGGGGAGGAGGAAACACTCTGCCTTTATAAATTAGGACCAAGGACACCAGGCCACTTCTTATTCACACAGCAGACAAGGCTTTTGATCTGCCCAGGCTCTCAATGGAAATAAAAGGAGGTTCTCTTCCTGCCTAATTTACTTATGAAAAATATTCAATTATGTGTCAAGTTTTAATTCACTTAGTAATGAAAAGTAAATGAGCCTAACCAGCCTGTTTGATTTGTCTTGGAGAGGGGAACTGCAAGAACAAACAAAGTTAAATTAAAATAAGTGACTCTCCTCAATAGTGGAAATTAACTTTCTCCCCAAAGAACTTCATGTCCATAAAACATGGGGCTGACACCAGGAGAGCCCCTGCCTTACTAAGAAGCCACGCCTGACTGTCTGTCCCCTGGGGCCTCAAGGCGGTAGAGACACGCATGTGACTTTGTGTGGACAGACGTGTGCAAGCTCACGCATGTGTGCATCTTTCATGGACCAAGAAGTAAGAGAAGAACTCGTGCGTGGACTGTGGGGCGCGTGGAGGTGCCCGCCCGCCCTCAGCATGTCACATACCATTTTTGCAGATGGGGCAGCACTGCTCGGGCTCGTACACAGGGTCCACACACTCCGTCTGGGGACACGCGGACACCGTGCACAGCACCTCCCCGTTGGCCTCGCAGCGGCACCTCTCGCATGGAGACACCTGGAACAGAAGCCCACGGTCAGCTGGTACCCACTACCTTCCTTACCATTCAAATTCACGCTTTTCTTCCCCAGGACATTCTGGGAAGACAGCCAAGTGTTTCAGGAACGTAAACAAACAAAAATAAGATCCTGCCCAGAGGTTTTCAAAGCGCGGCCACTGGTCCTGGGCTGGGCAGGCCCCGGGGCCCCAGCAGGGCTGGGCTGCAGGCCTTCTTCCCTGCGCCCCGCAGGCGCTCACGCAGCAGCTGTGTCACCGCTCTCCCCAGGTTGAGCTACTTGAAGGCAGGCTACTGTGTCTTTAAGTACTAAGCAAATAATACGTCGTATTGACTTCATCATGCAGGTGAACCCTTTTTCATAGCCCTGCCAAGCGCCCCCCACCTTGCCTGGAACACCTCCGACCTCTGTGTGAGGAAGTCAGGGGAACAGGAAAGAGACGATGAGGGAGACACTTCTCAGGGCCAGGCCCCGGCCAGGGGCTGTCTGCACGAGACCCCGTCTAACTCTCCCGGCAACACGAAAACGCACTGACTACAATTACTAATGAGGAAACAGACTCAGGTGTCCGGCAAGCTGCCAGGAGCAGGTCCTTCAGAGAAGGCGCCAGGCTCCACGGCGCATGGGGTCCCCTTCCTTCACCCCGTGGGGCCATGTCCTTCCACACACTGGGCTTCAGCCTTGCTGTGCTGTCCAGCCACGGGCCCCGTTCTACGTTTGGGATCTTTTCAGTCAAGCATGCCGGCCGTTCGCGGAGAGGCTGTGCACTCACCGCCAGCCGAGTCCTCCCACAGGAACTCGCACAGCCCATCGTGCGGGTCATTTCTGCCCTGACAGCCACCAGGGGAATGACTTTTCATCTGGGTTGGCCCAGGACAAAGCAGAAACAGCATATGGGACCGAGCAGTGAGAAGCAGAAGCTGTGATGTGGGAATATGGGCTTTAAGAGACCGTGGAGATGGGGACAGCGTTGGGTTTCCTGGGCTGGGAAGCCCCGGGTGACTTTTGTGGACTACACAAATGACATCACCAGCACTTGTAAGGTAAAGAGCACGCACGGCACTCAATGCTTCCTCTGTCTACACGATGCAGAAAGAAAACCTGAAGTCTCCACTGAAAGGCCGGTTATTTCATGAAGCAAAAACCCCACTTGTGTTTGGAGGCACATTTCTCAGGCACTAGACCACAGCCGACCTGGCTGGGAGTCAGTGCTCCCCACCTGATAACGGGGTCCTGAGACCCCTGCCAAGGACCCGAGTCACCTAACGAGCTCCCAGCACCTGCTCCTGACAGTGGCTCAGTCCCAGGGCCCAGAGTGGCCCCAATCCCAGCCCACAGACCTCCCCCCCTCCTGGGCCCCTCTGTCACTCTCTGGGTGTCTGGCCCTGATCGCTGAGTGATCAGCCTTCACCCAACAAACCACCAGCCCTGCCCCAACCCAGGGGACAAAAGGAACGCCAGCTCCTCCTCTGCGAAGCTCAGCCTCAGCCGACAGAGCCCGCCACGCTTTGCCTCTCTCGGCCTCCTTCTTGCTGTCCTGCCTCCCAGGAAAGCCTCCCCATTCGGTGAACTCCTACTCAGCTGAGACCCAGGTCAAACACTTCCTCCTCCGGGAAGCGTTCTCTGGTGTCAGCACAGGTGCAGCGGTTCACCTCCCCTACCTGTACGTCACACGGCAGCCATGTGGTGTAATGTAAGCTGGTAAATGCTGCTAAATTAAAACCATTCTGCCCATGTGGATCAGCACCTGGCGAGGAAGGTGCAGCCGGCCAGGCTTAGTGTCACCGTGCTGCAGTGCACAGGTACGACAGGAGCCAGCGGGCCTCGGGCCAGCTAGTCCCCCAGCTGCCATCTTGCGCCACCTCCTTACCCCCCATTCACTCTGCTCAGTGGCCCAGCAGGGCAGCGCAGCGGGCATTTCATGGTCTCGTGAGACCGGCTTCAGCTCAGAGTCCTCTGTAGTGCAAGCGCTGGGGCCTTCCTCTGCGCGACGGGGAGGCCACCAAGAAGATGGAAGATGGGCAGCTGCAGCCCCCGATCCAGGCGCAGGCTGTGGCCCCGACACCAGGCTTGGACCAGTCCTGTCTGGCCTTCTGGGTCGCAGTGGCCCTCTTTCTGGCTCATTTGGCCACCTCACAGGTATGGCAGGAGACCCATCCACATGGTAGCAGGTGCAGGCAGCCAAACCCAGCACCTAGGACCCCGGTGGGAGGTCTGCCTGCCCCACGACCTGATCAGAGTCCAGTTCCTGCTCCAACGGAAGCCACAGGGTCTGAGTGCCCCCCACGCTGCCGAGGCCTCACCTACCAGCTCAGGCCCCACAAGGTCTCCTGCCATCCCATGTTCTTTGTCCTTCTG
>NW_017731541.1:913836-943006 GCF_001890085.2 Hipposideros armiger | reverse complement strand
GGGTTCCGCAATGACACAAATAAGTGGACGTGGGAACAAGGGGCAACGCGGGAGTCTGGACTTTCCCTCCCCCTTCCTCTCTCCCAAGCCTCCTGAACACCTTAAGTCCCCGGAGCCCTTGAATTCTTCCAGGAGCCCTGGGCTGGAGCGCAGGGTCTTTGTCACTGAGGTCCTGTCGCCGTCTGCAAGTGCGGGGCCAGCCAGACTCAGAGCAACGCAAGGGCCAGAGCTGTGTGTCCACCTCATCCGGGCTGTTACAGTGACCGAGCCAGAGCGCGATGTTGGACGGGCTCGACACACAGACAGAGTGGAGAAAGACATAGCTGCAAAGACACAACAGCTAAAATGAACATGCATGGCATGTTATGAAAAACATAAACCATAAAATCTGTTTCTGGAAGGGTCGCTCCACACCGCACAGAGAGCCACTGAAGGATTCAATGCCACACGTGAGGGAAAGGAAGAGACAGAAATCCTTCTAGTGAGAGAGGTCGAGGTTAGGATTACACGCTTAGCCCATGAAGGGAAGAGAAGATAGACACTAGGGTGACATAATCACTAATGCAGTGACATCACAGGAGGGACCTGACGGTGTGTGAGGACCTGTGTGGACACCAAGCGGCCTGAGGCACAGCCTGAGACCAGAAAGCTGGACATCAGGTTCTGAAGCCCTCCAGTCCTGACCCCAGGGGACAGGGTCAAGCTGCGTTCTGCCTTTTCTGTGTCTTCTAACTGTCCTACACTGTTTGTCAGTATCTGCTTTAAATAGCTAAAATTTACATTGAATAGCTGAGGACTCATGCTCCCAAGGTATGCACACATCCATCTTGCAGACGGGATGACACACACAAGTAGGTCCTGGGGCTGGGTCCCCTGGGCAGGCTTCTCCAGGTCCCCTCACCAGCCCCTCCATCCTCCACTGACTGACCCCACAGGCTCACCGCTTTCTAGCATCCTGTATTCTCCAGGAGAGGTACAGAGAAATGCCCAGTGTTCAGTCAGGCTAGGGGCTGGCACATGAGCATACGAAAGAGGAACTAACAGGGTGGCGGGAAATGCAGGTGACAACTGGGCTGCACACGTTAAGAATTCTGAAGGCAAAGTTGTCACTTTTGGTTGGAACGACAGGGAAGAGATCAAGCTAAATGTGGTTAAGTAAGGTGGGGAGGACTGGGGCAGGAAAGGGAGGGACAGCCGTCGGGACTAGCAGGGACGTCACGGACAGTTCCCTCCTGGGTGGAGAACCCAGTGGGGATCCCTGGGCCCTGGCTCGAGGGCCAGTGGTCCTGAGAGGGTGAGCTGGGCAGCTGCAGAGAGCAGAGGCCCCAACACCAGATGCTACAAAGAAGTACACAGCGGCAGCCTCAGAAGGCAGCACAATGTCCCCACGGCCACGTGAGACCTGCCACAGCTCGGCACAGGGGACCCGGCTCTACCACAGGGGACAAGGCAAGAAGCAGCCCATGTTCTGGGGACAAGGTGCCTTTCCCAATGCTGTGAGGCTACGTGAGTTCTTCCCAGCTCCAGCTTGGGAGGGATAAAGGAGGGTGGGAGACGTCTTCAGAGGACAAGAACGCCGGACATGCGTAGTAATTACCCCAAAGCGATGAGACTCCTAAGACCTCAAATGGCTGAGATACCCCCAGAGAAACCTAGAAGCTTTAAACTGACAAGAACAAATGCTCTCCACCATCATTGGGTGTGGGCAGTTCCACGACTAACAGCTGTTCTAAAACGAAAGAACATTGTCTCAGCGTTTGTGCATCTGAATTTTGTTTACACATTGTAACCCTGTTATGAGGTTACTTCCACGACCTCAAATTAAGAAACGAGTCGCCAGAGGCACAGACTGCCAACACCCTTCACTAAAAGCAGTCTTTGCTTGGCCCTGGATGACAAGCAGCCTCCCAAATTCATTGTCCCAGTTTTGTCACCAGATGGCGAAAGTGGCCTTTCCAGTTGCCGAGTCTGTCTTTCTGAAAGCGCCCAGCGTCACACTTAGCAAGACTCACTTGGGGGAACCCACAAAGTCCCCTTCTATTTAAACCACTGGGTCTTAGCTTCTGATAACCCAGAACTGTTCTTTTCAAGCTGGAGGAAAAAGCAGGAGTGATGCCCTTCAGCTCCACGTTTTATGGAGTAAAAACCCACCCGCAGGTCTGGTGAGCTGCCAGGAATGCCACAGCAAGCCAGGCAGTGGCCTGAACTCGGGGTCTGGCCTGGCCACCGGGCCCCTCAAGTACTGTCCTCATGAGGACGCCCTGGGCATTCCTGCCAAATTTCTCAAGCCCCCTTGACTCCTGCAAGAAGTCTGGAAGACGCTATGCAGGTCACGGCTTTCTTTTCAACTGTCACCTTAAACTAAATCCTTTCTCAATCCCACTTCAGGCTCCTGACCTGAAACTGTCATCAAACTAGCCTAAGGCGCCCCGAGCTGTGTCTCCAAGCTGGAAAGCCGCAGGGTCCGGAGGGTCCTGCCCACACACGGAGGCACCTGTCCAACAGCCCACGTCCCCCAGGCTCCAGGTGCTGTGTGACCTCCTGCCTTTAAGCAGGGCCAGCTCGGAGAGCCCCAGGCCCCTGCACGCCCCTCCAGCCTCCCCCCCATGAGACAGAGCAGCTCTAAGTGATGTGAACTTGACCCACAGCCACCTCCTGCCTCCAACAGGAGCTGCTGGCCACGCAGCCACAGAAAGCTCCTGCATCCTGCGCCCTTCAGGGAAGATTCTTTTGTTGTTGCTGTTCTCTTTGTCTTTCCATCCTCTGTCAGGGAAGGGATTTGCACAGAAAGGGACTTAATTAAGAACTGTCCCCAGAAGCTGTCGGCTTCCAGTCTCAGGAAGAAAACAAGTCCGCCTACCACAAAACAGATGAACAGAACAGCAGCCTGACAAGCCAGCCCAGCACGGTTTCTTCTTGGCACCAAAGAGTATCTCCTTCCTTATAGCTTAGCTGGAGGCAAGACCCTCCATGTAAGTGTCCTTCAAATCCTCTAGCGTAATTCCCTCAGATTAGTGTAGATCACACAGGAGTCACTCAGGAGGGAACAGTGTCTGCAGGGCGGCTTCCCCGGGTGACAAACAGCTGAGTAGCTGAGGTGATTACGAGGACGCTTCTGGGCTGCAGACCCCGACCTGCTCAGCATCCTGGGAGCAGGGAGCTGACAGAGCAGTCAGGTTGGACCCCGCGAGAGTGCGCTGGCCCCCTGCTGCCAACTGAATGCTTGTGTGTCCCCAGCATTCATGTGTCCAAGCCCTAACCCCCAGTGTGACAGTGTTTGCCGGTGGGGCCCCTGGGAGATACTTAGAGTCAGATGAGGTCATGATGGGATCAGTGACCTGAGATGAAGAGGAAGAGGCTGGAGGTCACTCTGCTTTCTCTGCACCGTGTGAAGACACAGTGAGAAAGGAAACGTGTCCCGAGCAGAGCCCACCCTGCTGGCACCTTGACCTTGGGCTTCCAGCCTCCAGAACTGTGAGAGGCAAACTTCTCTCCCAGTATCAGGCAGTACGGCAGTCTGTGCACCCCTATTTTTGCACTGGAGGCAGATGCGAGCCACGGTGGGCCAGCCCCGACCACTGCATCCTGACTCGCTGCCAACTGAGCAGGACGGAGAGCGCAGGGGGCCACGGGGCCGGGAGGAAGGGACAGAGCTGGCTTCTCCCTTCATACACAAGTGATTAAGAGTAAACGTCTTCCAAAGATGGGTGTTGAGGGTGCAACGTGTGCATTGGTTCTCTCGAGTAGTCACAAATTCAGATTCTTTCAGGGATCATCAAGAAAATGAAGTGGTGAGTTGGGTGCAGTAACAGGAACAGCGGGGACTGTGGAGACGGGGAAGACGCAGAGGGTGCTGAAAGTGATGGCGCCCCCGCGCGCGCGCGCACACACACGCACAGAGAGACACACACGCACACATCCCCCAGAAGGAAACAGAACCCGCTGCCCCCTCGTGGTGCTCCGCGTCTGACAGCAGTAATAACGCTCATCGTAAGCAGGTGGAAGGAAGGTGACCACAGGACCGTGTTAGTGTCCTTTGCCCAGAGCGCCAGGAACAGGGCTCACCCCCCAATGGTGAAGTGGCCACGTGGACGCCCATCTGGGAGCCACCTGCGACCAGGGCCTGGTGGGCTGTTTGACACTCCCATCAGGGACCCTCAGCGGCTGCTCCCTGGGGCAGTGCTGGGCTCGGGGCCCGGGCGGGCGGTGGGGTGCTGGCTCCCACCTCTGGTTCTGTCCAACTCTTGATTCCAAGCTTCTCCCCAAGCACCCTGAAATCACACAGGACACCGCCAGCGGTGTCTGCAGTCAATGAATCCCTTCCTTGGGGTGTAAGCTCGGCTGGAGACGGCGCTGCAGGGTCGCTCACAAGAAAAGGACCCATCTTGGCATTCACACACAGGCAGCACGGTCGCTGATAGCTGGCCATTACATGGTGTCGGCTTCCTCTCGCTGTCACCAAGGAGCAAGATGAGCTATTTCCTTGGCTTCTTGGAGGGCACGGAGGGCCACAGGGGAGCTGTTACCAGCAGGAGGTGACCTGAGCTGAGACTGACATCAGAGCACAGTTTATCCCTCGGGCCACCTGAGTCCCCTGCTCCTCACAGGCCCAGGGAGAGGCAGTGGCCTTGGCAGAATTCTTTCTTTTCCAATCTTCCCACTCCTGACATTTCTGCATGTGTGACAACATGGCTGGACTGGGTGCGGGTCAAGGCGAAGGTGTTGAGGGCAGCCGTGCTCCACGTGACGAGGACCTGCCAGCATCCCGGCCGCCTGCAGGCTCCCTGCCTGCACTGCAGCCGAGGGAAAAAGGGTCCACCGTGACAGCCTGGCCACTGTCAGCAGTGCAAGCGTGTGACCAGGAGCAGAGCTCGAGCTCCCGACGCCTTAACAGGAATTCACAAATCTGAGCTGCAGCTCGCATGAAACTAATTTTGTATGTTATTTGTTCCAAGCCTCCTAAAACAAAAACACTGAGTTATCTTTTCAAAAAGTGTGTGAAATTTGGAAGTAAAATGTAAGTAAAAAACGATCTTTAAAGCTGGTCCAAGAAAGCATAAATGAGTGTCGCATGTCACCCTCTGAGGAAAGCACCATCTGGTAGAGTTGATGTGACTGGTATTTCCGAGCTGCCCAGTGAGCAAAGGCTGTGGAGAACCAAGCGAGAGGGGCGCATCGCTGTGACGTGGTGGGAGCTTCATCGCAGGAGGGCAGGAGCAGACACTATGGCAGACTGGGGCTCGGGGTGTCTGTGAGCAAGACCACAGGAGGGGCCCCTGAACATGATTTAGCCTAAAGCTGAGCTGGCCCCAGTAATAACTTTTTACCAACAACATTTAAAAGTTGTATTTAATGGCATTTCCTGTGTGTTTAAAGATAAAATTCTCAACTCAAAATTCAGCGCAAGACACACCAACCCCCATGAGGCAGAGAACATTAGGACCATCTCTGGTCAGTCGTCAGCACGCTGGAGACCCCTGGTTTCATCTACAGTCGGGGTCTCAACCCCAGCACCCTGACATTGGTTGTGGGGGGCTGCTCTGCACACTGGATTTCAGCGACATGTCCAGCCTCGACCTACCAGACGTAACACCCTCCCACCCCACCCCGTTATGACCACCAAAAATGTCCGCACACATTGCCAAATGCCTCCTGTCTGGCCAACGTGGCCCCCAGTCGAGAGCCCCTGGTCTATGGCTTATTGAAGAAAGGTTTCATTCCATTCCTTCCTCACTCGGTGACTTTACTTGTGGGATCACATTCCTTCTTCATAAATTTCATCCTTGGCATTGCGTTTTGAAGTTCTTTTAGGAAAGGTTTCTTGGTGGTATGCTCTCTATTTTTGTTTGACAATATCTTTGTTCAGGCTCATTCCTGAAAGACAGCTTTGCTGGGTGCATAAAGTGGATTAACACTTATTTTTTCCTTTGTTCTTCTGCTCTTTTGGGCTTTCTCCTGTTGACAAGGTGTCAGCTGACAGCCCATTTGCTGTTAGTTTGTAGGCAAAGTCTGTTCTCTCTGGTTGCCCTTAAAATCCTTCTTTTGCCTTTGGTGTTCTGCAGTCTCTCTATGATGTGGGCACATTTTTATTTCTCTTCCTTATCGTTCATTGGGATTCCTGAGTCAGAAAATAGCAGTCTTTCAACTAGAAAGTCTTGGACACGATTTCCCCATTTCTCCCACATTCTTACTATCTCCTTCAGAATTCTAACCTGATCTACATTAGACCTTCCTTGTCTCTCTCCTCTCACGTATCGGGTCATCTCCTTCCCATGCTGCATCTGTTTATGGGCTTCATTCTGGGTCAAATCTATCTGCCGGTTCAGTGAATTATTTATAATCTGTATCTAATGTACTGTTAGACCCTCCCATTCGATATTAATCCAATTATTATAGCATTCATTTATACACGTTCCACCTGCTTCTTTTTCAAAGCTGACTAAGGTTTGGGGTACACCCATACATTTTATTCCAGCAGTGGTTTCTTATGCATATTTAATAGTCTCATCTGTATCCCAACGTCTGGGTCTGACATGACTGCTGTCTTGGCTGACTCTTGTTCACGAAGCCCTTTCTTCTTGTGTGTAACTTTAATTTGCAATCGCATTGCTTGAAAAACTATTTGTGGGGTTCCTCACAGCCTGGGCAGTGGGTGCCTTCCTGCTGAGAGCACTCGTTTCTGTCAGATACCAGCCTGGGACCCCTTTGAACAAAAGCATCCCACTTGGATCATTTGGACACTCAGAGAAGCACGAATCTGGGCTCTATACCCACAGGAGGGCACATGCACTCAAGACGCAGCTGCTCAGAAAAATCCTGCACAGGCTGAGGCCCATCCAGGGGAGTTCGTCTGCACTGCCCCTTTGTAAGACAGGCTTTTCCGGGGAGGCACATCCTGATCTGATTCTCTCTACTGGGGGCCCTGGGCTTGTCACGTGTCCAGCCTGGCTGTGAGTACCAAGGGTCTGGGCCCCAGCCTTCAGCAGTTGCCACTGCAGGGCTGATGGTCTTCTCTGGATTCTGGCCTCCACCTTTAGGGATGAATTTCTCTCTCCCTCCCTCTCTCTCTCTCTCTCTCTCTCTCTCTCTCTCTCTCTCTCTCTCTCTCCATTTCAGCTGTCCTTTCAAGAAGATGTGCTGTATATGATATCCAGGATTTCGAGAGTTTTGTACACGTGGGTTTTCAGGCTATCAGTCTTCCATATTCCCAGCCAATAGGTAGCCTCATCATGTTTAAAGTACAATCATATCTGCCATAAGTGGAAATGTGCATCCGAATTTTCCATCCCTCTGTTTTCCACGGGCCTCGGGCTTCCGAGAGAACCCACAGGGCCACGGCAGACGTCTGACATCATCCTTCCCCACAGATTCAAAAGGCACTCTGTGTCCTGGCTGCACCCCAGTGCCCGACAGAAATAGAATGGCCAAGTGAAATCCAGCTGGCAGGATGTCAGGCTGGGAACAGATAAGCAGCAAGGACTTCCAGCTACGTGGTCAGGACCGGCCCATGAAGGTTGGCTACAGGGGACGTCGGCCGGCTGGCGTGGAAAACCATGCCCTTTCCTTGGACTCACAATCGTTCCATTTGAGACAAACTCTTGTCTTCTCCCTAGAAACCTGCCCCACGGTGCCTGTCATCTAAAAACAAACCATCAACAACAATGGAGCCTAGATGAGTGGCTTCTACCAGTGTCCCCCACAGAGCCCCTCATGATGTTCCTCAGGCACATCACACACTATAGGTCACTGCCGTTTACTGGGGGGACCCAACAGTTTGTCACTGAACCTCCAGTATCCAGTCCAGTGCATAGCATCTATATATTGAAAATTTTTTGACTAAATAAATGCAAGAATGATTTTTTATTTGGAACTTATCAGATTTGGAGATATCATCTGAGAAGGAAATATTTATAGGAAAATATTTATAGAGCCACCTGCTAACGATGGCAGCAGCCTCCACAGGCAGTCATCCCAGGGACAAAGCCCACGCTGGGGCCCTGACCTCCCAACAGACCCACACGCACCAGACCGCACCTGAAGATCCACAGTAGCCCGGCAGCAGGCTTTTCTCTCCTGCTTGTTCAGAGCTTTGTAGGTTCAAACTGCTTCCAGATATATCTCATTTACTTGTATAATGTGAGTGATAAGTGGGTACTCTCACTTTTTATCACTGAAAAAATAAGGAAGCTCTGAGAATTGCCCATGGCACAAGGATGAACTAGAACAAGGGCTCATACCCACTGATGTCTGTAGACCGAGGTCCGAGGTCCTGGACGCTGTACAAGCTGACTGTCCACCCAAAGAGATGAGGGGCTGGAGCGCTGGGGCCCTGAGTCCCTAGGCCTCCTGACGCCAGCTGGTGGGAGGACTTGGAGTAAGGCATTGATTTCCTAAGGTGAAATTTCTCTGTCAACGGAGAGGCATGACAAAGCCATGTGGCGAAAAGAGCACAGGCAAATCGTGCCAAGTGGGGATGTGGTCAGCTGGAGGGCAAATGCCCTTCTAAAGGGACAGCCCCACTCCGGACCTGGCAGATGGCTGCTGCCTGGGGATTGTCTCATTCTCTACACCAAATCGGCACCCGGTGTATTTATGTGAGCCTCTCACTGTAATATCTGCACTAGTCAAACAAATGTCACGTGCTGGGAGCCAAGCAGAACACCTCTTGGGGCCTGAGGTGGCTCTGGGGCCACCAGTCTGCCCCTGTGGCCTGCTGATGTCCACAGTCTTGGCCACCTCTGGAGATCTAGTTCCTGTCCACTGCCCTGGGGTGGGGAGGAGGGGTCTTTCCCCTTGCCCTCAGGGAGCCCTGGCAACTAAATGCTTCTGATCTCATCACAACTCAAGATTTCATACTTTGAAAGACACATATTTACTTTGTCCTAGATGGCTTGAGTCAAATATAACATAAATCCACATAAATAAACCCTTAACAAATTGATCCAGCATTTACTGGACACACATGTGGGTCAGGCGCTCTGAGCCTGTGTGAGCGTTCCCTTCCCCGGGTACTGGACATTCTCTTGGCCACACGCAGAAGGCCACTTCGTCACTGCACCATTATAGAGATACGGTGGCATGGTTGGAAGTCTACAACATTCAGAGTCCAACAGACTTGGACCCGTCCTGGCTCCTCCATTTACTAACTCAATGACTGTGATCCAATTACTTCACTGTTTTGAACCTCAAGTTTTCTCTCCTTTCAAATAAAGAAAATGCCACCTATTCATCAACCTGTTGTGTAAATTACCCGCTCCCAAATGTACAAAACACATAGGCACTGAATAAATATTGGCTCCTTCCCATTATAAAAAAATCAGATTTTTATGGTGTTTCTCGTGCCATATTCACAAATCAAATTTTGCGTGGGGCTTGACAATTCAAGCTGTGCTTCCCCACCTGAGCTAGAAACACACCTTATGGACACCTTTTTTTGTTCAGTTGTTCCTGTTTAAATGGCTTTAGACAAGAGAAGAAACTGAGAAGTCCAGAACTTACAAAATCTTACTCGGAACCAAAACAAACTCAGGCAGCACTAGCACATGCATTAGACTGGCTTAGTGAGAAGAGCCCGGACTCCGCGCCACTTGGGTCATTTTACTTTGCAAAGGCCAATAATAGCGTTGTTTCATGTTAAGTAGCAACAGCCAGGAGACTATAGATACCATGAAATTGAAAACGTGAAGAATTGTGCTTTCCTCTTTCCTGGCAGTTTCTCATAATTGCAATAGAGATCTAATTAGGTGAAGCCTTTGATACCAAATTTCATGTAAGTTTGGTGGGGTTTTTTTTTTTTATTAATAAACTTCTAGAAACGAGATTTTGCCACAAGTCAGATCGTGAAGCCACAGGGAGGGTCTGGTTGCCTCAGTGGCCCCAAAGCATCTCCCAGCAAACCTGCTTTCCATTATCTCCAGGTCAACAGTGCTTGAGCTTTGACAGACAGTCTGGCAAGCAGCACTGATTAATAATTCATTTTCTCTTTTCCTTCAAAGACTTACACAGTTGCCAATCAGAGCTCCCGATCAGCTATGCTAACCGGTGTGGACACACCGGCCGGATATCCTCCCTACGGAAAGCAAAGCGATATGAAGTTTGAGTTCTCCTGGGCGGCCTTATCTCAAGGAGTCGCATAAATTCCATCAGGTTCTCTAAAATACTGAAACAAGCTTGCAGGCCCCAGGGGAGCAGGGTGCCCAGGAGGGGAACAACTTTGGTTGCTCAAGAAGGAATCGTTTGTTATTAATGAATTTCAAATTTGATGTGCTGCTGGCCTGCTTGGTGGTCACCGGGGGTCCATATAAAACTGCCCACTGGAGCCTGTCACAGCCAGCTGTGCAATATGCACGGTAGGAGGACCGGTGACATAAGCAGAGTGCTCCTTAAGCGTCGCCCACAGTGGAGCCGACAGAGCCAGAGCGCTTTACATGGGCTGCTGAGTTACGTTTGTCAGCAGTGGCTCATAAGCCGTCACTGCGCCTTCTTCACCGGTTCTGCCTTCCAGTCTTACCTGCTGTGGCTCCTCCCCAACACACACCTGCGCCCACACCCACAAGGCCAACCGCGGCCACTGCCGTTCTGTGTCACAGGCTGGCTTGTGTCCACCCCTCCCAAATTCAGATGTTGAAGTCCAAACCCCCAACACCTCAGAATGTGACTGTATTCAGAGAAAGGGTCTTTACAGAGGTCATTAAGTTAAAATGAGGTCATTATGGTGGGTTCTCATTCAATACGACTGGTGTCCTTATTAGAGGAGGCGATGAGAACACAGACACGCACAAAGGGACAATGTGAGGACCATGTGACCATGTGAGGACACGGGGAGCAGACGGCCATCCACACCCCTAAGAGAGAGGCCTCAGGAGGAACCAGGCCTGCACACATCTGGATCTCGGACTCCAGCCTCCAGGATGTGAGAGAACATGTCTGTTGTTTAAGCCGCCTGGTCTGTGGTACTTTGCTATCATGGCCCCAGCAAAGGCGTGCGCCCTAGGACGCAGACAGCACATGAAAACACCTCTCGTTTCTAAAAGACACAGACCAATAGATGGGCTTCCTTATTCAAAGTTGGGTGCGTGCTGGTACAAGTTGAAGACCAGGACACTTGGCAGAATTTGAGAGGCAGTGGAGAACATTCTACCAGTTCAGTACGTTCTGGAAATACAAATTAAATCACAAACGTGGAGGAAGGAGGTAGTACTCTAATCATTACTAGCAGCTTAATGGTATTTCGCTGAAGCTGCGAGTGAGATCTGCTGGCATCTGGCTGAGGCCAACCAGGCTGCAAGGAAAGCGAGTGTCAATGGGGTAAGGAACATAGAGAGACAGGGGAAGGCTGGTGTGAACTGAGGAGAAACCTGGTGGCGAGCGCAGCAGGTACACGCACCCCAAGAGAGAGAAGCACAGGGAGGTAGGGAGGGGCGGCCCCTCCTGGGCCAATGCGCATCCCAGGCACCGGGCAGGGTCTCGGGTTCTGTCTGCTGCTCACCCCAGGCCTGCAGTGAGTGCCCAGCCTCCGCCAGTAGCTCCTCTCCCGGGACACAGGAGGCAGGCTGTTTAGGCGCCTTGTGCCTCCCAGCGGAAGCGCCCCACGCCAGCCCACGCCGGTCTCCCTATCACCCCCTCCCTTACTATGGAAAACGGTGTCCATTTGAGTTACCACAGCTTCCATGTGAGTTACACTTTCTTGAGAGAAGCACAAGGCACTTCAGACAGGAAGTGCTTTCCTCTTCCATTTTCCGTACACTCTGCGCTACGCAAGCCCCAGGCTCCTGCTTGTCTGCCTGAGGCCCAGGAGGCCCAGGGCAGGCACGTGACCAATGGCTGTGCCCTGGCACTTGGTGTGCCAACAGCTCTCCATTAGTGCAACCTACAGGCCCCTCGGACTCACGGCTGAGCCCGGACCCTTCTGCACTCATCCTGCCGACACCACCAAGGAAGCACCGCAGCCTCTGCAGCACATGGAAGCAAACCAAAGCACAGACACTTGCATAAAGCCACGCTAAATTAGGGAGATGCCTAGAAGTGTTCCCGACACTAACAGAGATGAACAGGCACACACACACACAAAGAAGTCGCCATGTGCTCACACCCGCTAAAGGAGCAGGCATGTAATGAAACACATGTAGCAACTTTGCAACATCCAACACAGTACACCCTCTCAGCTGGTAATGGCGGGACAGGAGTTAAGAATGAAGTGTCACCTGGAGATTCACGGTGCACCCTAATGCTCCAAAAGTAAGTTCATCGGTACTTGGGTCCTTCCCAAGGTGATGACGTTTCCAATCTCCCTTTTGCTCTCATCTCCCATCTCCCGAGTTTGACACACATCCTACCTAGGGACCAATTCTTGACGACAGGAATCGAATAAGAGACCCCCTCCCCACACACGCGGCAGCCTCGTGGCATCTAGCACTTAGCAGTGAATCCCTGAACAGCAGTTTGGGGGCTTCCTTCTACCTCCACTCTCGGGTAGATGCATGGCCCCTTTGTGTTGCATTTGGCTGGGCTTTTTACAATAGATCGAAATGCTAATAATACCGCAGCCCACCTCATGGGGCACTTTTAATAGATGACGATGGAACCCCACACAGCGCAACAATAACGTTAATAATTAAAGACCAGCCACTTATCTTTGCTCTTAGAACACTTGGATTTTCTTAGGAACCGAGGCCTCAAGAGCGCTGTTTGGTTGGGTCCATGCCCGCAGCCCTGTCCCAGGCCACCATGGAAGGAAGCCCCACCTCAGGGCCTCACCAGCACCCGTGGCTGCCTTTCCTAGGGCACCTAAAACATCTGGGGGGGCCCTCCTGCATTTGGGGGGCAGGGCTCCCGACTACTCACCTCCGGCCTGGGGCCTGGTTCCCGGGAGTGCCTCATCAAAGCTGCCTGTGCTTCTCCGAGGGCTGGTGAGTGGCAAAGCCATAGTGGAAATTCATGTTGACTGACGACAGGCCAACGTTCTTTTCACACTTTGTACACTATCTGCACATCTGTTCGCCTGGCTTTCTATTTCTACAACACTCGGGAATTCGGTGCTAAAACCCATCAACTGCAGTGACCCCCCCCCCCAGCACATCCTGAGCCGCGGATCTCAGGGGATCCAGCCTGCCTCTTGCGCTCAGCTTTGGGGGCGGTGGGTCCCAGCACGCCCTCTGCGGCCCAGGGAATCTCGGGCATGCCAAGGCCACAGGCCATGTCCAGACAGGCCACAGGGTGAGCCTACCTTGGGGATGGGGTTGCGGGGATTGGAGCAGCTAAACAGCCACGCAGGTGTCTCCCAGGCCCACTAGTGGGAAGGCAGGGCTTTTGGTGCGCACCTGGAGCCAGCGCATGCGTGTTGGGCAGCACCATCGCCTAACCCGAGCGCCTGCAGGGTTCGCTTCTGGCTCAAGCGGCGAGGGGTGCGCATGCGCGGTGTAGTAGACCCGCTGGGCTTGACACAGGAGTCGGCTTCTGGGTAGTTGCATTGCCTTCAACTCGCTATTTAAATATTCTGTGTCTCAGTTTCCCCTTTTCCAAAAACTGAAGGTGCTAGACAATCAATCTACTTTATAGCATGGTATGAGGTTTAACTAAGTTAACACGTGTGAAAAGCACAGCCTGGAGCTGACACACAGTAGGCATTCCGGAGATGCTCAGTGCTTTTAATATTATGACTAGAACTCATCCAAAAATAAAACAGCTTGTACCCAGGGACTGGGCTTCCTGTTTTTGATGGCCACCATGTTTCGGCATCCAATGAGCCAGCATTTTCTTTTTCTCTCAATTGTTAGCGCATTTGCATGATACCCCAGCACAAAATCTCGGGAAATGGTTTATTTATATGAATAGTCTCCCTTAATTGGCTATTAGCTGGAGAATATACCCCACATGGCAGGGTAAACTGCCCTGTGCCTGCAAGCAGGTTGTGCATTTCTGCCTCAACACTTCTCAATGAGCAGCAGTGAATTAATGCTGTAAGGACAACTAGTAAGTGCTCTGGCCTGTCCCCTCGGTGCCTCGGGCTTCAGTCTAAAGAAACCCGTTTACAGCGAAGACCAAAGGGACTAACGTGGAGTGGCCACACTGCTTTCAAAGATGACCTCTGCACTGAAAAGCGAGGCTGTGCTAAGGGCGCCAGCACAGCGCAGTCCGCCTCGCCTCTGGGAAGCAGAGAGCGCCTCATCTCCAAAGTGGGGGCACACAGCGCACAGAGCGGCCTCACCCCGTCCTGGGAGGTGCCAAGTCGCCCGGGGCGCTCGCCTCTTACCACGAACTCCTCCAGAGTCTGGTAGGTCTTGCCCCGGAACTCGCAGTAGTTCTTCCTCTCCTTGCACTGCGGGCAGCACTGGCTGGTGTCGACGTGGATGCAGCGCGGGTGCAGCCGCGGGCACTCGGGCTGCGCGCACAGCGGCCCCTCCTCGGTGCACAGGCACGGGCAGGCCGACGGGCCCGGCGCGAACTTCTCTCCGATGGCGTACACGAAGCCGCTCTCGTCCACGCAGCCCTTGCCGCGGTAGTCCGGGTACGCGTACTCCTCCGGAGGTTCGGTCGCCGGCGCGAAGTCCGGCCCAGACGCGTCCTGGGCGGCGGCGGCCGGGGGCTCCCCCTGCGGGGTGTCCCCGCGGGGCGGGGCCGGCGGGTCCCTGGCCTTGGCGCCCTCGCTCTGAGCAGCCCAGGCCTGCTTCTGCCTGCTCCACGCCTCCCGGCCGGCGAGCGCGCGGCTGCCCTTGCTCTTCCAGTCCCGGCCGCCGGCGCCCGCGTCCCTTGCGGGGCGCCCGAGCTCGCTCACCCGCCCCGGGCCGTCCCGAGACGCGTGGTCGCGCTTCTCCTGGCCGGGCTGCTCTGGCGCCTGGGCCAGCTTCTCCAGCGGGAGGCTCGGGCTGCACAGAGCCACCATCAGGCAGCAGGTGACCAGAAGGGAACTGGACAGCGCGCCAACTGCCATCGCGGCGGAGCTGGGCATCCCCTACCGCGTCCCGGCGGGCGGGCGGGCGGGGAGCGCGGCGGAGAGGCGAGTTGCATTCACAGCCCTGGGGCGCGCCGCCGCCGGCCGGGAGCCGCCGTCCCTGCGGAGAGAACAGCAGCACAGCTGAGCCGGCGGCCCGCGCGCGCCCAGGCCCCCACCCGGCCCCGCGCGGCCCGGCTCCCGCAGCGCTCTAGATGGACGAGCTGGGCCGTGCGGGCGGGGGCCGCACGCTCAGCATCCTGCACGGCCGGGCTTCTCGCACATCACGAACTGTGGAGACGTACGTGGAAGCGAAGTTCCAGAAAAACCCCGGCCCGCAGTGCTTCTCGCGCGGTCCTGAGGAGCGGCGGGAGCCGCGGACACGCCGCGGGCGAGCCGGACCAGCCCCCGCGCCCCGAACACCTCGGGGGGAGCCACGTAATTCAGGAGCCCACGGCGCCCCTCCCTCGGCCCCGGCCGCTCTTCCCAAAGGTTACTAAACGGAGAATTCCGCAGTGGAGTCGGAGCCTGACCACCGCGCTGGGAGCTCAGCGGGAAGCCCTCCCTCGCTTGCCCCCGGGGTTTGGGAGGAAGGGACGAGAGAGGGTTAAACAAAGCTGCTCCTAGGACCCCATTATTCATTTCCAACAACTTTTTAAATGTTTCCAGCGCAGGGAGCAGGCGCGGCTTCCCGCCCGCCGCCCCAGGCCCCACTGCCCAGAAGGCCGCCCCTGACCACCCCTGGTGGCGGGGCGAGGATCCCGGAGGCTCGGCCCCTCCGCCGGCCACCGCGCCCACCCCGACGCCCAGTGACTCGAGGCGCGGAGAGGCCCCCGCCGGGCTCCGCGCTCGGTCTCCTGATCGCTTTCCCCAGGAGGGGGTGGGGACGGCGGGGCAGAGAAGCCCCGGGCAGCGCTACTGTGTGCAGCAGGGGAGGCCGTGGGTGGGAGGCGCAGGGCGGGGGCGAGTCCCTCCGACTCTCCCGGTCTCGGGAAGCCTCTCCGATTCCAAAGTTTCTGTCGCCCAAAGGGGCTGAGAGAACCCTCGTCACCGCAGGGTGCGGGCAGCCCTGCCGCTCTCCACCTCCCTTCCACGCCCTCCACCCCCAATTTGGCGCCCTCCTGGCGTCTCCCTCCCCGCTCACCTCGTCTCCAGTAGGGCTCGGGTCTGCACGCCCTCTGCCCACTCCCAGCCCTGGCCCGGTCTGCCTCAGCCCGGGGAGAATCGCCCATATTTACAAACTTGGGGAGGGGGCGCTCCTTCGGAGCCGCAGGGAGGCTGAACGCTGCCCCGGGCACCGTCGCCCGACAAGTGCCCTCACCCCTGGGGGCGGATGCCCAGCCTACATACATGAGCGCAGGGCGCCGGCGGGACTCCGGGCTCGCGGCGGGCGCGGGGGCAGCAGCGGCGGGCGCGGTCCCGGGGCGCCGGCACCCATCCTCCCGGCGGCTGGCGACCCGCGCGGGGCGCACAGCGGAGAGCACAGCTCCACCTGCGCGCTCCGCCCGGCGCGTTCACCGGGCTAGGGCGTCTCCGCCAGCTTGCTCAACGCGCTGCGGGCGGCCGGTAGTGGCGGCCCCAACCCGCGTCAGTGCCGGCGCCGCCCTCTGCTGCTCATCCCTGGGTCTAGTCCCTGCCTCCACGACGCATCGCGCCCTGGGGGCCGCCCCGACTTAGCCAAGCTCCTCTCCTCCCGCCGGCGCTGGGAGCGCTCCAGACCAGGCAGCGGGAATGCCAGGCAGCCGTGGCGCCTCGGAGGGCGAGGGATGCCTGGAGCGCGACAGGCGGGCGAGTGGCACCGAGGCCGGCGTGGGAGCCCGCGGGCCCGCCTCCCCTGCCGCAGCCGCCTCCCGCCTGGGGCGCCCCCTGCCCCCCTTTTCCCCGAGGCCGGGGTTTTGAGGACCTCCCGCCCACCGGCTCCTCTTCCTGGCCGCACACCCTACCTGTCCCTCTCCCGCGCGCGGCCGCGTCCCCACCTCCGCGGCCGGCCACCAGCCTGGCCCCGGCTGCCATACTCCTTCCCTGCCACTCACTCTCCACTGCGCCTTTCATCTGGGCGTTTTTTCTTTCCTTTATTTTTTTCTCGAATTCCTTCCTTACTAATTGGCCCCCTCTGGCTCTCCGCCCTGTGGACAGCTTTGTTTCGCCACCGTTGGAAAACCTGACCGCACGGCCTTGCATTTGGAATCTGAAGGCCGGATGAGCTTAGCAGACAGTTGGGAGCGTTGCCCTCTTTACATTCAGAAACCCAGAGCGGTGGAAGGGCAAGAAACTCCTACAAATCCACAGGGAGCACGACTCCCTGCGGTCTCTCTCCGGCGCCCCTCTGACTCCCCTTTCCTGCAACAGGGACTCCGTTTAAGTTCGCCGAGGACTGGGGGACACATGGCACACGCATGCCCGAGGGAGGGTGACTTGCTGGAAATGCCTCCGTCCCGGAAGCAGCAGCAGCAGGTTTGCCTTCGAGGGAAAAACGCGGCAGGGAACGCGGGATGGAGGCGAGGCAACGCGCGAAGTCGGAAGTGAAGCAGGAGAGATGTCGAGAGCGCCGGAAACTTAGCTCTGCTCTTAGGCGGGTGAGTCGGCCATCTGCTGGAACTGAGGGTGGCGGAGGTGGTGATTGTGACTTGAGAGTAGAAAAGAGACTGTGAAATAAAATACGAATCGGGAATGAGGTCGGGATGACTAAACCATGGCCGAGAGGCAGGGGGCCTGTGGGGCCTGGGAAGCAGGCGCGGAGGGCACAAGCCCCCGTGCGCTTTCCCCACAAGCAGAGAGCCCCCCGGATGCTGAGGAGAGCTAGCTCTCCAAGTGCGTGGAGACGGGGTGCGCCACCAGCGCTTCCACCTGTCTGGGGGAGGCGCAGAGTAGATCCCCAAAAGAAGGGCCTTCTGAGGTCTCCTCTCCAGGTCAAGTCGCAGCCTGTTTCACGGAAGCGCAGAGCGCCCGCACTGCGCCCTGCGGGCCTCTGGCTGCCAGGGCCTCATGCAGGAGTGTTGCCCTCACTTAGCTCTCACCTTTGGGAAAGCCGCTTTTAACTTGAATTTTGAACTTGAGCCAGTGAGAAGGAGTGCCTGTCAAACCTTCATCTTTTGGAGTTAGAAGGAGCTAAAGCCACTTCCATCTGAAATCAAGGGTCAGCAGGATTTTTGTGGTTCAGGCAGAAGGTTGACCACTAACTTAATGAGTGGGAGGAGCCGCCTTTGGTGCTCAGGCGGCTTTGGGGGGATGTACCCAGAGCAGGCCCGGCTGCTAAGGGAGCCACTCATTACAGTTCTGCTCTGGACTGGCCCACCAGGCCGCAGAGGCAGCAGCTAATTCCGCTCCAGCCGGATGCCAGCCTGGATGGAGAGTTACTGCTCCCTGGCCAGCCGGCTGTGCAGGCTGCCTGATTACAGCGCATCTCAGAGGCTCGGCCTTCTGCAGTTATGCCAACAGTCACAGCATCTGTTCAGATCGAGTGGATGACTCAGATATTCTTCTAAAATCTGGGGCAAAAGCATGTTCCTTGATAGGAGGTTTCCAGGGATCCGTTTTTAATATACTATAAAGCCACTCACTGTATTAACATCACAGACCACAGACACACCTACCAATAAAAACGTTTCAGAAAGAAGCTTGATGAAGCGGGGCCAGCAGCACGTGCGGGCCTCAGAGCGACAAGCGCAGATCCTGCTGGCACGCGCCCTTGGGGAACCGGCCTGGGGCTTCGAGCTGTGCGTGCACTGTTTCAGGTTCTCCTCCTCCTTTTGGACAGCCCAAAGGAGGCCGTCGCTGGCAGGTGCTGGGTGCCCTGGGCACCTGGGCAAGACTTTCCTTGGGGTTGATAAGGGCCGTCGGGAGGCCACTCTGGAGCCCTTCTGAGATGGGGAGTGTTTTCTCTTGACTGCTGTCCTGGCCCGTGGTCTCCCGAGGAATCAGGCACCAGACTCAGCATTTCTATACTCTGCTCCCAGGTCCCCCAAAGCAAGCTGCGCGCAGCAGGAAGCCGGGTAAGGAGGGGAGGGCATTTGCAGGTAGGCTGATGACAAGAGTGGGTGGCGCACGTGTCTTTGGTGGAGAGTCTGGCAACTGTCTTCCTGGGATGACGTCTCTCCCAGGCCCCAAGCTGGTTGGCTTCTGGAACCTTCCATGGTGTGCCAAGGGGACCTGGGAATCCTCCGGGGCATTTCAGTGCTTTCCTGGACACCACCAGCCCCCGGAGCGATGGCAGGCCTGAGGGTGGGGTGCCACAGGAGGCCCATCCCGACCGGGTGGTCGGCGAGGCTGCTTGGCCTCTGATACTGGCTGGAGAAGCGAGCCGGCGAGCTGGCGTTTCTCAAGGATCTGGGTCCTTTGTTACAAGGAGGCCCCAAATCACTCCTGCATAGAACACACATAGAACAAACATAGGAACACCCAGACATCTGGGACTTAGGGGGACAAGGGCCATGACTGAGTCGTAAATCTGAGGTAAAAGCAAAGCTACTGGAATTCAGGCAACGGTCAGTGGTCGGCACTTAAACCAGGAGAAATTAAGAGTGAAGGGAAGGTGTGGAAAGGACGGGATCATCACAGGACACTGCGAACCTGCCCTCCCAGGCACAGCGAGGCGGGTCCCTCCACACGGGCCTCTGTGGAGTCCACGTCTGCTGGTGTTACCCTGGGTGTGTGTCGGAGGTCAGGGAGGGGAAAAGGGGGTGATTTGGGCCCGTGAACCTGAGCAGGGCAGGTTTGGGGCAGAGAGGGAGTAAAAGGGTCAGCAGGATTTTTGTGGTTCAGGCAGAAGGTTGACCACTAACCCAACTTAATGAGTGGAGAAGCCACCGTTGGTGCTCAGGTGGCTTTGGATGGGTGTACACACAGAGCAGGCCCGACTACGAAGGTAGAAAGTTCTGTTGCCAGGCGGTGCAGGCAACAGTCCCTTCCCCCAAATTCCCACCATCAAACTGCCCAAGAAGCTTCCCGCAGCTTCTCCCCCCCCCACCCCACCCCCAGATCTGCATTACTGAGCCTTTGAAAGGTAGCACTCCATGCCCCTATGCCCTTACCCTGAGTCACTTCTGTATTTCTGTATAGCATCTCTAGCCTGTAACCAAGCCAGGACAAATGTTTAGCAGCTGAATTACCGAGGAAATGCAAACAACACGACACAAAAGTGCTCTTTCTGATCTGGCCTTGGCCTTCATTTCCTGTCCCCCGCCCCCCACCGCCAGCCTGGGCTGTCACGCACAATAATTCTGCAAAGGCATTGAACTCGCCTCCATGCGGGCCCGCAGACTTTTCTCAGCCCTTCCCCAGGGTCTCTCAGGGACTCACCTGTCTCCCCTCACTCAAGAGCCTGCAAGGCAGGTTTTATCTCCAGCTACTGACAGGAACTCTTCTTTCAGCACCAGGCCTGAAAGTTCTCTGGGGTCCTGGGCCAAGAACTCTGCTTCTAGTGCTCGCCTATGCCTTCTGCATCCCAGTCATCCGCTGCTCTTTTGTAATATCCCAGAAAGCAATCCGAAAGGACTTGATGGAGGCTCGAGGGGTGTAACACCAGGTCCCAATCACTGGCCAGAGAAGAGGTGACTCAGGCGTCCAGAGAATTTGACGGTGGGCAAATCTTCCCCATCATACACCTGTGCGGTTGGTCTTACGTACCTACAAATCAGCCTTTATTTTATTCTTTACATCAGTTTATTCCGTTTGGTCCAGTATTCTGGCAATCCTCATTCTTTCTTCCAGTAAATTATCTGGCCAGCCAACATTTGTTTCCTCTAGAGCTTTAATAAGCACAGCTTCAAGGTTCTGTCGCCAAGTTAGGACTGCTCAGCTCACCGCGGCTGGTCTGATGCCACATTGAAGCCAAGGCTCTCACTGGGTTTTTCAGTAAAGTTTTTCAGGCAATTCCAGACTTGAGTCTACATCGTATTTCTCTGTTGGGCGCGAAGATATTGTTATTGCTATTCACTCCTTAGAGGTTTACTTAATTTATGCGCACACAGCTGGCCTTCCATATCCACAGGTCCACATGTGCAGCTTAAACCAACCCTGGATCGGAAATACCCCCCCGCCCCCCAAATTAGATACTGTTGCTGACGCATGCTATGTAGTTAGGACTGTGGTGGTTGTATGAACAGATGGCTTTTCTTGTCATTTTCCCCTAAACAATATAGTGGTACAGCCATTTATATAGCATTTACGTTGCATTAGGTGTGATAAGGAATGAGAGATGATCTAAAGGACACGGGACGATGCCTGTAAGTTATATGCAAATACTCCGCCATTTTCCCCCTTTGGTGTCCTCACCGCATTTTTTTTTTATTAGCTTCAGGTGCACAAAACAAAATAGTGATTAGACAGTTGTATACCTCACAAAGTGATCACCCCAATAAGTCTATTACCCATCTGACACTGTACATAGTTATTGCAATATTATTGACTATATTTCTTATGCTGTATTTTATATCCCATGACTACTTTTTTAATTACAGTTGATTCAATATTATTTTGTATTAGTATCAGGTGTACAGTGCAGTGGTTAGACATTTATATAATTTATGAAGTGATCCCTGATAAGTCTAGTACCCATCTGACACTATACATAGTTTTTACAGTATTATTGACTATATTCCCCATGCTGTGCTTCACATCTCCATGACTATTTTGTAACTGCCAGTTTGTACTTCTTAATCCCTTCCCCTTTTTCACCCAGCCCCCAACCCGCCTCCCATCTGGCAACCATCAGTTTGGTCTCTGCATCTATGAGCCTGTTTCTGTTTTGTTTGTTCATTTATTTTGTTCTTTAGATTCCACATATAAGTGACATCACATGGCATTATGTCATTTTGTATAGAAGACTTGAGTAACCTCAGATTTTGGTGTCTATGTGCATAAGGGGGGTGTCCGGGAACCTACCCCTCCCACCGATGATGAAGGGGACTGTATTTATTTTATTGGAGATTGTGTGTAGGTAAATAGATGTAGTGACCTATGGCTATAAATATATAAATGTTTGTCACCCAATATCCATCCTCTTTCTTCTGATACCGAACACGGACCTGCTTTTCCTCTAAGAACCAAGTCCTGCTTCCTTCAGCCACTCGCCCCCAGGCAGAGCTGCCAGGCGGGGCCCTGGGTCAGGCCCTGCCCGCAGCACAGTCACGTGGCCACATGGATGGTGCAGGGACTCTCACGTGACCTTATTTACATGATGAGAGTCAGACCCACGACATCTGCTTGAACCATCTGAGAACAAAAGTGGTTTTGGTTTTTTCTTCCCTTTGGACTTGAGTCTTATAAAAAATGAAGGCTGGACCTACCAGGGTTGTAAATTCTGCCTGAAACGGTGACAGCACCAAAGAAAGTGGGAGCAGGAACAGAAGACAAACTAAGCCCTGAAAATGCGACATGAGGTCCTCACAGTATCAGAGAACGTTCTACCTGGTGTCCGGTCACCACAGCCAGCGTATGTCGTTTTATGCCCAGAGTGATTTGAATTGGAGTTTTCTATCACTGGTAAACCCAAAAGCCCAGACAAATAAATGGCTCATTGATGGAATTCAGCAATATCACAATTCAAATAGTGGCCCCGAATACATCTGCGGGCACCGAAATCCCACTGTAATGGTTAGAGTGTAAGTGGTTTCTGTCGTATAGTCAGTATTCCCAAAAGTGCTCTCTCCCTCAGAATTTGAGCCACTGCTTTTTCTACACAAGAATTCCTTTCATGCCGTCCCAGCCGACCTGCTGTGTGCTCAGAGGCAGAACTGTCTCTGGATTGTGCACAGAGCCGCTGTGCCAGCTCTGCCCCATTGTTCTGCCAGCCCAGCCTCCAATCAAGGCTTCTGGGTCTCTTCCAATTTAACACCATTTAGAAATGCTCAGCATTTCACAGGCCTGAATAATGTATGGATCCTTTTGAAAGGGGAAAAGATTCTCACAGACCCCCAATGTTTACGTAAAGTCTTTCACTGTAATTTTACTTAAACGTATGCAAACATAACATATTACAAATGTTCAGGCTTATAGCTTTCAGGCAACTACAAAAAAGAAATTTATAGATCAGATATAAAACCAATGGAAAGGAAACTAACCCTACAGGTTAAGGGGACTGCGCCCTGAAAGTGGCCCAGCTGCTCACAGCGGGGGAAGCCATGTCTTGTGAGCTCAGCATCCGAGAAGATTCGTCTCTGGTGGGGTCAGGATCCTCCAACATCTTTCTCTACCCAGATTACGTTAGGGCTTCGTTACTGTCACTTCCCATAAATCACCGGCCTCAACCTAACACAACCACTGTGTTTCTTTATGAAGATGCACTGTTCTTTCCTGTGGGGTCTGTGAGTATTAAAATTGCACTAAGTGTGGGCATAGCGCTGGCCGATGTGCATTGTGGGAAATTCTGTCACATCATGGCCTCCATAAGGGGCTCACCTCAGGGTCAGGGACACACTTACGTCATTGCTAACCAGCTTCATTGAGGAACAATTTATTTACAATAAGTTGCACAGACGTGATACACTTTGATGAAGTTTGACGAATGTCTATTCATGGGTCAACCAACACGCCCATCAAGGTAGACACCGTTACACCTCAGAAAGCTCCTTATTAACCCATTCAGTGAAGCTGTTCTCTGCCACCCCACCCCTCGCAGCCCAGTCCCAGAAACCCTTTCGCTTCGCTGCCTAAGGACTTCCTCCGGTGGCATCACACCTGCCATAGAGCCTCCTTGCCTGGCCCCATCTCACTGCAGTGTTTCCGAGATGCCCACACGTTACCTGTGCCAGGAAGCCCGTCCTGCTTACTTCTGAGCAGAGTTCCCGTGTGCGACTCCCCCACAGGTTGTTTCCACTCACCTGCTAATGGACATGTGCGCAGTTTCTGACTTTTAGAATAAAAGCTGACATGAGCATTTTTATACAAATCTTGTGGCTATGTTTCCTTTTTTTTTTTTGAGAAGTAGGATTTCTGAGTCTATGGTAGTAAGCTCGTATATAACTTTGTAAGAAATTACTTTCAAAAACAGTTGTAAATGTCTTATGCTCCTACCAGCAATGTGTGACCTTTCCGTTGTCCCATATCCTTGTCAGCATCGGTGTGATTGGTGGTTTTAATTTTAGCCACTCTAGTGGATGTGAAGTGGAATCTTACTATGATTTTAATCTGCATTTGCCTTTTAACTCAACAATGTTGACCACTTTTTCACAAGCTCTTGGCCTTCTGTATATCTTACATCGTGAAGAGTCTGTTTGCAATTACCCTTTTTTAATTGGTTTTTATCTTTTTATATATTTATTTAAATTTTTTTAAAGATTTTATTGGGAAATTGGGGGAGGGAAACAGCGTTAGGGAATCAGGGAAGGGGAACAGACAAGTTGCTGTCCTTTTGTTCTTCAGCCTAGTTGTGGAGGACGTTGCTTCACTGGCCCATGTTGGTATTATCATTGCGCTCTTCCCAGGTGAGGCAGATTGGTTGCCGGCCATTGGACGGCTGCTCACGGTGGCTCACGGAAGCTCACGAAAGCACACGCCTGCTGCTGGCCAGCCCCACTGCAGCCCCACTGCAGCCTACACCGTCGCCGGAGACTCACGCAGCCCAACTCCGGGTGGAGCTGTTGTTCACCATCTTAGCTGTAGAGGGCGCAGCATCACTGGCCCGCATGTGGGATCCAAACCGGGGTCCTGCTGCTCAGAGCTGGCACCCCAAGCCAACTCCTAACCAACGTGCCACTTGGCCGGCTCATGTTTTTATCTTTTTAAATTGAGTTTCTGGAGTTTATACATTTTTGATAGAATTTCTTACATATAAGAATTGTGGGAAATTCCAGTCAAGATTGTGGATAGGTAAGTGCTGTGCTTACCTTCTCTCACGACCACAGCAAAATTACAACTGAACTACGGAACAAACATCATTGAGAATCGCCTGAAGTCTAGCTAAACCAAAGCCCTACAACTACAGGCATACAGAAGCCACTTTGAGACTGGTAGGGAGGGCGGAGACGTGGAGCGGGCTGGTCCCACACCCGTGTGTGACTAATAAAAATCAGGAGGCACATCTCGGCTGTGGAGTTCCCCCTGGAGGAGCAAGGGGTCCCAGCCCCACATGAGGCTCCCCAGCCCAGGGTTCCAGTGACAGAAGAGGAAGTCCCCATAACTTCTGTCTGTGAAAACCAGCAGACTGTGGCTGAGTGAGACCAGGGCAGCTGCACTAGCAGGCATTCCTCTTAAAAAGATGGCGCATGGACTTACCAAAGGAATCACTGTCTCTGAGCTCCAGTGCTGGGGCAGCAGCTGGAAAGACAGCAGGGAATTGTGGGCAGGAGCAGAGTTGTCTGGCCTCAGGAAGACGCCCAGAGGGGCAGCTTTCTCCTGAACAGAGGAGATCGAGGAGGCCATTGGAGGCCACTGTTTCTTTGTTGAACCCTCCCCTTCCCTGCATGCAGACACAGGTGGGCGTCATATCTGAGTCTCCATCCAGCTAGTTAACACCTTTGGCTCCACCCTGGTGACTCTGACATCATCATTTTTTTTTTTTAGCTGAGCCATCCTGCTACCTGTTGGCAGCTCAGCGGCTGCTCAGCTCGGGCTGGACTCGAACTGCTGTTGCTCAGAGCTCAAACTCTTGAGTGAGCTCTTAACCAACTGAGCCATTCAGCCGGCCCTCCACCCTGGTGACTCTGAGACTATGCCTCACCCAACTTTTGGGCACACCAGAGCCACTTCCAGTGATTTATCATGCAAACCTCTTGCCTTGGCTCATACTGCAGACTTTCCTAAAATCTCTTAAAGGTTCACAAAACCCAAACAAGCAGGATCTGGCTTTGGCATGTCCTGTACCTCTGGCTGAGCAGCCCTAAGCCCAGCATTAGTGGCAGCTGGCCTTGGTTCACGGCTTGGCCTCTCTAGGCACCTTCAAGCACAGAGCAGGTGGTAGCCATCTCTGAATTGGGCAGGGGCTAGGCCATGGCTGAACTTGGCCTGAAGTGGGTGCCCTCCCAGAAGGCCTTGGGGCTGGCAGGCCCATTGACCAGCTTCAGACTGGGCCAAAGCATCATCCAGACTCCTCCAAGGATGACACACCCAAAGGGCAGACTGGACGGGCACCAGAGCCCTGCTTATACAAATACTGTTCTTTAGGGTCAGCCCCTACACAATAGCTTCTCCACTGTAGTCATAGCTAGTCCTTCTAGCCAATCAGCCTGAGGGTCAATCCCTCCCAATGACATGTAAACAGCAATCAAGTCTCAACTACAACAGGAGGGCACACACGACCCACAAAAGGACACACCTGGGGCACCTGGCTCTGATGACCACTGGGTCCCACAGGACACCTACTACATAAGGCAGGGAGGCATAGCAGCCCTACATAAAAACAAACACAGGTAGGTGGCCAAAATGGGAGACAAAGAAACATTTTCCAAATAAAAGAACAGAACAAAGCCCCAGAAAAAAGAATTAAACAAAGTGGAGATGAGCAATCTACCAGGTGAAGAGTTCAAAACACTAGTTATAAGCATGCTCAGTGATCTCAGGGAGAACTTCAGCAAAGGGATAGGAAACATAAAAATGAAGATAAAAAACATAAAAAAGAACCAGTCAGAAATAAAGTATACAATAACTGAAATGAAGACTATATTAGAGGGAATTAACAGTAAGTTAGAAGAAGCAGAGGATCAAATCAGCGATTTAGAAAACAAGGTAGCAAAAACACCCAATCAGGACAGCAAAAAGAATCCCCCCAAATGAGGAGAGTTTAAGGGGCTTCTGGGACAACTTGTGTAACAACATTTGCATCATAGGGGTACCAAAAGGGGAAGAGAGAAAGCAAGGGATTGAGAACCTATTTGAAGAAATAATGACTGAAAACTTCCCTAACCTGGTGAAGGAAATAGACATACAACTCCAGGAAGCACAGAGAGTCCCAAACAAGATGAACCCAAACAGGCCCACACCAAAATATATTATAATTAAAATAGCAAAGGTTAAAGACAAAGAGAGAATCCTAAAAGCAGCAAGAGAAAGGCAACTAGTAACTTATAAGGTAGCTCACATAAGATCGTCATCTGATTTCTCAACAGAAACTTTGCAGGCCAGAAGGGATTGGCACAAAATATTCAGTAATGAAAAGCAAGGACCTACAACCAAGATCACTCCCTTCAGCAAAGCTATCATTTAGAATTGAAGGACAGATAAAGAGCTTCCCAGGCAAGAAAAAAATAAAGATCTTAATCACCACTAAACCAGTATTACAAAGAATGCTAGAGGGACTTTTTTTTTGGTTTTTTTTTTTTTTAGCTGAGCCATCCTGCCACCTGTTGGCAGCTCAGCTCCGGCCGGACTCGAACTGCTGTTGCTCAGAGCTCAAACCTTTGAGCGAGCTCTTAACTAACTGAGCCACTCAGCTGGCCCAAGAGGGACTTTTTTAAGATGGAGAATAAAAAAGGTAAAAATTATAAACAATAAAATGGCAATAGCTACATATTTATCAACAATTACTTTCAATGTACATGAATTAAATGCTCTAATCAAAAGACAAAGGATGGCTGAATGGGTAAGAAAACAAGACTCTTACATATGCTGCCTACAAGAGACTGACTTCAAATTGAAAGACACACACAGACAGAAAGTAAAGGAATAGGAAAAAGATATTTCATGAAAATGGAAATGACAACAGAAAAAGCTGGAGTAGCAATACTTATACCAGGCAAAACAGACTTTAAAACAATGACTATAAAAAGAGACAAAAAAGGACTCAGTAACCCCACTTCTGGATATTTACCTGAAGAAACCCAAAAGCTACTTTGAGGGGACGTGTGCATCCATATGTTCACTGCAGCATTGTTTACAGTGACCAAGATGTGGAGGCAGCCTGGGTGTCCGTCGATAGAAGAATGGATAAAGAGGAGGTGGTGCATATACACAGTGGAATATTGCTCGGCCAGGGAAGGGAATGGGTTCTTGCCATCTGCAGCCGCATCGATGGACCTGGGGTATTGTGCTGAGTGGAGTGTCAGACAGAGAAAGACTGATGCAATGTGATTTCACTTATAAGTGTAATCTAAAGAACAAAATTAACAAACAAAACAGAAACAGACTCATAGATACAGAGAACATTTTGATGGTTGCCAGATGGGAGGGGGGTTGAAGGTGAGCGAAAAAGGGGACGGGATTAAGAAGTGGAAATTGGTTGTTACACAGCAGTCATGGAGATGTGAAGTACAGCATAAGGGATAGAGTCAATAATGTTGTAATAATTATGTATGGTGTCAGACAAGTACTAGATTTATTGTGGTGATAGATGGGAGTGGGGTTGGGGAGCAGGGTGGAAAAGGTGAAGGGATGAAAAAGAAGAAATTGACAGTTACAAAATAGCCATTGGGGATGTAAAGCACAGGGAATATAGAAAATAACAGAGTAATAACTACATATAGTGCCAGGTGGGCACTAGACTAGTCAGAGGGATCACTACTTAAATTACATAAATGCCTAACCACTATGATGTACACTTGAAATTAATACAAAATAATATTGAATGTCAACTGTAATTGAAAAACTAAAAGATGGAAGAATGTGAAGGGGAATAAGAGGTTCAAATTTCCAGGTATAAAACAAACAAGTCATGGGGATGTAACGTACAGCATAGGAATATAGTCAATAATATTGTGATAGCGTGGGATGGTGTCAGATGGTTGCTGGATTTATGGTGATCACTTCTTTAGGTCTATAAATGCTGAATAAATATTGTGTACACCTGGTACTTATGTAATATTGTATGTTAGCTATATTTTAATAAAAAATAAAAAAAGAAATGTGAATATTTCTCCCGTTTCTGTTGTTTTAAAAAAGTTTTAAAAGCTTGCATTTTCAATCTTTAACACCAGAATAAAAATTAAGTTTTATATGTCCATGTTTTCATTTTTAAATAAAGTGTCTTGAAAAGCAATAATTTTTAATTTTTGTAAATTCCAACTTATCAGATTTGTGTTTTATTTATCAGTGCTCTTTTTTTTGAGTGCATGCTTTCTAAAATATCATTGCCTACTCCGAGGTTGAGAACAGTTTTTCCCATGTTTTTTTTTCTTGATGCTGTATAGTTTTAGCTTGTATGTTCAGGTCTGTGAGCTAGTTTAAGGTAATTCTGTGGTTTGTCCAAAGTTACAAATCAAGGTGTATTTCTTTCCCTGTAGCTATCTGGCTTTTCCAGTATCGTTGTTACAATGACTTTTTTATTATTATTTTTTTTATTATTTTATTTATTTATTTATTTATTTATTTATT
>NW_017731541.1:885394-913671 GCF_001890085.2 Hipposideros armiger | reverse complement strand
CAGTTTCAGAAATACAATGCGGTGGTCAGGCCTCTACATCAACTATGAAGTGGACTCCCCAAAAGGGCATTGGTCCATCTGGCCCCCTAAGAAATGCTTACAACATTATTGATTGTATTACGATGACTTTCTTTTCAGAATTTGTCCAGGTTCTATCAGACATTGAATGTATCTCACGGATGTCTGCCCTGCTCCATGGATTTATACATACATCCTTATGGCCACACCTTCACACCCCCGGCAAAATCCACAGGCGGCAGAATTCCTGGTGGACAGGGCTGTCTTTGCTTTGCATGTTCTGCAGACTCAGAGGTGACGTGCCAGCCACAGCTTGTTCATAGCTCGCAATGCTTCTCCTCCGCCACACGCCATCTTCCTCTGGCTGACTTACGCCCCCTCCACTCCCACCACCAGCTCAGCAATGACGGAAGGTGCTGCAGCCTCTGTCACCAGGGCAGGCTTGTCCCCCAGAGTTCAGCTCTTTCAGATATCTGCGCATCCCCAGGTCCTCAACGACGTTTAAAAAAGTTGTTTGGGACTTTCTGTTGGTACAACGGGAGTAATTTTTTTTCACATCCTTCTAAATGCTAAATGGACATGGAACTAGCTTATAGGATTTTGAAAGTTATTAGAAAAATAAAGCTAAAAACTTAATGAAACAAATATAAACACCTGGCAGCTTGCGTCCCCAAATTCTCAGGTCCTGATTTGAGAGAAAAAATTAAAAAATGACAATCACAACCATTTGGGAGGCGAGTTTCATAAGGAAGGGCCCTTACGTAGACCACAGGCAGCCAGCAGCCAGCCCTCCTACTCAGCACGGGACATGAGTCCCAGGCTGAGACCCAGGCCCTGCCACGGTCAGAGTCCCAGGTAAAAAGCAAGGCTGCTTTTGCTGGACCCTTTCCACTTGGGATTTACAGATAAATGCATAAAATACTGCAGGAGACATACGTATACTAAAGATACTCTATGCTGTTTATCAGAAATTCAAATTTACCTCAGAAGCCTGCATTTTCATTTGTAAAACCTGACAGCCCTATTTCCAGTGTATAATACTGACTCTATTTATGTTGAGTTTCTGTAAGTTGACATTATGACAGCTTTTCCTTTTTCCCAAATGAAAAGGTAAAAAACGAGTTTTTAACATTCCACCTTCCATGTGACCGGAGCTTTGCTGATAGAGATTTTTGACCTATAGTGAAATCACTTTATGATCCTGGGTTCCAGGAAAGGACCCAAGCAATTGTTTCATGGAACTAACATTTCTGTTATTATACTGTAATTATATTGCATTCCTTGAGGGAAGGGACACACTCTTTTTACAGATATTAAAAGATCATATGAAGGGCATTGAAAAAAAAGCGTTCATTTAAAGGGCAATTGGATAATTACAACATTGTATAAGAAAATAACCAACCATAATTTGAGCACCCAAGAGAAGCTTCTTCACGTTTTGACGCATTCCTTTCACTCTGTATATAGATAGAAGAAGGACGTGTGGGTGTGTCACTATCGCTCAGACGCCAGCAGCCAGCCTGTGACATAGCTACAGGCGTATTTACAGACGCGGCCTTTTGTGACAGCTGACGGTACCGTTGAAATGCGGACTCCACGCGCATTACACACGCCTCTGCAGTCGCCAAGGTCCAGGACGCCCTCTGCTCTGTCTCAGTGGCCGTGACTCCGGACTCCGGGCTTCTCTGAAGGATGCCGCCATCTCACATCTCCCAGTTGGACTCTCCCTGGTTCCCTTGCAGACGGCCATCTGTTCCAGGAACAACAGATAATTGCTTGCATTTTGCAGCTTTGGGCCCAGCGAATAGTTGGCTTTTCCTTCGTGCTGCGGTTTGTTGTGCGTTGGAAGAGCTGTTTCCACCCTGAGCCAAAGTGGGCAGGGCCACCTTGAGTGGCAGCTGTCCATCCCTGAAGAAGCTTTAAAGCTGATCCAAACGAGGAAGGGACTGGGATTTGTAGAGGTCGGGCTGGGCCATCTTGGTGACCCAGGAACAGCCTTCACAGGAAGATGAGTCTTGTCCACAACGCGGCTACCGCAGCGACGGACAGGAGCTTTGGGGGCCAATCTGGAGACTCTGGGCCTTCCTCAGTCTGGGGTTCCAAGACTGAAACGTGACCAACTTTCTAAGAAAAGAGACATTCTGGGCGCTTCCTGGGCCTCTTTTCTAGAGAGTGCAGCTGGGGAGAAGCATCGATGAGGCTTCCACGCTGTCAGTCAGGCCCAGTCTGCACGCACCTTCCTTTCCTTCCGCGTCTCACCGTTCCCTCAATCTCACCCCTCCCCCCCCCCCCGGACTCCTGCACAGACTTGAGCCTTGCCTCCATTTAAAAGTTCATTTCCGGTTTCTGCCTGCATTTAATCACTTTCAGGGTGGCAATGGCGAGATTGAAAGGGACAGTCTTTGAAAAATATTTAACGTGAATTTACACTGACTTCCAGCAATTATCTGTATTATTGGAGGACAAGTGTGATGCTCTGAGCCTGAGTTCTTCGGTATTTACAAACTGGAGTCAGTAATGTCCACCTCAAACAGGTGGCTGTGAGGTTATGTGACCTGAGTAAGGCACGTATTTTCCTGTACAAGGAAAGCATCCACGAGGGTTTACCTGTCCGCATGCCTTCCATTTTGGGCAGTAAATCACTCTTAGGCAGTGGGACTTTTGTTTATGGAACTTCTGATTAATTTAACTGCCAGTTATGAGTGCCTTCTTCCCCTCCACCTCACTGACTTTGGAGGTGCAAAGACACAAATACAGACCTTAACATGGGGACACCTCCTCCCACTGGGGCTGGAGCTGATGCTGTCTCAGAACCGCCAGGCTCAGGCCATCTCTCCTGCCGCATTCCCGGAGCCCCAGGCTGAGTTCCTCTCTCAGCATTGCATTCCGGAGCCCTCAGGATCCGTTCACTCTCCCCTGCAGGACATCCTTCATTTGTGTTCTTTCCCCATTGGGAGCTTTTCTAGTTGATTTTGACCTGAGACGCATCATTTTCAAGCACCCAATTAAATGTCACTTTTCCACAAAGCCTTCTTCCTGTCCCCTGATGGGAGATGCTACGTCTCCGTATAAGCATGGCACCCTTTCTGCACCCACGCTGCCACTCATAAATTTCTCCTCACGTGTCATGTAGCTTGTTGAATACATGTTTATTTGAGGAACGTGTCTCTTTCCCCATTACACAGCAAGCCGTGTGAGATCCAAAGCCTTACCTGCTTCATCTTTATTTCTTTCACAAATCCTGGGAGACTGCCATGTATGCAGAAGACTCGCTGCAAATGGTTTTTAGAAAATTGACTAATTTATTAAAATACAAAGCACTCGCCCACTCGGTCTCCCCAGAGTTTTTGCATTTTATGTCCTTAAAAGTCCATTATTATTGATAAAGCTTCTGCTGTAGCCTCTAGCTAAAAAATGTTAAATAAATTATGGCATACTCAAAGCAGCAGTTATTTAAAATGATGATGCTATTTTATTTATTACATGGAAAGTCTTGCATTCTGAGAGGAAAAGCAGATTAGTAAAGGCATAGATTTATTATATATGTATATGTGTATAAGCCTGGAAGGATATAAACCAATACATTAATAATGGTTCTTTCTAGAAAATGGAGCTCTACACGACGTTTTTCATGTTTGTTACTGGCATTTCCCGTTCTTCTACCATTTCTATATTACTTCAGTTTATTATTTTTTAAGGGAAAAAAGGAAATGCCACAGCTAAAGAAAAAAAGATAGAAATGCCATAATTGGGGGGAATTCACCTGTTTCTCCAGGTGTGGCAGCCGCTGCCATGAGGGGCTGGGTGGTCCATGAGGACAGCCGCAGCTGGAACTCCCTCCCAGGGGACGGATCTGGGTTTGCAGAGCTGCACCATCTCAAAGACAGTTTCAAACCTACAAGACTCTCCTCAATTGAAGCAAAGTTCTGCAAAGGAGGACTGAAGTCTGCTTAAGTGCATCACTACATAAAGGAAAATGCCAATACCAAACCTTTAATATTGTGAGCATGGAAAGCTGACCTTTGAAAAGCTATAGAAGTAGACAATTTATGAGCCAGGCCTGTTTTTCAATATAAAACAAAGTTAGCACTGGGTACAAAGTAGCAGTGTTACGTTCCCCAAGCAGAAAATGTCCAGATAGCTACTGAAACACTGCTAATCCGAATGTCATTTTCGAGAGTTCTCTCCCCTTCTATGGCCATCTCTGACCGCCCCCGTGACCCTCTGCTATGGGGGCTTCATGCTCAGTGGGACAACCTCTGCCTGCCATCCGTGCTGGACAGGGCAGAAGCTGGAGGCACTTCTACACGATTTGTACCCTCTGTAATTTGTTTAACCATGGGAAATACCTGCACAGCAGCCACATGTACATACCGGCTTTTACTGAAAACTTTCTCCAGCCTATCCTAGTTCTTACTTCTCAGAATATAATGAGATGCTTGGAATTCTCATGAACAGGACCAGTTGGGGAGGTTTGTGCTCCTGTCCTGTGCATCATTGGTTTTCCTGGAGAAGAACCGTCTAACAGCCGTCAAATAAGGAACGTGCCTCGCTAGTTGCTGTGCTGTTTTAAATCTGACGATAGATGCTCACTGCTCCCTCTCATATTCCAATTGCTGTGATTATTCTTATTTAGCCTACTGATGTGGCTCATTGACGTAGCAATGCTACTCTTTGTTGTAATGCCTGTTTCACAGATCAGGAGGCAGCAGAGGGCCTTATCCCTGGCCCCGCGGGAGCCACCATCCACAGCTCATCAGCGAGACGCCACGGAGGCCTTTCGCCTCCCCTCGGGTTTCTCCAGCTCCATCTCCCAGCAGCAGGAGCAGCAGGCCTACCTCATTCCCCGATGCCCTGAATTTCCTAATGACTTTCTACTCTTAAACAATCAAACATTTTAAATTATTGTATTTTATGGTGGTAGAAACACTTAACCTGAGATCTGTGACATATGACGAATTACGTGGATTGACTTTCAAACGTTGAGCCAGCTTGCGTTCTAGGGATAAAACACAGTTGGCCATGGTATAGGATCATGTGTACATATTGCTGGATTGTATCTGTGAGAATTTACCTAGGATGCATGCGTCTATGTTCACAGTGATATTCTATGGTTTCTTTATTTGTACTATCTTGGTCTGGTTTGGGTATCAGAGAACGGCTTTCATCACAAAATGTGTTGTCTTGTATTCTGGATGAGTTTGTGCAGTTTTGATATAATTTCTTCCTTAAGTGTTTGTTAGGATGGGACAGTGAAAGCATCTGCTCCTACATTTTCTGTGCTGGAAGGTTATTAACTGCCAATTTAATAGGTACAAGGCAATTCAGGTTATCTATTCTTTCTTTATTGAGTTTGGCTGTCGGTACCCTTCAAAAAACTTTCCATTTCAGCTAAACTCTTGAATTCACAGTTGTAGAGTTGTTTATAGTTTTCCCCTTATTATCCCTTTAATGTGTACAGAATCTGTAGAGTGATGTCACCACTTTTATTCCTGATGTTGATAATTTGTTTCTTCCATGTATTTTATTGGTCATGCTAGTTAGAAGTTTTATAAGTTTATTGATTTTTTAAAAAAAAAAACCAGTTTTTAAAAATTTCATTGATTTTTTTGTCTCTATTATTTTTCTATTTCAATTTAATTGATTCTGGTTCTTATTTTTATTATTTTATTACTCCTATTTACCTTGGGTTTGTTGTTTGTTGCTTTTTAAAAATTTCTCAAAGTGACAAGTTAGATAAATGATTTAAGACTCTCCTATCTTTGTAATATAAACATTAGATGCTATAAATTTTCCCTTAAGCACTATTTAGCTGCATTTCACAAATTTCAATGTGTTGTGAGTTTTCTAAAAAAAGAGTGCAATGTGGGTGGGGCTGGCTGCTCTCTAAGAAAGTGCCTCTGGTGTTGGGGAAGTTGGGTGGGACAGGGAGGGTCCCAGCAGAGCTCACCAGGCCAATCGGATTCAGATTTGGCCTGTGGGGCGGGCTCAGCACAGGAACGATGAAGCCCACCTGCTGGCTGCACAGGACGAGGCCCCCGCAGAGGGAAAACGGCGACTGCCCGCCAGCCCTCTCCAGAAGCCACACACCTCAGTCGGCCCGCCATATGCCTCTGATGTCCCTGTGCCACCGTCCCTCCGCTGGAGCCCAAGATGAGTTCCTGTGAGCGACTGAGTCTGTGTGTGGGCTGTTTAAGAGAATGCCTGGGTTTCCTGCAGCCTCTGTCCCAGCCAGATGGTCAGAATCCCCACTATTTTTCACAGCCAGATGTTGTGGGGACTCCTCTTCTCAGCATCAGTGCTCTGGGCTGGGGTCCCTCACTTCTTCATGGCCAAGATATCCCGATTCTCATTCGCCACATGCGGGTGTGGGGCCCGTTTCATGTCTCCACCCCTCCTACCTACCAGTCTCGATGTGGCTTTTTATATCCTTAATTATAGGACTTCTGTTCCGCCAGCCTTCAGATGGCTCTCCAGGTTGATTGTTCTAGAATTTAGTTGTTGTTTTAATGTGTTATGGAAGGCAGCCGGCACAGTGTTTATCTACTCAGCCATCTTGGCTCTCTCCCCTGAGCATGTTAATTTGTTTTGTTTTAGTTTTCTTCTCCCAATATGGTCTCTATTTCCTTTAAGTTTTTTCCCCCTATTATTTTAGGAAATGTCTCTTTTCCCTGGCAGGAGTTTCCTTCAGCTATGTATCAGATAATACATGGTTGTCTTCTCATAATTAGGAGTAGGGGGCTGAAAAGCTATCTGGAAGCTCTGAGATGGGCAGGACTCGTCCACTTTGACCTTGACTGTGGTTGGCGCTGCTCATGTGGGTAAGCGTTGGTGCCCCCTCTAGGTCTTTCCTGCTGGGTCAGTTGAATTGCTAGAGAAGCGCCTTTCCATCTCCTGCGTGTGGGTGAGCCTTGTTCTAGTCTTCATTCTGGGAGCTGCCTGGGGAGGGGAGCGCTAGGTCCCCCGCATGCAGCACCCGGCCTGCACCGTTACTGAACTCTCCCTTGGTACTGGTGACAGCACCTGCACCCCCAGCTGACCTTTGAACTCCCTGCTCCTTTCCAGGCTTCTGCAGTTACCCAGACACATACAGTGGGACAGGGAGTCTCAGTGCAGCATTGTTTCTCAACTTGCCTTCACTCAATCCTCTTTTTTTTTTTAATTTCAATAGGTTACTTTTTATTCTAAACAATACATCTTTTATAAGGTTCCTTGGGTTGATTGAAGAAGAAAATGGGACCCAGGAGGACTGCTGGCTGCATGCTGGGAGCACGGTCCTACCCCAGCCCACTGAACACACACAGGGAAGTGTTTCCACTGCTCAGGGCAACGGACAGAACCACAGACAACAAAGCCGTGTGCAACATCAGAGACACACATGGGAGGACTTTCGGCTGAAGCCACGTCATCTCTAGAATTCTTTCTCTAGGCCACTCGCCCTGTATTTCCTTCCGTTTGTCAATTCATTCATATGTCACATGAATATCCTGGGCTTTATTTACTGCATCCACCTTTAGGTCTGTAACTCCTGTTTTGTTTTGCATATTAAATTGATGCAAAACACTGAGGTTCTATAGGACATTGCAGGGGGTACAAAGGCCTAAAACATTGAAAGAAAAAATCTGTAACGTTAAGGAATCCTAGCCAATAACCAATGACTCGCTGTGCAGCTATAAATGTAAGAAAAAAACTTTAAAATTTGAAATGAAATATTCATATATGTTCAGTATTAGTAACGGTTATAAATCCTCTGTAACTTTACTTAAATGTATGTTGGCAGCACTCTTGACCAGAATATCGTAAAATACATGAGTTCACTAGTTTCATACAGATTATAACTTTTATCGACTAGATTTTGGCAAATGGTTTTAAAATGCAGGTTAACTTGATTTCTGCTTGGGCTTGGTGTTTTATAAAGAAGCTATTGAAGTGGACACATGATTTGCAAATACTAAAAGCACTCCAAGAAATATACTTATGCTGTTTTTTTTTTTTGCCTGAGAAATACTGAAATGCATTCTTAAGATATAAAAAGCTATATGGTATCAAAAAATTTCTGTAAACAGTCCTCTGAATTGCATCTGGCAATTTCTTCAGCACACGAGCGTGTGATGTAAACAGCAAGGTGGTGTTTCCCGGGGGAATCCCAGCACTGGGTTCTATGCGTCTGTCTTCACTTTTCTGTCATCCAAGCCGGGTGCTGCAGGTGGGTCTCCGCACCTGTCTGAACCGATGGGAATGCTACTGCATGTAGGTGATTCCAGGCCTCTGGGGGTCCCGCAAGGCAAGCTCCTGGGGTCCCCCTGTTGCTGTCTGTTGCTGGGGCTCTCCTGGTGACATCATCAGCCAGCGCTGTCTGTGAGGATGGCACCCTTGCACTCGTGTTGCAGTGGCCTGTAGGGCAGGCAGCTGCCATGCTCAGGGCATACTGATTTCTTCGGTGTGTGAGGGTACTTCATCGTCGGCATGTTCCCAGCACCTGCTGAGCCTGTGTGACACATGCTGCCTGCGATCCTTGGGCTCCACAGGTCCTAGTTTGGGCAGCAGTCACTTCGGCTGTATGAGGTCCTTCCCGTATCTCTAGGAGTGGCACACAAATTGGGAGACACAGCTGATGACAGGCGTGTCCAAGCTGGCTGTCCTAACCCGCCTAGAACTCTGCCAGCCTGTCAGGTGTCTGCCAGGTGGGACCACCTTCTTGTAAATGTCATCCATTGCCACTCGTGAACAGTCCTTTATGGTGGGTCCCAGATGCTATGGCACAGTGGTCATCCATGAGCAGCTGGGGACGATGGCCCGCCCTGACCTTGGGGTGGGGGAGCCCCTGGAGCCTGTGAATCGGTCAGGTCAATGGGGACCCCACTGTTTTTTTTTTGTTTTTTACATTTAAGTCCTTGATCCATTTTGAGTTCCTTTGTGACAGGGTGTGAGGTCTGTGTCTAGATTCACTTCTGTGCATGTGATGACCAATTGTTCCAGCAGCATTTGTTGGAGAGATGCTCTCTGCTCCACTGTATTGCCTCTTCTCCTTTGTCAAAGATCAGTTGACTCTATTTCTGTGGGTCTATTTCTGGGTTCTCTGTTCTGTTCCAGGGATCTGTCTTTTATTCCACCAATACCACGCTGTCTTCCTCACTGCAGCTTTACAGAAGTCAGTCAGTGTCAGTCCTCCAACTTTGCTCTCCTGAAACATGACATTGGCCCCTTCTGGGTCTTCTGCGTCTCCACATCAACTTTAGAAACATTTATTGAGAGACCCACAAAATAACTTGCTGGGGTTTTCATTGGGATTACATTGAATCTATAAATCAAGTTGAGAAGAACTACATCTTGATAATATTGAGTCTTCCTACCCACAAACATGGAAGCACGTAATTATATTTTAATATAAAATAATTATATATTAGAAGTGAACAGTTAGCTGATGTTTTCAGGAGAAAATAATTTTCCAGATTATACACTATAGATGAGGTTATCAAACATACAATTGTGTACATAAACATTTTACATTTATATTTCTAATTCTCATTGTAGTTGATTTATTAGTTTTCTTTATACTTTTCTGTTATTCCCAAATATTCTATGTGGCATGAATTATGTTTATTATGAATAATAAACTTTGGCTCAACAATTTAGGCAACAACTTGGAGACTTCAATTGCCTGAACTTTTAAGACACAATTTGAATGTAAACGAGGGTTTTGCATTTTGAAACCTTAAGTTTCTTGCTGAGCAGTCTATACCATGATTTTTTTTTTCCTATATGAGTGTCCTGCTTTCCTTATCTGGCAAGCACCATTTTATAGATGTACTAACATGAACTTTAAATTGTTTTCCTTCTAAAGCTAACATGAGAAATGCCTACACAATTGCCATCTCAACAGCGTTATAAAATGTCCCTTCTCTCTTAATTGTTTTCCTGTCAAGGAAAAGATAAAAGAAAGATATCAAACACAGATCATCCTTAAATATCTTAAGTGCTTGGGGGACTAAAAGCCTTTTTCTCATTTTTAACTGTGAGACGCCCAAGTTTATTAGCAGTTCACATTTATTCTAGGCTCTATGACTGGTACTAGGAATAAAGAGAAAAATAAGAGAGTTACTGTCCTGCAATGGCTTACCGACTGAGGTGGGCTGAGACTACAGAAAAAGGTAACTGTGTTATAATACGGTGAATGCTGCAATAATGTTATAACTGGTACCTGTGTCAAATGCATGGTCTCCTCTGGAGGAAGGGGTGAGGTGTGGGGGTGGTGAGGGGTGGGAGTGTTTGTTCAAGGCTTGGCTGGTATCCCTTGCAGTTCCACATGGATTTGGGGATCATATTTTTCACTTCTGAAAAAAAAAGTCATTGGAATTTGATAGGGACTGCCCTGAATCTGTAGGTCACTTTGGGTGGTACTATCCTCCTAACGATATTAAGTCCTTCGACCCATGAACGTCGGTTATCTTCCCGTTTATTTAGGTCTTCTGTGATGTCTTTCAACAGTATTTTGTAGTTTCCATTGTACAATACTTTTTCATATCCTTACATTTATCCCTAGATATTGTGTGTGAAAGCTAGTGTAGCCGGAAATGCTCTGCTGATCTGCTGGCGAGTTACGGACAGCCGGTCTTCCAGTTAGTTCACTTTGCTGGTTTTGCTGAGCTTGTTATGTTGTAAGTGGGTTTCACTCAGTCTGCAGGAGATTGAGCCTCTTTGGAGCCCCTTCTGCAGCCAGGCCAGGGGCAAGGGAAGGGCCTGCGTGTCTTCTTGTGGGTGGGAGTGGGTGGCACAGCTGCCTGGTCTCCCTAAGCAGTTTGCCTGCCCCTCCCACCTTCCAGAACTCTCTTTTCTTTGTCTCGTGTTATTTCAGAGCTGTACTTACCTGAGAGGAGCAGAGACATGAGTCCACGCCATTTTGTTTGCTCATGGAGTCCCCAGTTTCTCTTGTTATAAACATTTTTATTGAATATTAACATGCACACCTTATACCGCATGCATCTGGTATTGTGCAGTTTGATTAGATTTTACAACATAAATACCGACATTTAAGCACCACCCAGATTAAGGAACATAAGTGACCAGAAAGTCTGGAACTCCCTCTAGTTTTTACCTCATCCAAACTTTATAACTATACTAATTTTGAACTTTATATAAATGGAAACATACAGTATATACGCTTGTGGATATGGTCTCTTATTCAACATCACTTTTGTGAGATTCACACCCATAGTTGTAGTTATTTTCATTCCTACAGGAATAGGAATGAAATTCCTATAGAAATGAAAATATGCAGAAATACACCAAAATTAATTTTTATCATTTCAGATAGTGGTAAACATTATTTTTTCCAATTTGGGTTTCTAAAAATAATGCTTCTGTAATCATTTTTGTAATCAGAATTAGTATAAATGTACATATTTCTGCTCGGATATATTCCTAGCGATGGACTTTCTGGGTCATACAATATATGTATATTCACTTTCAGAAGACTTTTGTCTTCTCTAAAATCTACTTTCTACCAATTCATTGTTGTGTGGTGATGAATAGTTAGCATTTGTATATTGATTATGTATCTAGCATCTGTGCTGTACTCTATCATGCATTGCTGTTTTCGTAGGTAAAGATATTATACATAATGACTATTTTATGTTTATTATTTCCAATGTTAATAATTGTATCTCTTTTCTTGCCTTATTGCACTGAGTAGCAATACGAGATCAAAACAAAATTTGAGATAGCGTCTTTGCATTTTGTCTTCCTTCAGAGAATACTTTGACCACCTCACTATTGCATATGATGTTTGCTGTAGGTTTGGGGTACATAACATTTGTCATTTAAGCACATTCTTTCTAATCCTAGTTGGCTTGGTGCTATATCTATCATTAAGAATATTGAATTATTTGATCAATTTTTCTCTAACTTTATCAAATATCACAATTTCCATCCCCCTTTAAAATGTAATAATTTCATTAATATTAGTCAACCTTGAATTCCTGAGATTCCATTGCCATAGATAACATTTTGACATCTACATATTACGTATCTTTTTATTTTATATATAATTTTTCTTTTTATGTTTGCTAGATGTTTTTGCTTGTAATTTGCTAAATATTATTGCATTTATATAAATGATATTAAGCTTATTTATCTTCATAGAAAGTGTTGGAGAGGGTTGCTTTTTTCTGTATCCTATAATTATGTAACACTGGAATTACCTATTTCTTGAATGATTGTTAAAGTTTACATTAATATAAAATTTTTGGACTTAGTTAATAATTGTTTCTTTATTTCTTCTAAAAATAACTTTGGTAATTTCCATTTTTTCTAGGAATTTATCAATATATTCTTTGTTTTAAAAAATTATTATTAATTTTATTATAATACACTTATTTTTATTCTTCTTATTCTCTGTTATGTTTTTATAATTAACTTTTTCATTCTTAAAATTGTTTATCTGTGGCTTCTACTTTTTTTTTGGCACTATTTCTTGAACACTTATTGTATCTCAGGCAACGTGACAGATTCTTTCTGTTTGTAATCTCATTTTTTGCTGGTATTATTCTGAACTCTAAATTGTAACCATTTTTAAGTGTATGGTTCTGTGGTATTAACTACATTTATTTACTATTACTTTGACTATATTATTAGTATATTCAAATAAACATTTTTGGCATTGGTGAGTCTGCTTTGTTTCTGTTTTTCTCATTTCTGCTCTTATCAACTTCATTTCTTTCCTTAGGCTATTCTCCTATCTTTTCAATGTTTGTAGGTTGGATGCTTCATCCTTTTTGTCAGGCTTTTATCACTTGTAAAGCAAGCATTTATGCTATGAATTTTCTTTTAAAGCTCATTGGGTAGGCATAAATATTCATTATTTTTCAAATATAAATATTATCAAATTGCTTTTTGATTTCTTTTTTGATCTGTGATCTGTTTAATACAGTTTAAAATTTTTTAAATATATAGACTTTATCTCTTTATCTTTTTGTTATTAATTTCTAACTTAAGTTTGCTTTATTGAGATAAATTTTTCTCTATGATTCAAAGCTTTGAAATGTGCTGACATAGCAGAAAGAAAATAAGCATCCTCGTGTGGTTCTATTTGTTCATTAAGTCAAGTTGATCCCTCCTCAGATCTTCTATCGTCTTACACGTTTTTTACGCATGTTGTTTTGTGTTCTTGGCCTATTAATTACAGAATAAGGAATGCCAAAATCTCCCATTGAAATCTCATTTCTTCTCGTCAAAGTGCAGACTACCTTTTACCCCTTTCTTTTAGCATAAATATTTTCAAATATACAAAAATGTTGAAAGCAGTTTACATAGCTTCCTATAAAACTGCCACCTAAACATCACAGTTAACCTTTTGCTACCCCTTTCTTCATTTACATTTCAAAGTAAACTGCAGTGTACTTCCTTACCCCCTTAATATTTCAGCATGCATAACATTAAGAAAAGTTCAATATTTGCTGATGCTTTTAAATCTTTTTGAGGCAAAATTTACTTATGATAAACTGTACAAATCTTAAAGGTATCTTTTGGTAAGCTCCAACCATGGTGCAGATGTGTGCAACCAAAATCCTTATCCCAATACAGATGATGCAACCACCCTAACGTCTGTCCCTAGGAAACTCTGGCCTGATCCTGGCAATAACTTTTCTGATGTTTTTTAATATACCGGGGGTGCCAAAAAAAATGTATACACATGACTTGTATTCATCTTTTGTTATTGGTATATATTGAGTATTACAATTTTAATAGTTTTTTTCCTTTCTTAAAATGTGTATATATTTTTTTGGCACCCTCTGTAGATTAGCTTTTCCTATTTTTGAACTTTATATAATTATAATCATACAGCATCTTTTTTTAAAGGCTTCCTTTACACTTAGTGATTTGGAGATTTACCTAAATTGTTGGGTTTCTTTCTGTTTACTGATGAGTAGGATTGCACAGGATATGCATGGATGCACCACCATTGTTTTGATTTCTGTAAATCGTAGTGTTATGTCACTGTTGGATTTTATTTAATTCAGAACATATTTGGCCTTTTTACCAAGCATATTATTAACTGTTTTAGAAGAACCAAATGCCTACATCAGAAAGAAAGTACAAGCAACCAGGCCCCGTGTGAGCATAGCAGGTGCAGGAAACAAAAAGTAACATCCACAAGTTCTCTTCCTAAAAAAGCAGCTTTCACAGTCCAGTTTGTGACATGCGATGTATTGTGTGGGTTTGCTTTGATGGGGTACGCAGCCCGGGATTTGCTTAATTGGGATCATGTATCTAATTGTCTTAATCTACCCATCTGGAGAAAGTGCTTGTTCTACAGGCAGATAATACAGGTGACTCTTGAACAAAGCAATGGGGGAGTGTAGGGGCGCCTACCTTTGTAAAGTTGGAAATCAGCATATACCTTTAAAAAACCATTTAAAATGTTTTCCATTAGAGTTGACATTCATAGTGTATTAGTTTCAGTTCACAACATACTGGTTTGACATTTATTTAACTTAGGAGAGATCACCCCAGTAAGTCTCGCCACTCACCTGGCATGTACGCAGTTATTACAACATTACTGACTGTACTATCCATGCCATGCCTCACATCCCCATGGCTATTTTGTAACTGCCAGTTTGTACTTCTTAACCCCTCCCCTTTTCCACCCAGCCCCCCATCCCTCCTCCCACCTGGCAACCATCAAAATGTTCTCTGTATCTATGAGCCTGTTACTGTTTTGTTTGTTTGTTTATTCAGTTCCTTAGACCCCACACATAAGTGAGATCATCTGGTGTTTGCCTTACTCTGCCTGCCTTATTTCACTCAGCATCAGGCCCTCCGAGCCCATCCACCTTGTTGCCAACATCCTTTCGCCTCCCCCAAAACTTCTGTTGCCCCTTGTATCCACGGGGGGCGCTGATACCAAATCCAAGGATGCGCGGGTCCCTTACATCACATAGAGCGGTGCACACAGCCAGCCCTCTGCACCCGCAGACAGAAAATCCTTCTCTGTTTAAACTAAAATACTGCTTTTAATCCATGGTTAGGTGAATCATCTGATGCAAAGCCCCCAGGGATACTGAAGCTGACTGTATTTATTGAAGAAAACCTGCATATAAGTGGACCCGGGAAGTTCAAACCTGTTTAAGGGTCTACAGTATAATGGGTGTGAAAGTAATTTTAAAACCCATAAGTCATTCTACAAATGTAAATCATTACTACAACTGTTAATCAATTTTTTGTTGTTCCTTAATTCTTGCTGCAGAAACTTTTTCTTAATCTCCAAATTTAAAACTGAACTATCAAGATTGAAGAATTTAACTTCGTTATAGTTTCTGACCAGTGACCACACCACCACCATTTTGGTTCAAATTTCTATGGTAATAGAATTACCATGTATAGCAAAAATATTTTTAACTGCAGAAAAGAGTCTTTATTCTTTGCTTTGCTCCAAGAAAGCCAGGCTGGAGGTAATATGAAAAAGCTACACTTCCTTTGGTTTCTCCTTATTCTCCAAAGTCTACAGCCTGGGCTCTATACTCACATTCTTCTTCAAGTAACAGGTTATGGAGGACTGATAAGGCAAGTGGAGAAAGATGTGTGTATTAAAGATTTACGAGGAAACCGATTTGTGTGTAAATAAGCTTGTGTATCATGAAACTACATGGGCAAAGTATTGGGAACAATCCCTTTATGCAATTTATATGGATTAAATAAAAGTTGATGTATCCATATGGTAAAATGCTATGTAGTGATCCAAATATTTATGAGGCATTTTTATGAGATTATACACATAATTGTCAGTGAAAAAAAGCAGTAGTCAGGATCGCTCATACATTAGGAGTTCAGTTCCATATAAAAGTTTGGCAAAATCACTGGATCGAATATACACTATAGAAAAATGATTCACTGGTTCTGTGAGTGGTGATACGTGGGTGATTTAAACTTTTTTACAGTTTTCTTTTTTTCCTAAATTTTGAACAATGATCATATTTTTTTAACGTCAGGACATAAGAAAATAATTTATTTTAAAATGCAGAGGGTTTTAGTGCTGTCTTCCTGAATCCTGGCCCCACAGTGCCCTGCCAACAGCCACTGCTGTCCCCTGAGGGCTCACGTCAGCCACTTGTGCCTGGGTTGGGCCTGGAACCCTGTCAACGCTTCTGCCCTCAGGGGAGCTGACACTGACCGCTTCCCGTCCTGGGTCACCACCTTCTGGACGCGCCCACTGCCTTGCGTTCCCTGGGTCCTGAGGAGCAGGAAGTGCCTCTGTCGTTCACTCGAGACCATAACTCACACTTTTTGGAGCCCAGTCTATGTTGAGACGACCACACTAGTGTGTCCTCGGCTGCTCCTCACTGCCTCTGTGTCCCCGGTGAGGCCTTGCTGCCATGGGCTGCCCTCTGTCCAGGCCTCAGGCCAGTGAGACGAGCCTGGTCGTGCGTTTGGCACCCCCTGCTCATCGGCAGCAGGAGAGAAAATTGATTTTCCCGTGCATAAGAAATGCACATAGGCGGGAACCACTCTTCAGTTAAAAACAAAACTAAAATCAATAAAGCCACAAACCAAAACACAAACTGTGTGTGACCTGCCAGCTTCCCTCACCTGGGTAACTCCAGAATGTTACCGGTAACTTCTCCACACTCTCCCTTTTAATCCTCTTCAGGAGTCTAATGACCATCATGGTACATTATGGATTTCCCGCGTTGCTGGTGATAAATCACTTCCCTGGTAATGTCATAAATTCAGAGCTCACCATGTCTGCTGACAACCGAGATTCATAAGTGAGCTCCGGGTGGCAGCCCCCACGGCAGCCCCCGCTGTGCACTGCCGGCCTAACAGCCCCTCCCTTCCGGGCCCTTGCAGAGATCTCGGGGTTTCCTCTGTGGCTCTAGCTCGGAGGTTGCCAACCAGGCATCCTGGCTTTCTCACTGGAGTTGTGCCGGCGTGGTTTCTGTTCCTGGTAGCTCTTGCTTCGTTCTGTACAGACCTTCTTGGGCCTGTTATGGCCATGAGTCCCTGTTGTTCAGTTGTTCCTACATCAAGTTCAGTAAACTCCTTCTGCTTGAGTGTTTTGGCTATTGACCTATTGATTAATATCTGATGAGGCTGTTGCGCTCCTTCAGATTTGATTTTGGACGCTGTGTCCTCCGCTCAGCCCCATACACCCCGGGAAGGCCTGTGGTCCTCTTTGCACCGTGCGTGTATCGGGTCTTCAGGGCTCCTTCTCTTAGAAAGAGCTGCTCCCAACACACACAATTCAGTCAGCACTCTGCTAATGCACTCAAGGCTTGACAAGACGTTGCATTATCGTCATTATTCTACACATAGAATGAAGCTGAGCACATAATTTGAGCTGCATCAATATCATCAGAAAAAAATTCAGAGGCAAGTGGAAAATGTTTAGAGGAACCCAATATCACCCCAACAGACGCCTTTCCTGCAGCCGCGCCCAGGTGAGACCTGCGCTCAGGTGGAACTGCTGAGCCTTGAGACCTCGTGTGGCGGCTGCTCCTTCCACGTGGCCCTTCAGGGGTCAGGAAAGTTGCCTTTCCACGTACAGAGGACTTTTTAAGCACTCCAACCACACCTGACTTTGTCACAGATCTCCCTTGGGGAGGAGAAGAGAAACTTTGCTGACTTTTAGTTTTTTTCCAGACTGACTGATTCACTAGCTTACACTCCTAAGCCATTAATCACCTGTCTGTGATTTTGTTTTGGTGGCTGCATCCATCATTTAAAGCCAGCCTTCGTAAAACTGAAGATGGATATCATGCTCAGAAACGGACGCCTTGGCCGTCCTGAAGGATGGAGGCGTCCTTTAGCGGGAGTCAGGCTCCCTGCCGTGGGTGGCTCCTGCCGGCCGTGGGTGTGGCTGCAATGCCCTTGCTCTCTGGCCCTGAGTTTCAGTGTGTCCTTGTCACTTCTGTCTCTCACTCATTCAGGCTATTTTTTGACAACACCCATGTAGGCACTGCCCTCTTTAAGGAGGATCTCAAAATGGAGCTGGTCTCTTTTGACTGACATGCCTACTGCCATGCGTGGCTCTGAGGTCCAGGCCAGGGGCTGGCTGAGCGGTCTGCTTAGCGTCAGATGGAAGAGGTAGAAGACTGCAGCCCTTGGGAAAAACCAGTAATTCCCTGAGAGGGAAGCTGCTTTCCCAGGAGGAGCTGGGCTGGAGTCGCCTTTTTACCTCTTCCTTTGCCTTTTTAAGCTTTTTTGGGACAGAATTCTTGTAAGTGGGAGTATTGATATTTTAAGAAAGGTGGTGAGGCTAGCCCTTGGCATGGAAGGCTGGTTGCGGTGGGCGTGTTGTGGACACAACATCATGCGTAACTCGGAGCATTCACTGAGCCCGCGCTTGGCTCTTACGCTCTGCCCAGTGGTCACTCAATATTGTCAGGCTCTACAACTGGCTCGAAGATGCTGACGAGTGTTAACTGAACGAGTTAAACATTTTATACAACAGGTACCAGTCACCCATCTGCACTGAGGAACACAGCTCCCACGGGATTGAGCGTCCCTGTGGAACACACTGCTGGTGCCCCCACTCTGAAGGCAGCACGGCAGAGCTGGGGCCACCAGAGTGCTGCCTCCCAGCTCAGAGCTCACTGGGCTGCCACGACTTCTGGGCTAACTCAACGCTCCTACATTCACAGTACGTGCATGTTTTCTTCCAGGACCGGGCCACGCTCAGCTCCACGCCAGGCACCTCTCCCTGGGGACGGACACAGGCGTTCCACAAACCCGCTTCCCTGGCCCTCCCTCGTCCCAGTGCTTTCCTCGCTGCCCCACCTGTCTTCTTACGGAGGCCTTTCCTTCTGAAGCAGCGGTTCTCAACCTTCCTAACGCCGTGACCCCTTAATACAGTTCCTCATGTTGTGGTGACATGAGGAATAAAATAACCATAAATTTATTTTCGTTGCTACTCTATAACTGTAATTTTGCTACTGTTATGAATCGTAATGTAAGTATCTTTTTGTTTTCCGATGGTCTTAGTCGACCCCTGTGAAAGGGTCGTTTGACCCCCAAAGGGGTCGCGACCCACAGGTTGAGAACCGCTGCTCCAAAGTCAACCACATGTCTGTGGTCTGGATTCAGTCTCATTATGCGAATGTGTGTATTTCTGTCCTGCTCTCTTATATTTCCGTGGACAGCAATTCTCAAAGGACAGTCTTAGTAGACAGTTAAGGTCATAGAGTGGGGCGCAGCCAGGGAGAGGATTTATTGCCTTCACAAGCGAGAAAACTTCTTCCATAAAAAAGGAAGAGAGAAATACAAGCCTGGGTTCCTCATCCATCCAAGCCCAGCAAAATGTAATGTGTGTGTACCTCAGCCTTGCTGTGATTTCATTTTTCCCTCTATACTGTCTCTCACTTCTAGTTCCACGTTCCTCCCATCCGAATCCTCTCTATTACATCTTAATTACTCTGGCTACCCGTTAGACACCTAGAATCCAAAATTATTTCCCCTCTTCCTTGATATCCATCACTGCCAATGAAATCTTTCATTCCCTTGAGTATTAGAAAACAAAGTCAATTTGATTGTGATGATATGGGGCAAGTTCAGCATACAGATGGCAAATCAGCATAAGAAGAGTTGCTCAGTATCATTTGTCACTAGAGAATTACACATTAAAATAACAATGTGATACCACCACCACTTATTAGAATGGCTAAAATCCAAACACTGACAATACCAAATGCTATTTAGGATGTGAATCAACAGGAACTTGCATTCATTTCTGGGGGAAATGCAAGTGGTAGCGACTTGCAAGACGGTTTAGCAGTTTCTCAGAAATCTAAACATAGCCTTAATGTACAATCCAGCAATCACACCCTAGATTTTTATTCAACTGATTTGAACACTTAGGTCCATGCATGCATAAACTTTCACAAGAATGTTTATAGAAACTTTATTTATAATCACCTAAAACTGGAAGCAACCAAGATGTCCTCAATATGTGAATGAATAAAAACTGTGGTACATCCAGACAATGAAAGGGTATTTAGCAAAAAAGAGAAGTGAGCTATCAAGGTAATAAAAAAAAAGGATAAATCCTAAATGCATATTACTTATTAAAAGAAGACCATCTGGAAAGCTTCATAATACATGGTTCCAATTATATGACATTGAGGAATCAAAATGATAGAGGCGGTAAATAGATCATTGTTTGCTAGAGGTTTGGAGGAAGTGGGGGAGAAAGGGGGCGTTGAACAGGTGAATTTTTTAGGGTGTAGAAACTATTTTGTATGATACTGTACTGGTGTATACATGACAGTGTGCATTTGTGAACTTACAGATGCTTATAGAACAATGAGTGAAACTTGATGAAAAATTTAAAAATCGTTTAGATCAGGGGAACTCAAACTGGAATGCAGTACGTGACAAAGCATTCTAACTGTATTATAGATTCGTGAAACCACCTCCTGAAGGTGGTAGGGGAATAAGGTGCTGACCTAAGTAATTCTGGAAATGAGTGCAGTCTGTGAGTCTAAAGGCAGAAGCAATTTCCTACGAGCACTAGCCTTTAGCTGAGGGCATTGTTCCCCACAGGGCTGCAGTGTGATAACCCTGACGCTGATGCACACGCACCCTGGGACGAGTAACAAGGTGAATGGACGGAAAAGGGTGGGGCCAGGTGTCTCACTGTTGGAGTTGGGGTTTTATTAATAGATCAGCTAGGGAAGGAGGCTAGAGTGATCCATGAGGTCGCGGATTAGAGTTGAAGACCTCAGTAGGGGCTCATTTTTTAGATTATAGTTCAATAGTTACATACAGGAATACTGACAGCTATGTGCATTCAGCTATATGTATATACCTGGATTTGTATGGACACCTTTTTTCCCTCATCTGTCACCTGAGCGGGCCTGGGAGCAACAGCAGCCTGTGGCAGCGAGCACACCTAGCGCCTAGAACTTGGCTTCTAATCCCATTCTCCAATAAAGGAACCAAGGCTCCTAGGAGAAGTGGCTAATTCTAGGACTGGGTAAGAGAATGCACAACTGAGCCTGAAGCATCTTGTTGGACCAAAAAGTTAGGAAGTACTAAAAGCAAAACAAGCAAAGCAAGCCAGCAAACAAACAAAAAACAACGTGACGGAGATATTTCAAGGTACACAGAAGATAACTGAAAGTCTTCCAATGGCTCAAGCTGGAAAATTCGAGCAAATAAAGAAATAAAATAGAGGGCCGGCCGAGTGGCTCAGTTGGTTAAGAGCTCGCTCAAGAGTTTGAGCTCTGAGCAACAGCGGTTCGATGCCAGCCCGAGCTGAGCAGCCGCTAAAACTACCAATAGGTAGCAGGATGGCTCAGCTAAAAAAAAAAAAATAGTATTGGGTTATAATCCAACACATAAAGCCAGTATCCACTCAGATAGAAAAGACTGAATAAATGGATAAGTGGGGTGAATAGTCAGAGCTCCCGTACAGAATTTCTAATAATTTGTGTTGACACTCTGCCCTCAAGCAAGTGGAATGTAACTCCCAGCTCCTCAAACGTGGGTTGTACACACTGACTTCCTTCCAAAGAAGACACTAAGAAATGGGTGAAAAGAAGGAAATTCACAGTGAGGGAGCATGGCCAACAGAACTGCAAGCTGCAGTCGTAACTCATGATGACATGCCCACCCTTGATGTGACGGGTAGAAACGGCACTTTACCTCCGTGGTAAGCGTCCCCAAAACCCAGAGCCCCAATATAATCACGATGGAAACATCAAACAAGTCCTAATTGAGGGACATTCTACAAAATCCCTGATGAATACTCTTTAAAATGGTCAGGTCATAAAAAAACAAGGTAAGTCTGAGAAACTGCCATTTCCAACAGGAGCCTAAAGAGACATGACAACTACATGTCATAGCCAGCTGGGGGCGTGGAGCAGAAAAAAAAAGATACTACATATAAATAAAGGGAACCTGGTCATTGAACAAATACACCATATTGTATAAGTTGTTAAAAATAGGGAAAGCTGGGTGCGTACTAACTATACAATTTTTGCAGTTTTTCTATAAATCTGAAATTATTCTATAATGAAGCATTTATTTTAAAAAAAACCACTGAAAGACTTGTTTCACTAAAGTTTTGGCTTAGCAATCAGATATCTTTTTAAAAATTTTTATTAAATGTATTGGGATGACCATGGTTAGTAAAATTTAATAGGTTTCAGGTGTACAATTCTGTAATACATCATCTGTATATCACACTGTGTGCTCACCACCCAGAGTCAGCTCTCCTTCCATCACCATGTATCTGACCCCCTTCACCCTCTTCTACCACCCCCTTCTCCTTCCCCTCTGGTAACCACTAAATCTTTCCAAAAAATGATCTGTACCAGCCACACTTGAGGTGACTTGGGCTGAACTGCAGCACGAGCATTGGCCTGGCCAACCTGTTCCCGGGTGGGGAAGACAACAAGAGGCCATCACCGATCCCCCGGGCATGGGCGCGGAGGGCATCAGCCTGTCCATGGGAGCGTTTCCGGAGGTCCCGGCAGAGGATTCTCTGGTTTCCTGCACGGCTTCTCTTGCGTCTTTAGCTTAATAAAAGCATGTCTGCCGTCAATGGTGGCTACAACAGAAGGATGGACAGACGTCAGAAGCCTTGGGAAGGCCTGGAGAGACATCTCATGGGTCTTACACACTTCCGTCCAGTGCTGGTCCCAGTGTCTTTGGAAATGTGCTTCTCCAACCCAGGAATGGAATAACGCATAAGACCATTAGTGAGCGGGGCAGAAGAGCTCTGCGGCAGGCTTGGCTGTGATATGAATTCCCCTGCCCTGTGGTCCAGTGCATTTAACGGTGCTCGAGGAGAGATCTGCAGTAAATGCGACCTCTGTTAGGACGCCGGGCACCTTCAAAGGAGAGTCACAGGGCAGGTCCTGGGGTTTAGAGCAAAGCCACACCCCCTCTGCTGACAACTATATGCCTGTTCACAATTAGCCCTGGCCACGGGTACCGAGTGACAATAGACATGGAGTTCTCCTTATGAACTAGTTGATGTTCAGTCACCAAAACACAGGGCTGAAGTGTTTGGCAGGAATAGGTTTCAAGCTGGAAGTGTGTGTGCAAATACCCAGGTGCATCTCCAAGGCTTCCCGGTCTGTGTGAGGGTGCGGCTGAGGCCAGTTTCTTGTTCGGTCTTTTTTTTTTTTTTTAAAGATTTTTTATTGGGGAATTGGGGGGATGGGAACAGTGCTGGGGAATTGGGGAAAGGGGAACAGACAAGTTGCAGTCCTTTTGTTCTTCAGTCTAGTTGTGGAGGACGTTGCTTCACTGGCCCAAGTTGGCACCATCATTGCGCTCTTCCCGGGCGAGGCAGATCAGTTACCGGCTTCTGAACAGCCGCTCACTGTGGCTGCTGGCTGCTGGCTACACACAGTAGCCCATGGCAACCCACTGCCACAGGGGCTGCAGCCTACGCTGTCGCCGGCAACTCACGGCAGCCCAGCTCCAGGTTGAGCTGTTTGTTGTTCAGCATCTTAGCTGTGGAGGGCAGTGTCACTGGCCCTCATATGTGGGATCTGAACCGGGACCCTCTGGCGTCCCAAGCCAGTTCTTAACCATCGCACCAAGCGGCCGGCCCTCTTGTTCGGTCTTGACCTTCCCTCAGCCCGTCTGTGGTCCAGGAGGACCCCCTGTGGCCAGTCAGTGATGTTGGAACGAAATACAAAATGGAGATCAGGCTGGAGAATTCCCTGAGCAGACCAAACCATTTAAGCCAAGTAAGCAAAAACAGAATCTAGCTCATTTCATGAACACAAGCAAAATTTAACTGAGGCTATGTCTTGTCAATGCCTCTGACAGTCATCAAAGAAACTGAAGTCATCTTTCTAAAAATTTTACGAGATAATCACATTTAACCAGCACCCTGCCAGCTGGTAACCCCCACTGTAACAATCAGTCATTGGAAAGGTGAAGAACTTGCTCATGTTCACTTTATAAGCCCTGTGACGTCACGCCCCTGAGCCTCGTTCCGTGTTGGGGCGCTCTCCCCGTTTGCAAACTGTCTTTCTGGTGTGCGCACAATAAACTTCTACCAATTACTACTTCTGGGATTCAGTGGTTTTACTCCTTTCTTTCCTGAAGGTTTGACAGTGAGAAGGGACAAAGGCTTGGCCCTGGTTTTCTGAAGGTTCTGTGTCAGCTCCTGGCACCAGCTAACAGTGGACTGCTGCCTGAATAAAGCCCCACACAGGGGTGGCACTGAAAATGAGTGGCTCTGGGCAGTGCGTCCAGAGAGAGAACTTCCAGAAGTAATACAGGCTGTTCATTTTGAATAGAAAATGAAACAGCCGGAGATGTGGACATAACTTATTCATGGAAAGTGACTCACGCGTTGGCCAGTCAGCTGAGAATTTGGGAGGGATTGATGGGCTTGTTTCCAACATGGCAACCAGTTCTCCAGATACCAGCTGGGTGTCCAACCATTCACGCCCGTTCTGACACTAAGTGCCTGCAGCAAGCACAGAACCCACGGCTTTCAGGCATTAGTCCCACCAGATGCTGCTACACCTCAGAAACCATGCTAAGATGGATGGTCTCTAAACCCGGGGTTCCCACACGCAGCCCCTCAGGCCCATGAACTCTCTAGAAAGGCTCACAGGACTCTTGCCTCACATTCACGGCCTTATTAGTAAGGGTTGTCGACTTAAGAAATGTTCACACCTGTAGAGAATTTTAATGAGTTTATTTGGGTCAAATTGATGACAAGCAGGATCTCAAACGCCTCAGAGAAGGGCTGTTTTGCAGTTCTTTTTATACATTTGGAATTAAGGAGTGAAGGAAGAAGGATTAGACAAGTGGGAGAAAGTGAGGTAGGGAAATCTCTATGATTGGATCACAGGATAGTGAACAAAGCTTAAAAGTTCAAGTTCCCAGTTAGTTAAAGCAAGAATATAATGGTTTCCTCATGCCTCAGACAATTGCTTTTTAGTAATTCGGCAGCTTGGCCGTAGTGGTTCCATTTTATTTATTCACTCCTTCCTCGCTGGCTCCCACAGGTCCCCTCCAGGAGGACCAGCCAGGTCCCTGGGAAAAGTTTGCTTGCACTAATATTGTAACCTTGTGATGGATTAGAGGACACAGAGCTTTCACCTCTCTGGGTATAAATTTATTTTATACGCCCAGAATGCTTCTGCCAGTTGCACTGGTCTTGACACATACCCAACAATCTAGGGGCAGCTAGTGCGATAGATTCATGTTAAATGGCCCCTGATGACTCAGTTGTCACCGGGACATAACCTTCTTTAAGGCTGGATTACTAGTTTCTAAAATGGACTAGATGATGGGCCAGGACCAGCATATGAATAACCTTTGCAGGGTGTTTGCTTCCTGTCCCTTCGATTCTGAGATCTGCTGGTGTAGAGATCCTAGTTTCCAAGGAAAGAATGCTTTCATCTTTGGATGCGACATCAGCCCCATTTAAGTGGATGGTGAGGCTGCCACTTGGGCAGTTTTGGCTCCTTAGGACTCTGAAACAATTGGCACATGAGATCACTGTACTCTTCGGGACAACTGATCCCAGTTATTAAGGAGAAATTGGGTTGCTACTCACAGTGAGAGTAGGGGTTAATTATCTGGAAACCAGGAAATTCTCTAGAGTCTCGCAGTAATTCCAGGGTCAATGGTAATGGTTAATATGTGACTACAAAGACTCACTAAGTGAGGACAATGGAGCATTTTACCAGGTAAACACTAAACGTCGGTTAAGGAGCTAATTGAAGCAAGAGTGCTAAGAAATGGGTGCGGATGGGGGGAGTCGTGAGTACTGACCACCTCCTTCGGGCCAGCTACAGGAAAAGGGATGAGACAGCTACCAATGTTCGCTGTGTCCACAGCCAGCCAACGATCTCCTTCCCGCTCTTGCATGTGAGGGTGTGGGTGGTACTCGGTGGGCATTTAGCAGAGTCACATCCACGCCTCAGTGGAGAGCGGCAGCTGCATGGGCTCCTGGGAGGCTCAGCTTGCTGGGGAGAAGGCGAGAGCATCTTCGTGTGTATAGGTGTTGGCTCGTGGCACGTGGAAGTGTGATGGCGTCCCTCAAGGGTGAAGGAGAGGGGGCAGGGTCAGGGGTTAAACAGAAGCGGGGAGCTGAGTCGTGACGTGGATGGCTGCGCGGGTCCTGCTTGCCTCTCAGATTCACCACTATTTGTCTCACAGCAGGGCTGGTTCCTGCAGGCTGAGCACTCAGACTCGTGTGTCAGCTGTCTCCCGACTGGGTTTGGTCAGTAGGAGGCACTGGGGAGGCTGGGGGAGAGGAGGAAGGGAGAGACGCCTTAGGCAGCACCACAGGCACAGCGGGATCTTGTCTGTGGTCCCAGCCTCCAGCAGGCAGACCCACTTTCATTCCTGTTTCTGTGGGATACCTCTAGCTTGTTTCATTATCTCCCTTCATCTTTTCAGCTCTCCCATAAGCTGAGTAACCCACTCCCTTAATTCAGTTCTCTATTTCCAACACCACTTGTGGTGGCTTCTGGCTTTTTGGCTGGACCCTGATGAACAAGGCCAGTGTCGTGGATGTGCACCGTACGAGGTGCAACGTCCCCACTCTTAGAAGGTCCTTGTATTGGTTTAGTCCCAGCTGTCACCATATTGAGCAGGAGAGCCCGTCATTTTGCATTGGGCCCCACAGGTTATGTAGCCAGTCCTGCTAACGAATACACTGGAAACTCAGAGTTACCTGCTGTGCGGATCTAGAGGGGTTTGTCCCTGACAGGACTGCCTGCCAAGTGTCCTAGACACGGGGAGGGAGTTTACTCAAACCCAGAGCGGCGGGAGGCTGCAGCGCCAGCAAGGAGAGCAGCGGAGCTGGTGACGTGCAGGGGGCAGGTAGCATAACGAATGGATGGGTTGACACGGATTATAAACATGCTTGTGAGCGATGGAGCGAGAAGCGGGGAGCTGGCAGTTCCCTGAGCATGAGCGGTGCAGGACACTGGAGCCCCAGTGTGGGAGGTGCCTGAATGCCTTCAAGGGCCCATCCAAGTTCACGTTTCATGGTTTGTGCACAGGCTGTTTTCCCTTCAATACGCTATAGTGTGAAGACCCAATTTCCTTCACACATATTAATGCTGTCATTGGGTCATCTTGGAAACATGGACACTTTCTTCATTTTGTAGCCGGGTTGTCCTAGACATCCTGAAAGAATGTTTGTATCTATGCCAATAAAAATTTTAAAAATCAGCCTCCTGTAACGGAGCCATGACTGGCCAGCACAAGCCCGGCACTGCTGCCCTCTCCAGAGACAGGACATGCTGAACCCAGAACTCCCCCTCCTTTGTCTGCGTCCACTGGCTCCTTGCAGGAGGTTTCTACCCAGAGATTAGGAGATTTCTAAATCCTCAATGGAGGGAGCACATCCAAGCCTCTGCACCTAACTTATAATGAAAACAATTGCAAACATTTATAGAAGGCATACGCTTCGGGTAGTATGTTAAGCACATGTATCTGTGGTTAGCCCCATAGAAAGCACCACGAAATAGGACTGCCGCTGTGCTCATCTTCCTGTTGAGAAAACCGGGGCTTAGAGAGTTTAAATCACTTGTTCAGTGTCCCGTAGCCAGTGAATGTTCGCGCTGAGGGTCACACCGAGGCAGCCTGCCTGCAGAGATGGCCCTCAGCGGCCTGGCTCAGTGTGGAACCTAATTCTGGCCCCATTAGCATACGTCCTCATATTTATATTGAATGTGGCTAAAAAGACTCTTATGACATTAATGGCTTGGCTAATACCAACTCTTCTGTTTAACCCCTGACCCTCCACATCAGCTGCTCAGGCCCTCCTGAGTCCATGTTGCCCAGCAAGACAGCCCACTATCACAGTGCTTAGCACACTGGGTCCCATCACCCACTACCCAGCCTGCCCTCTCCACCAGCCCTGGGGCTTCTGAAAGAAACGGTGCTGTCTTTTGATATTGTAATCATGTGCCAGACGTGCAGTAAGTCTGATCCCTAAAACAATGAATATGCAACAAGTAAAGAGTTTATTTCAAAAGGCAGCCAAAAATGGAGATGAGGAGAAAGCCCAAATCCATCTCCTCAATCCAGGTTTCATGGTGGGTTTTAAGGGTTCGGGGGAACAGGTATGGGGAGGCGCTGGCGGGCACGTTTTAATTAGAGGACTGTGGAGCTTGGCTGTTTATGGTGAGGAGATTCAGCACCGGATCTCCCTGGACAGCAGCCCCTCCGCTCTGCAAGGGCTCAGGTGTTCAAGTGCAGGTCACGTCCCGGTCCTTTGGTTTGGTCCTTTGGTTTCATACGTGTGCGCGTGCTCGCGTGTGTGTGTG
>NW_017731541.1:856588-885069 GCF_001890085.2 Hipposideros armiger | reverse complement strand
GGGGGGGGGGGGGAGGACGACACACAAAAACCGAAAAAAAGAGAGAAACTCTCCCTTTTCCTAACAGTTGGCTATTGTTGTTTTATGAACACGGTTAAAAGGAGATTGTTGCTTTAGATTTTTTTTCTTCGTCGTCGTCTCTTTTTTTTTTTTCTATCCTTGACAACTCTTTTAGAAATGGGAATTCCAGAGGGAGAATTTGAGGAACGCTGATGCCTTTCCAGCCAGCAGAGCCATGTGGTACTTCTCAAGGAATTTTAATTCCTGTCTGTGGGGAAACCCCAGTATTTGGAGAGCTCAGTATAAATTCTTTGTTGATTCTGGGGGAACCTAAATTTTTGGTATTTCTGTATTCCCACCCCTGCCAAGTTACCATTTTCTTGACTTAACAAGAGTCAGCAGCCAGGGAAACGTACAGTGTTATTTAGATAGCATGATGTTTTATTTCTGTTCTCCGAGGCATTTATACAGCTTTCGCTTTTCTCATTCCCTTCCCGCCAAGCCACTGGGAGGAGAGGCTCCGCAAAAGCTGTGGCCTTGTTTGTTTTCCATTCTTACTCATAGGATAACGTGATTAGTCGCTAATGAAAAGGCCAAAGTAAATCAAATTTACATTCTGTTTCTGCATGATCATTTCTCATGCACTGAGGTTAAAAGCTGGTACCGTGAGGTGGAGCAAGTGAACCCTCCCATGAAATCAAGTAGAAAAGCTTGACTGGCTGTGGTTCAGCCCCAGCTCTGATATTCTCTAGATGTGGGAGCTTGGGAAAGTTCCTTATTCTCTCTGAACTGTGTTTCCCTTTTCTATAGAGGCAGTTGGAGTTGTGTCATTACGGAATTTCAAGAAAGCATCTATAACAGTGTCTGATAGTAGGTGGTCAGCTCATGTTAACGTCTTTTCCACATTTTTTTCTATTAGGAACTGGATGTAAAAATGCATGTAGTGTAAGAGCGTCATTCTTTTCCAGAATCTTAACCAGCCACGTGTTCTGCCTCTGCTGGAACCCCCAGTGGTCACTCCCTGCCCTCCATGGGGTCTATTCTAAGCACAGACAGGAGAGAGACTGTTCCTAGAATGAGCTGAGGAGACATACGGGCAGGGGTGGTGTGCAATTTGGGGGTTTGTTTGACTGTTTCTCTGTGTGGCATTCCCTCTCCCAGGCCCCCTAAGTAAGGGAGACCTATGTGGCTGGCAGACTCCGGGTTAGCTCCCGATAACCCAGCCTCCTGGGTCTCAAACTTTTGGTAGTCTTCTCCCCTGAGGTGGGCGGGGTCCGTGGCTTGCTTTACTCCAATAGAATATGGCAAAAGCGCTGTCACTTTCATCTTTTGGTAAGATTTGGTAAGATTGCAAGTGACTCAATTCTAGAAGACTATGGTTTCTTCAGTGATGGCGCTCACACTGATCACCTGCTTATAACCATTCAACGGGACAGAGCATCTCTGGGCCTCCTCTCAGCCCTGGACGCTGGGCTACGAGGCCCCGTTTTCATGCGTGGCCCAGAACCTGCAGGTCTCCGCAGCCCTCGGTGGAGACACACCTTCTCTGTTGCAGACCATCAGGCACTAATGACTTCCAGTCTTCACAGCGCAGAGCTAGATTCAAACTCACCACCAAGGAGAGAATGCTGTAGTGGGTTTTTTGTGTGTTTTTTTAAACCTATTGCTTGAGTCACTGATTCTTAAGAAACAAAACCACTTTCCTCCTTGTTGTCTTTTCAAAAAGAGGGTGTGGCTCATTGTTAGCTGGACAGGCCTTTGCTGTAACGGTGTGTCCACTTCTAACTGAGTGACACCATGCAGTAACGCTACTCCTGTTCCCCACGTATCGGCGGCATCCTGTCAGTCGTGGTGCTCGCTGCACATTTTCTTTCATATCCTCACTTCCCTATAATGTTGGTGTTAGAATTTCTTTTGCAACAAGGAAACTGAGGCTCAGAAAAGGTAGGTGCTCAAGTATGTGATTTCGAAGTCCGAAAAGCTGAAGATAATGGTGCATTTTCAAGCCAGCACACTCCACCGCATTTCTTAAATGAAGCACCCTCAGATGGCGGAGCCAGCTCAGAACGGGCTGTAAAGATACTCAAGCCAATTTAAAGACACAGCAGGAGTACACACTTTTATCGAAGGGAAATGTATATGTTAAACAAAAATTAGTCAGGTGGTAACTTCAATAGTTCTCTATTCAATAAAAGTATAAAAATACACTTGTAAGGATGCAAGTGTGTTCCTTAATTTTGACCGGTTTGAAATCTGATCCTAGTTGCTTTGGTTTCTTTTTCTTTGAACATAAACGAAAACTAGACACACGCGTGCACGTTTGCAGGAGTCCGATCTGATCGCGTTGAGCACCAGATCACAAAGCCCATCTGCTCAAGCCGGCCGTGCGTCCACCTTCCTGGGTGCTTCTTCCCACATTGTACATTTTTCAGGGAAGGGAAAACGCTATTTCCTACCGACGCATCCCTTCCAGGGTCATCTTCCCGCTAAACAAGTCTGGCTGCTGCAAACCGTGCGTAGGGCCCCGCCACGACTTGCTGGAAGGTCCCTGCTGAAGGCAGCTGTGCTGGCTCCCCGCCCGCTCTGCACCCTCCACGTACCCACACCCTTTGCACTCCCACAGCAAAGGCAAGGGGACCTTCTCGCCCTCAGCATTGGGCTGGGCCACAGGGCAGCAGCTGACTGGACCTGGGAAGGGGCTTCTATTGTGTCTGCACAGCTGGCGGAGCCCTGGAGCTCTGCTGTGGCCCTAGGAAGAATGTACTCGGTGGCTTGTGGCCCTGCGTGGACGACAAAGGACGTGTGGACAGTCACCGCCACTGGCCCATTAATATGGGAGCAAGAGGCAGGTGCTGGGGTGACGAGCCACTGAGATCGGGGCTGCAGCACACAAGTGCTGACTGCCACCACGTCCCAATAGCACTTCCCAGGACCGGGTCCCTCATGATCCTTTCACTTCATACTTCATTTCCCACCACTGTCCCCTGGTCATCTTCCCCAGTGACTTCAGAGGGCAGCAGCTCTCTGAGCAAGCCAGGCTGGTCAGGGCTGCATTCTGGGGCCTGCGTGTCTGCCGTAGTCTTCAGCCTCACATCCACTACCGGCTCCTCCAAGAGAAGACGGTCACAGGGGCTGGGACAGTGGCTTTGGCCGAGTGCCACGGGCCTGCACGCTGGGTAGTATAGGCCGAAGCATGTCAGCAGTCTATGGACATTACACTGTAGAAATCATCGCCTCCACGAGTTTCACCTGCTCGGTAAGGCTTGCTGACATTACGCATCTTTTAACGTAAGATCCATATAAAGGTGGGCTTATCCTGGGAAGTCACTTATTCCTATCTCCCTGTCTTCTCTCTCCCTGTTTCCCCAAAATGAGACTCGCTGTCTGGCATAGGGATGAGGGAGACCTCAAACTCTCCAAGGGGGGAATGTTTCTTCGTCAGTGCTAGTTGGTACATCACAGGGGTCATGGCCGCCTCGTACTGAACGAAGCTCTCCCCTGGGTGCTGTCTCCATCTACACACCCAGCTTGCAGGGCCAGTCCACCCTGCGCACCCGCCCCTCCATCCCTCTGACTGGACTTCCTGCTTCTTTCTAGCCAGGGTCAGTCACCATGTTCGCATGCTTTCCTCCGGAGGGACATGATGGACATGCTTACTCATATGTGGGAGTAAACAAATTCAGCAGTTTCCTTCTGGGAACCAATAAACCTAGAAGCTATTAATTTAGACCAAAGTATAGGAGTTTAAAAAGCTTTTCCCGTTTTAATGATGCATTCCTTGTAATTCTGTTGTGTTACATTTGGGAAATAACGCGGATGTCCTCTTGTGGCTAATTTAACACCTGTGTTCTAACACAGAATGGTCTTTTTTCCCCCCTTTAACCATCAGTGCATTAATTATATTGCTTTTCTAAAGAAGGAAAAAGAAGATTAAAGAATAAGATCACAAGAATTAAAGAAAACCAGATTGAATGTCAGTTTTAGGTGGGCCTGCATTACTCTAGCATTTTCCAGAATACTACGTTAGGAATGAAATGAACGTCATCATTCAAACACGTTGTGTCGCCTTTTGACAATTTTTGCAATTGTTTGGCACCTATTTCTTTGTAAAATTTATGAGGAAATACCACTGTTTTCCATAAATTTTGCTAGCTTTGAAGCAAATAAAATTAAGTACCAGGGATTTGAGCTTCTAAAGAAGGAAACATAATATACACAATAGGAAAGAGTTGCCATTTTGAAGCCAAAGAAATGTATATCTGGACCAGTTATTAACTGTGGGAATTAAAGAAAAATCTCTGCATCTCAGTTTTCTTAACCATACAATGAAAATAATAACAGACAGCAGAAACTTACTGTGGATTAATTGCAAAATCTCCACAGTAGAGCTGATACTTCGATGGAACGATGTTTGGTTAAAAACATGACGGGGGCCGGCCGAGTGGCGCGATGGTTAAGAACTGGCTTGGGATGCCAGAGGGCCCCGGTTCGGATCCCACATATGAGGGCCAGTGACGCTGCCCTCTACAGCTAAGATGCTGAACAGCAGCTCAACCTGGAGCTGGGCTGCTGTGAGTCGCCAGCGACGGCGTAGGCTGCAGCCCCTGTGGCAGTGGGTTGCCATGGGCTACCGTGTGTAGCCAGCAGCCAGTGTGAGTGGCCAGCAGCCGCAGTGAGCGGCCGTCCAGAAGCCAGCGACTGATGTGCCTCGCCTGGGAAGAGCGCAATGATGGTGCCAACTTGGGCCTGTGAAGCAACGTCCTCCACAATTAGACTGAAGAACAAAAGGACAGCAACTTGTCTGTTCCCCTTCCCCCAATTCCCCAGCACTGTTCCCATCCCCCCAATTCTCCAATAAAAATCTTTAAAAAACAAAACAAAACATGACGGAGCTCGTGTGTCTGTCATTGGAGGGACAGGCGTGTTGGGGTTCCTGCTTGCTGCTTAGATGCCAGCTTCTCACTCACTGTGTGACTCTGAGCACGTCACCACCCTCGGTTGCCTCAGGCAGGTCAGCCACAGAGAGGGGCGGTTACTGAGCTAACTTTGTAGTTATTTGAGTAGGGAAGTGCATCAGCATGATGACAATTCACTTCATAGCACTGCCTGCCTCTGGGACAGCCCTCCCCCGTCCCACAGCCTCAGGCGGCCACGCGATCACGCTCTGTCCCTTAGACCCACCCAAAGAACTGAAAAAATGAGCAATCTTTCTTTTTTCTTGCTTTTTTTCCCAACACAAGACAGGTAAAAGTAAAACAGCTTCTGCCTCTGCAGGACATTAGGGGTCGTCACTAACACGGTAAAGCCTAAAATTCAGCACATTCTTCCTTAATTCCGCTCGGCAGCGCTGCCCCCTTTGCACAAGCTGTTAAGTGACATTTGTCACAGATAACCAAGCCCCCTGTCTCAGATCTACCTGGACATTGGTGAGACAGGAAGTGTGTGGGCTGGGAGTTGGGCAGACATGGAGTATTTCTGTGTCATTTGCAAATCATCTACTTTTCCTGAGCCTTGGTTTCTGTTTCTGTAAAAGGACAGTATTGTCATTCCATGGGTGACAGGAGAGATGAGATGGCGTGTGGAGTGTGTGGGGAGTGTGGACACACGGGGCGGACACACACAGGGCATGAGTGAGCGGTGGCTCATCTGCTCTTACGTGGGGCACGGGGTGTGCGTAAGGACAAAGCCGTCAGGCTTGTCCTCAGGCAGCTTCCAGGCCTCCTGCTTTGCGAAGTCTCAGATGCCGCTGGGTGTCCCCCTCTCTGGACCTGGGCAGGACCTCAGGGCAGTGCTGGACAGGGCAGCTGTCCCCGTCCCCTGCAGGTGTGGGAAGGGCATTGTGCAGGGTAGTCAGCATTCTTGGTTTTAAGTGCAAACAGAGAATAAACTCCTACAGTGGATTCTGGGAGTTCTCTGAACCCCAATAAAGGGCTTTGGTCCAGGTAGGAAAAGGGCCAGGGCTGGAACCCAGGGAGGTTAGGCAGCCAAGGCAGAGTCTGGTTGGAGTGCTACCACTAACGTGACCATCACCAGACACGTTCTGCAGCCCCCCACTAAATTATCTCGAGCTACGCTGAGTCTCTGCCTCGCTCCTTGCATATCCACAGCCTCGACGCACATTATCAGCATTTAGGTGGTGGCTGGGCCCCACTCACCCCATCCCCTGGCTGCCTCAGAGTGGGAGAGGGGCCATCTGCTCTTAAATGCCTTCCCTAGAAAGAGGAGACCTGCCCTCCCCAAACAGCAAACAATGAGGGTCCTGAATAGGAAAGGGGTTCAGCTCCTAGGAGGCCTGCACTGATAAGTATCCAGCACAGGCTCTGGGTGCGTGTGTGTGTGTGTGTGTGTGTGTGTGTGTGTGTGTGTTAGGTAAAGGAGTACAATGATTATCTGCCTTTCAGATAAATGCGAAAGTAACTATCCCTTATGTAAAGGAACTAAGGCATCTGGCTTCCCGAGATTTGTACATTTAGTAGCATAACCTTAAAATGTTATGCTCTTTCTATCGTGGCTTTACTTCTTGGGGGTTCATAAAAAAAGGAAGTTTCGGGGACTGAGGGAAGCGGTCCTTCTGTAGATCTGAATTTCTGACTCTGGTGCAGGGTCAGGTTTCCTAGGTGATAATGTGCAAGCGAGACAGCCTCGGAGCCTCCCCGAGGCCACACCTCTCCCTCTCCTGTCACCTACTGTGGTCACCTCCTACCTGGCTCACTGGCCCTGCTCCAGTCCTGTCCAGACTCAACGCGGCAGCCAGAACAACCTGCTGTGGCACACATGCTCCCCACAACCCTTCCCTCCCCCATTTGTCCCTGGTGAATTCCTACTTAATTATCCAGGACCCCATGTGGCTCCTCAGACACCGACTATGCCTCTCCTGCGGTCACAGTGCCCTACCTGTCACCCAAGGAGGGGGCTCAACACGGCCCGTTCAGGCTCAGGTGTGGGAACCCAATAATCCGATGCAACCAAGGACAGCCTCAGGGCCTGGTGGACCGCCTTTGTCTCCTCCAGGGCCAAGTGTCTGGATTTCCGCTTGCTGTCCCCAGAGTCTTTCCCCATTTTATCCAGTCACTGGGTCTATTTAGTCTCTGCAAGCAACAGACCCGCTTAGCCGTCCAAGGACAATTTCCCATAAAAGAGTCGTCTAATTCCTCCTTTCTTCTTTCGTGCAAACATTGGCACTTGCTGACACAACTTCTGCTCAGCATTGGTTCTCTTTTCACCAAATTAGGCGAGTTATTACCTCATTTGCATCCAAGACGGCCTACGTCAGATGTGTTCACAAATCACAGTAATTAATATTTCCTGGCTCTCGAGATCACCTACCTACAAAGCCATTTAAATTTATTAACTGAGTCAGTTAATTGGTAAACAAGTGTAAAGCACTGCCACTGTTGCAGAGAGTGGGGAATTGAGGTGTGGGGTGCCAGGTGACGCGTCTCAGCCACTCGGCAATCAGATGGCAGAGGCACGTGCTGGCTCTCAACCTCCCTCCAGGCTGCTGGCACAGTCCACACCAATTAGCGATGCAAATCGGGTAATTACATGCATACATACACACGGCCTGATGCCGTCTTTGGCCGGGGACAGCCCCGTGAAGGCCAGACCCTGAGGACCATATTAACCGACCCAGCAGGACCTGGGCTCAGCAGCAGCGGGAGAAGAAATTGTTACCCAGTGAGGCTTGTCTGCCACTGGGCTGTGCAAAGAACTGCGAGGTTCTTAGTTCAGTGTTATCTGAAATGAAACTCTCTGGTCATGTTGATATGGGATCCGCTGTCTCTTAGAGAAAAATAAGTCCGTTAGCCACTTAATAGGTAATTTAAACAGAACATTTGTTAAGCTGTTCCACGACAGGCATCTGGGGATAAAGGTGAACATGACACAGTCTCTCCTTCCCTTTGAGAATTGTCAAGGGCTGTGGTGTTCCAGGGGCTTTTATGTGTGTGGGATTTTTATTTTACCAGGAAAACTCTGCAAGGTGTGGTTCCTTTTATTTATAAATGGAGGCCAGGGCAGATGAGGAGATTTGCCCAGAGCCAAAGGTAGGAGTGGGTGCCTGGAGGCTTCCACTCAGGCCCCTGTGATTTCACATCTCGTATATATCGTGTGTATCGTGAACTCAGAAAAGTGCACAAATCAAAAGCGATACAATTTCACAAAGTAAAAACACCTGTGTAACCAACCCTGGATTCATTCTCATTAATAATCAGAGCGACCGATTGCTATGAGACAGTCGCTGTCCTAGAGGCCGTAACCTTTCAATCATCACTTCACCACGAGGACGCTCGGCCAAGACAAGAGCAGAGCTGGGCTTCCGCGGCACAGAGACGGGCGACCTTCGCTCTCCCACCCCACGCGGCGCCTTCGGAGAAGCCCAGCTATGCTCGGTGTCGTTCGCGTTGGGGATGCCCTGATTTCCTCGCGACTCCACAGAGCCAGCTGCCTTCTTACCAGTGATGACGACATCTAGGGGAAAACATCACACCGCACGTGGGCGAGCTGGCTCGGCGTGAAGGGCTGTGCTGTGTGTGCCGGCCTGTTGTCAACGCGAGACCTGGAATAGGGTGTAGGCAACGAGCACACAGACCGGGCAGCTGGAGAAGGGGAGAGTCGGGGGACAATGCAGTGCGAGAAAGAGAGCCTCAGCTACAGACGGCACTATTCAAACGCATTCGCTCTGCTGCGTGCAGGCGGGAACTGGGGTGAGGCGGTCGGGCAGCGTGGAGCCTGGCTTCAGCTAGTTTCCCGTGAAGGAAGGAGGCCACTGGCGCCACGAGGGGCCACCCCGCCTGGCCACTGGTCCTTGCGCTGCAGTTTGCTGGCCGTGTGTGTTGGGACCGGCTATTTAGACTGCCTGTCCCTTTGTCATTTCATCTGTAATTACAGGGTCAGTAACAGTAACTTCCACGCAGCATGTTTGTGCGTCAAAAGAACAAACGCCTGGGAAGCACCCATGGCAACGTCTGGCATCTCATGAGGTCTCTGTAAAAGCGTGTGTTCGCTGTAAAATATCGGGCTCATGGCTCACGTCCTCCACGTGACTTAACGTGACAGGGCCTGGCATGTGGGCGGGAATGGCTGGAGAGCTGGTCGAAGGAACGATACACAGACCAAGACTGCATCTCAGGGTTCTGTGACTATTTCTCCGTGGGGCCCAGCCTCTCCTCCACTTACTCCTGTGAGCAGAGTTTTCTTCTTCTTCTCTTAACCTCGGGGTGACTGCAGACAGCTGTTCCCTGAGGCAGCACAGGCCTAGCCCCTAGGTCTGGAGAACCCCGAGCCTTAGGCCCACGTGGACGTGTGCTCTGCTGCCATCGGGATTTACGGATGAGCACATCTGCCCATCATGCTGCACGGCGAGGAGGAAGAAGAAGGGGTCCAGGGAGCACCAGCGGGGGCTAGGAGGAAGGGATGGGATGGTCCAAGCAGGAAGGGGGGGTTTCAGAACCCCCAGCCTCGCACTGCTTGCTTTCAGTGGGTGTTCCATCCCTGGTCCTAAAAGGGGTGCCAGGGATTGGCTGAAAGTGGCGATGAAGCTGCCAGCTCGTTGCTCTGTGTCAGCGAGACCTGGGGAGAATCTGATGGGTGTCCTGGGAACAGCAAGTCCAACAAGCAATCGCATTTAGACAGAATAATGACTCCCCAGAAATAAATATGAGGAGGAAGCGCTACTCTCAGCGAGAACTTCAGAACGCCATCTCTCACCGCGGAGAGCGGACCGTCTCCTCTCATCTTCCCTTTGCAGATTAATTTTTTCGTTATTAAGAAGATAAATAGCACACAATCAACACTTCAACCTGGGTAATGTGGAAAGCGGCCGATTAATTTAAAATGAGAGGCCTGAACTCGGACGAACTTAGCCTGCCAGGAGATGCCCATGTATCATGGAGAGAGAATCAGATTAAAATGGGCAAGTGCTGTAATGAAACGAAAGCATCGGGTGCTGGGAATTCAGCCAGCGAGACGCTGGTGGCTCCAGTTTTCCAAGAGGAAAACCCAGAAATCTAGGGTGTCCTGTAATAGATGTTTATGTAGGGTCTTATTGGCTGACAAGAATAAGGTTTCTTAAAGATGGAGACATATTTGTATTTGTTTGTGACGTTTTAAAATGCATTATTGTGTATATACATGTAGCATGTTTGCTAATTTTTCTGCCAGACTGTTTACAGGATGGAGGATTAATACAGCTGAGTAGAACATTCTACAAGTGCGAAGGGATGATAAATAATAGCATATTAACAAGCTACGGACAGGACCAATATTACAGGTGCCATCTCGGATATATGAGTTATTAGGCATTGGAGCTTTTTTTCTTTTGAACTAAACATAACAGATATTACTCACATAAAGCCGTCTCTCCGAGAGGCCGTGTGTGTTTATTACAACGTGGCAGACTCCATGCAATCTGTTGAGAGTGTGTGCTGTGATTTAAGAGCTAGGTGCTCACGTTCCTTCCCGCTATTAAAAAGGGATCAATTATTCCGAAGCCGACCCCTCCTGAAACCTTCATCGTCTCCTTTGGTCACCACCCACATGCACTTTGCTTGCTTGTTTCACATAAGTATAAGCATACTCTAGACATACTTCCACATCAAAATATATCAATTTAACATAAATTAGTAGTACATTCCATGACACTATACATTTTGAATCCTTTGTAGTTCTTGCAGTAACAAGGGACTCATAAAATCAGTTTAATTAACAATTTCTCTGCTATTGGCCTTTCCGTCTAATTTCCTCTTCCATAAAGCAGTGTCTCCTCACTAGCAGGCAAGTCTGTTTCGTAGATGAGTTTTACGTTGGGACCAACCAGAAGACTCACACTCATGAGTGGTTTATAAAGAGGTGTCGTCAATTTAGAATATTCTTTAACTATCCCCTGGGTAGCCAGGCAGGCGGCTGGCCCTCAGAGTTGCATCAGCCACCTGCTGTCCACCGCGGCCTCTGCAAGGGGGCACCCTGTTGGGGTAGAACACCATCGCATAGGAGCAAAGGTGACAGAACTCAGCGACCTTGTGCAAAGCTGAGGCTTGGGGATACGGAGGGAGTGGAGCCGGTTTAGACCCCCCTGAGTGCCCACCCCCTTCTCCCCGAGTGGCAGTCAGGTATTCATAGGTGCAGAGAGCCCACCTCCAGCTCAGGAGGGGGTCCCGTGAGTGAGGCCAATCAGGTGATGCCGTGCCCCCCCCACCTCTGCCTCAGTGACTGATCAGGAGGTGGGCACGGCAGGAAATGACCCAACCCAGGGAATCTGAGGACTCTTATGACAGCTGTGGGAAGAGACGTGTGGCTCCCCCAGTGAGAGGCACGGAGCCCCAGCAGCACTGAGACGCACCCTTCTCGGGGCAGAGGCAGCACATACAAGAGACCAAAGCTCAAGCACCCCGAGAAACCGCTGTTCCCGATGGCAGGAAGAGACCCGGCATGAAGACTAGAACTCCCTAAGTTTTCAGTTAGTGAGCTGACGAACTCCTTTAGGATCTAGGGCAGTGGAGTGTTTGTTTTATTCCACTGAAAAGACCGTAATGATAATGACACAGGAAAGCTGCGCTATGCTGGGACGAGGCGAACAAGAGGTTATTTGAAGATAAATAATTTTGAGGGGATGTAGCTGCCAGGACAGAAAAAGGCCAAGAGCAGGAGCTACAGGAAAGCAGACCGCAGGGATGACACGGGGACGGAAGGACTGAGAACACTGCATGGGTCTGGTCGTGCCAGCTGTTGTAAGGAGCTGAAGCTCGGACAAGGTAATTTTAGAATCCATTTTAGAGCATTGATTAAGTAAGGAGGTCAGGAACTGAGCCCAGATCTGGCTGATTCGTGCTTTCTTTTTTCTTTCCTGTATTTTCGCCACATCACTGTTCATAGAAAGTCCAGTGTCCTGTATAAGGGAAGGTGTAGGCGGTGTCTCGGCATTGGCTGTGCTCACACGTTAAATATTCTGTAAGGAGGTCTCTTCCACTGGACAGTTTATAACCAGAAATAAACGCAAGTTGAAGTTTATCTGTGCAGAGGTCCGATTCAGCGAGCATCAGGGATTGTGTACACGTGTGCACGAATGGCTGCTGTGTGCTTATCAGCACAGGTCTTTGGGATTATGAGACAATAAACAGCCTCTGAAGGATGGACACAATGGATGAGTGCTGAATCTAATAGAATGCAAAGTCGATAAATACTTTATGGGTTTATATTGATATAGCCCGTGGATTTATATTCTCCTTTCGATGACACACTGGAAACGCTGCTGGGCTGTATGCTGTGACATCAGTGGGGGAGAAGTATTTTGAATGTGGGTTTAATTCCTGCAGCAGGTGAGAACTTGCCATCTGCATCGCTAGCCTCCTGGCCGCAGGTGTTCTGTAAAATGCTTGCCGAGCGAGGAAACAAGAGAATTCCTATGAGGAAACCATTCACTCTGTGGGCATCCACCTGACGCAGCCTTCACCCAACGGGAGAAAAAACCGTTACCACAGGTTTCTGTTGTACTATTGCTACTGACATGCAATCACATATTCGGACTGGCTGTGAAGGAGAATTGAGATACTCTCGCCTGCTGTATATAAACTTCAACTCTTAACACACAAGTTAAAGGGCCACGAAGACATATGGATGGTGACTCTTTGAATGGCATGGAGGGTTAGCTCCATAAACTTGAAATATTTATGTGTATGATTAAGAAAGAAGAAAAGGAACCAAGAGTAATTTAGCATTTCTGATGTGCCAGTCACAGTGCAGCAGAATTTATAGGCATTACCTCATCTTGTCCTCACAAATAATCTCATAAAAATAGCAATCTACTGCCGTTTTCCAGGCGAGAAAATGAGCCTCTGAGAGGACAATGCAAATACACAACATACTAACAATACAAAAATATTACAGTAGAAGAGAATGATGCACTGATACAATATAATTTAGGGAAATGAATTTTATATTATTGTTAAAATATTCATGATGTTAAACACATAACACTTTGAAAATTAATTCCTAATTTAGCATAGAATTTTAAAAAAGACCATATTATTGAGTCTAAAACATAGTTACTAATTAACTACAAAACACTCAGAATAAAGGTGGGAATTTGGGCAAGTTAATACAGACATTGAGTGTTTAGTTTTTCATTTGTAAAACAGGAACACTTTTTAAGCAATTTGACATAAAGGCCGAGTGCATCCCTGACCCATATGTTTTCAAAAATATTGAGCATTTTAATATCTGAGTGGCGGTGTGGCTTCATTTCAAGCCAATAAACTAAAAGAAAAAATTGGAAAGAGGTCACATAAAAGAAACGAACAAATATCAGAAGCCAACTACTAAGCCATCACTTTATTTCAGTAATACATTATAATTATTGTTCTTCAATATGCAGTATGTTTTCTGACTAAAGTTTAGAAGCTGCAGCAAAGAAAAACTCTAAAATAAAAATCACCAATAGTCAGAACTCATACAAATAAAAACATAAAAATGGGTTTAGTAATAATTTGAATATAAACCTACTGATTCTGGAATCCCTCTCCTAACCAGCTGCTTATACAAGAGCGTGGCGGGTGGACGCAGGCACAGCCCAGGCTGACCACGGCCCCACGGGACCTAAGACGCCCACTGGTGGTCCCAGAGCCCTGGAAGTCAGGCTGCCAATGGGATGTTTTGTTCCCTTTCCCAGCGTCACTACTGTGGAGCCACGCTTTGCTCCAGGCGGAAACAGATGTCCTTCCTTCTCCAGGTGTCACCCGCTGTGCCCGAGGAATGCGCCCTGCCTCACCTCAGGGAGGCCCCTCTGCAGCCTCTGCCTGGGTCCTGAGCCACCAGTCACCACACGCGGTGTTCCGGGGACCGACGGCCATGTGGACCCATCATCACGCACTCTCCCTGCCTCATTGATGCTGAACCAATTCAGAAATGGACGCAGGAGCCACATGGCAATTAAAACATCAGAATGAGCGACCAAGCCATGTTGTAGAGGACGGCAAGGTGTGGAGGCGCAAACGGGCTGCGTCCCCTGGAAGGACAGCCATGAGCCCTGCCCTCTTGTCATGACCTGCCCTCACCGCCTCCTTCTCACTGTGGAGACAGAAGGGAAGACGAGGATCACAGCAATGCTGGCAGAGCCAGGCGCCCAGCCAGGCGCCCAGCAAAGCTGTCACCGGAGAGCCCAACAAGGACGGTAGACAGCGGGCACTAAAACGGGAACTCAGCGTCGTGCTGCTCATTGGAGGGAGTAGGAAAGGCCCTGCAGAAACTCCCAGGAGGCCCCTCTCGGTGGAAAGCGCCAGGACCCGCCCACCTCGCTGGCGGCCCTCACCCTGCACGTGGGGGCCTGTGGGGTCCCCTGAGTGGTGCTGGAAACCAGTGAGCCTGGGCCCAGCCTCCAGAAGGTCGGATTGAATTAAATGGATGTCAAGGACATTTTAGCATGTTCAAAACCCTCCCCAGGTGATTCTAATAGGTAGTCAAGGCTGAAAAATCCAGCAGGAGCCTGAAAATGATATTGACGGTAGTTTTCTTAAACTCTACTTAATTCGGGAAAATCGCCTGGACCTCACAGAGGCCAAAGCACTGGGATGAGAGGCCTGCCCTGGCGGCTGGAGGTGACAGCCAAGGTCTCGCCATGAACAGGTCACGAGGCGTGTTGTTCTGCCCTGTGGGCGAGGCCTTCTGCACCTCTACATTTAGTCAGAAGTGGACCACGATGAGTAAACAACACCCCTATTAACAGGTGGGAGCAGAACAATCGCTGAGCAGGACACTTATTTAAATAACATCAAACGCTCAGGCTATGGAATGTGACTCAGGCACTGGAGGAAAGGCAAGAGAAAAACGTCCTGGGGTGGGATGGAGTTGGTACAGATATTTACATTGCTTGTGAGCAGCCAGCGAAGTCTCTTTCATGACCCTGCTGATCAGGATAAAACCAGAATATGTCACTAGAGCTGGAGAACTTGGCCGTGATGTGAGGCTCAGAGCAGCGTGAACTGACCTAGAGCCATAGAATTTCACTGTGGATACACGAAAGGACTGTCAAGAGGAAAACCCTGAAAGAATTCAGGCCTGGCAAGAACTGAAGCTTTTTAAAGTCACATACACTAAATGTCATCGATAACTTCAGATACAGAGATACTGGAGTTTCACCTCCGAATCCACCCAGGAGGAAAGGCTATTTCATTCAATTTACCGCTCCTGTGGCTGTGCCCTCTGAAACGCTTGGGTTTCATGGGAGTAGGTGGGTGTAGTGAGCCTGTCTTCCTTAGCCTAAGGAGCTCTGCTTTGCACTTTGACCTATTCAACATACGGGGGTCGGTCACGAGCCCGTGGCGAAAAGGCATCGCCGTATCCAGTTCGTTTGTTCCACGCTGGGATTTAATACCTCACTGACCCCTCACAAAAACCTCGTACTGCCCTTTATAGATGAGGGACTGAGGTGCAGAGCCCCACTTACGCCTCAGGTCTAACTCGCAGCAGAGCTACTCTTTAAGCTAAGTCCACTGAGGTAAGGCTTTCTATGTCCATCATCTATGCTGGCTCCTGTTGGTTTGTTTGTTTTTACAATAAAATTGCCCCTAACCAGTAATGGTTCTGTACCCCAGAGAGGTCCCTAGCTGGCTGAAAGGGAATCACCTTGGTTCCATGGCCATGAACCTGAAATAGTCAATCTGAAGTGGTCTTGAGCAGCTGATGAAAACTTTTAATGTATAAGCAGATTGGGGAGCATAGCTTCATGGGTTTCATAGCTGGGTTGAAAATGGAGGAGGTTGTGATATTTTCTTCTAATTTTATTCTACATAATATGCTCCATTGAGAATTCCTCAAAGCCTAATGATCCAGCACAAATAAGTCATTTCACATAGATTAATTCTGCAAATGATAGAATATTTTTCCATTTTTCCCAAACTTTAATTTGAATCTCTGTTGTAATTTCACTAATTCAAATACATTTGCTGCTTTTATCACTGCTTTTTCAACAAATGTCTTTGTGTTGCCACACACACACACACACACACACACACACACACACACACACACACGGTGCCAAAAAAGTATACACATTTTAAGAAAGTAAAAAACTCTACTAAAACTGTTATATTCAACATATACAAATAACAAAAGATGAATACAAGTCATGTGCATACATTTTTTGGCACCCCCAATATATGTATGTATATATGGCATGAGGTCTGACAATTAAGTTTGCAAACTCATGCTAGAAAAGTGTACACATGTATGAATCATTGTTTTACAAAGAACAGATTTAGTGAAACTAGGTTAAGCAAAAAGGAAAGCTGAAAAGATAATTGGGGAAACACAGATCCTAGCATCCAAGAGTGGACTTGGGCTAATGGAGTTCTCACGTGGGGCCACTGCTGGTCACCCCGCTTTTCTCAGGAGCCTGAGCTCTCTGTCTCCTTCCCTGCCTTCCCGTCACTCTCTCTCACTCTGACTCTTTCTTTCTCTCGACTCTTGTTTTCATAATCCTGGCTTCCCCAGACTCAGATTTAAGGAGCCTCTCAGCTTGAATGATTAATAGACTAGCTGTAGTTTGTGTGTCCCAGTTCCAAATTATTCAAGGAAGAGATGGGTTTTCCCCAGCTCACAGTCCATGTCTGTTACATCATCCGTATCCTGGCCCCCTAGGTCTGGGGTCCATTTCCAGACATGGGAGCCGGTTCTCTAGCCGGGGAGACGAGCGGAAAGGTGGATGACAGATTCTGCCCAGAGAGGAAGACCTGGGCTAGGCCAACACCATAGCTACCTGCTAGATTACAACTTAAATATGGTGAAGATTTCAACAATATTCATTTATAATATAACAGTGGTACAGGAAAGCTGGGGAAGAGGGACCTTGAAGTGTGAAACTTTGGATAGAAAGATAAAAATTAATGAGAAAAAAAGAAGAAACAAGATGATAACAATAGAAAAGACCAACATCCCTCGTAACATCAGAGACACTTCACAAAGTGGATATTTTCCATCAAAATTTATTATATACATACAATGTGGATATCAATCTATATTTATATATCTATCTATCATCTATCTGTCTGTCTGTCTCTCTATCTATCTGACATCTATCATCTATCTATGGAGAGGAAGATGAGAGAGTTAAATAGAGACAGAGCTGCCCCAGCCCCAGGCAGCTCAGGGTTCCGTGTGCTGACGGCACCAAGAAAGAGGCCGACTCCATCACCAGCCACCTCAGGAGAGACTGATCCAGAAAACATGGATGTTAGCAAAGGGAAAAGCAGTTTGGCAGCTTCTTTTATGAGTCTTGACATTACTCTTACATTTTAGTTACTATAATTCTCGTGTTAGTAAGTTGTATTCATGGGGTACAATATTCCAAGAGATTTTATAATACATAATGCCTGATCCTAGATCTAAAACAGTAAGTATAGAAAAAAGTTCTAAGATGTGCAAAACTGGGGTTACATAAATACCCAAGTTCTGTCTTGTAGACCTTGCATATCTGCTCTTCCCCTCTGTCTGTGCAAGCGCGATATTGTATCTTAGAGTGCGTATTTTAGTTTCAAGTTCATAACTAGTGAGTTATAAAACAGAAAGTACTGAACTAAGAAACCTAAAGGCGATCTCTGACAAAGACAGTACAAAGGTAAACTGTCAGTTTATGTAATCAAGAAAAAAATGCTCAGAATAAGAAATGATAAGGAAAAAATAACCCCAGAAAGTGAGGAAGTAAAAATAGCGATGCATTTCCTTGCTCAATTCCCTGCCAATACATTTGAAATACACGGAAATACGCACAACCTCATCATCCTCTCCACGTGCTCTGAAAAACCACTTGGGAAAACACTTTTAAGTGTCTTGATACAACCAAATCATTAAGTACAAATGGATGGATAATTGTGTAACCTGATTAAATTGACCTGTTTCAGCCCAAATTCAGGACTCTGGTGCCACCCCTCTAAGAACAGGGAACCACATGTGACAACTTCTCTCAACTTCTATTGTTTTATGCTGCACAGGAGATACCAGCAGAAACTTTTAGCAAAGAGAAAACAAATCAATTTACAAAAATTGGAAAGAAATGAAGACAAGTACTATTTGAAGATTATTTGAATGTATACTGAGGAAGCCTAAGAGAAGGGACTAGAAAACCAAAACAGATGATCAGAGAAGTCTGTTATATAGCAGGACACAAATTCATCATAAATAAATCAGTGGCTACCATATGTATAAACCACAATCAGGACATCTTCTTAGAAAAAGCATGTAATTTACCACAATAAAATAGAGATTAAGTACTTAGGAATTAACGCCACACAAAATGTACAAGACCAATTAAAAATAACAATCAAAACACTGAAAAGAACACTGGAATATGGGGTTGTTGGAAAAGTCATGACACATTTTTGTAACGAAAACCATAGAAAAAATACGTCATGACTTTTCCGACAGCCCAATACTTACTATATTTTGGATGGGAAGATTCAACTTAGTAACTATATCATTTCTATCTATGAGAATTTATAAATTTAAAGCATTATAAATAAAAATGTCAGTAAGTTCTTTTTCTTTTGTTGTATAGTATACAAGATGTTTAAAGCTATATAAAAAAAATTAAAAATGTTATACAGAAACAGAAGATCAAAATCGGTAGGCCAATCCTAACAGATATGAAACACTTCCATAGAACCTTAGTAATTAAAACAGCATGACACTGATCTTCTACTAATACCACGTAGACTAACAGATAGTTCGAAAATATGCATGCATATATATATAAATATTTAGCATAAATTAAAGTTGGTGTCTCAAGCCAGTGGGGGAAGACTACGGACGATTCAATAAAAATTATTGACAAAATGAGGCTAGCCATCTGGAAAGAAATTAATTTCGCTCCCCACTTCACATTAAAGAGCTGAGAAAATTGGGTCAAAAATTGAAATGTAATTAATGAAAATTAGAATTTATTTATAAACTTACAGTGGAGAAAGACTTTCTAACCATAATTTAAAATCCCCAAACTATGACAGGACAGCCTGAAAAGTTGACTAAAGGGAGTAATGACGACCTCAGACATACAAATGGTCAAATAAACACAAGCTGGGGCACAGTCAAAACCCGAGTGATCGGAGGAATGTCCCAGGGTGTGTCCTGGAAAGGACTGATCTCAGGGTACAAAGGGTTACATCAGAGCATATGATTAAGCTCCCCCTTACAGCGGCACACTAAATCTGTGTTAATATTCTCTGTTAGTAAGGCCGTGGGGAACAGGGAGTCACATATGATAGAAATGTAAACTCTGGAAGAGAAACTTATCGACATTGATCAACATTATGAGCGCATACGCCCTTGGCCCATCAAGTCCATTTTCAGGAATGTATCCTGTGGATATACTTACACATTTAAAAAATAGTGCATGTATTATTTATTGCAACATTGTTTTAAACAACAAAAAATTTAAAAAATTTAAAAATCCTACATTTTCATTAATATAGGACAGTAAAATGAATTCTGGTCCTTTTTCCCCCTATAAACTACTCTGAAACAATAAAAAAAAAATAAGGAGTGCTTGTAGGTAGAGCGGAAATCTCTCTCAGGCACATAATTAAGGAAATGAATCAAGATGCAGCCCAGTCTGGGTCACGTGCAACCTTTTGTTAAAAAGCTGGAAAATGAGACGATGTTAGAATTTTGCTTGTGTCTTCATGAAGGCCAGAGGATATACAAGAAAGTGGCTGTGTGGTTAGAGGTGAGGCAGATGGTAACTGGGTAGCTGGGGAACGCAGGCGTCGGGGGGATCTCTCCTTCTCCTTTTATGATTTTATTTTGAACCACATGAATATATTGTCTTTTCCAAAACTCAGTAACTACCATGAATACAAGAGTTGCTACACTTTTTTTATGTCTGGGGGTGGGGAGCCATTGGCTCTGCCTGAGACTCAGCGACACCTCCGAAACTCAGCCTAGAGCTCTCTCTTTTTTTTATGATTAAAAACCTTTTTAAAACTTATTTTATTGTGAAATAAACATTTTTAAATTAGTTTCAGCTATACAACACAGTGCAATAGTTATACTTTTTACCCCTCAAAGTGTCAGAGAAGAGAAGAGGCATTTCTCTCAAGAGGACATGCAGATGGCCAACAGGCACATGAAAAAATGTTCAACCTCACTAATCATTAGAGAAATGCAAATAAAAACCACAATGAGATACCACCTCACTCCGGTCAGAATGACCATCATCAATAAATCAACAAACAACAAATGCTGGCGAGGTTGTGGGGAAAAGGGAACCCTGGTGCACTGTTGGTGGGATTGCAGATTGGTGCAGCCATTATGGAAATCAGTATGGAGGTATCTCAAAAAACTGGTAATGGAACTATCGTATGACCCAGCAATTCCACTCTTGGGTANAATCAGTATGGAGGTATCTCAAAAAACTGGTAATGGAACTATCGTATGACCCAGCAATTCCACTCTTGGGTATCTATCCAGAGAAACCCAAGATGCTAATTCGAAAAAGTATATGCACCCCTATGTTTATTGCAGCACTATTCACAATAGCCAAGACTTGGAAACAACCGAAATACCCATCGGTAGACGACTGGATTAGGAAACTGTGGTACATTTCTACAATGGAGTATTACTCCGCTATAAAGAAGAATGAAATTGCACCTAGATCCTTGATTCTTAGTTCTTTGCTACAGAAATTTTCAGTTGATTCCTTCTAAACATTCATGTAATGAAAATGATTACTTTTTCCCACAAGCATTTTGGCAATTTCCACCTGAAGTGCTAACTATTCCTGGATCCCGAGTAACCCCGGGGAGGACAGAGCAGCTGGAAATCTCCTGAACACGCCCTTCTGAGAATGTGACACAGCAGAGGTGACGCTTGTTGTCCCATAAAGAGGACAACAAACATGCAGCAGCATCCACAACAGAGGACAGAACTGGCCTTTTCCAGACAAGAACACAGGCTTCTCGTTCAGCAATGGGGTCTCTCACCTCCTCCCCATGCACTCATCCCATAATCGTGCAGCTGTATGATTTCTCTGTGTTTATTCGGTCCTGTGATGGGGAGTTGGGTGGTTCCAATAATATCACCTTGAATCCAGGTGGGACTACCCAGTAGCACTAAGAATCCCGGGAGGATAAACCTCTACACAGGCCCTTGGGGCTTAATAATTTCTCTATTGGAACAGGCGTCTCCAGTTGGAAATGGAGGGGTCACTCTAGTGATATTTTATATCAAATTGAATAATTATGTACAGTCAGTCATCTGAAATAATCAAGTGAATAATGTTTAGGGATGTGGAAAAAATCTGCCCCATGAAAATAGTTTATGACATAAAGTTATAGAGTAGTGGTTATCTATTCTTAATTTACTTACAGAGTATTGTATGTATCAAACAAATAGGCAGAGACAGAAAGTGAATGTATTGTAAGGAAGACCTTGATTAACTAAGCTGGATTTGGAAGCAATTAAAGAGTAGAACTGAGCTTCCAGAAAAGTTAGTCAGTGACACTTAAAATTAAGAACAGTGGATCAGGGCCAGCCGAGTGGCGTGATGGTTAAGAACTGGCTTGGGATGCCAGAGGGCCCCGGTTCGGATCCCACATATGAGGGCCAGTGACACTGCCCTCCACAGCTAAGATGTTGAACAACAGCTCAACCTGGAGCTGGGCTGCCGAGAGTCGCCAGCGACGGCGTAGGCTGCAGCCCCTGTGGCAGTGGGTTGCCATGGGCTACCGTATGTAGCCAGCAGCCAGTGTGAGCAGCCAGCAGCCAGCATGAGCGGCCGTCCAGAAGCCGGCGACTGATGTGCCTCGCCTGGGAAAAGCGCAATGATGGTGCCAACTTGGGCCAGTGAAGCAACGTCCTCCACAACTAGACCTGAAGAACAAAACAACAGCAACTTGTCTGTTCCCCTTCCCCCAATTCCCCCCCCCAAAAAAAAAATCTTTAAAAAAAAAAAAAAGAACAGTGGATCAAAAAAAAAATTGGAAAACGTAAGGAAATAGAAACTAGCATTATGTAACTTACTCTATGAAAGGAACTCCTGATTAAAAGAGAGAAAACAAATGAGAATATATTATGAAAGGTAAACTAGAAGATTATCCATAAATAAACAAATAAGCAAACCTCTAGAATTGCCTAATAAGTGATCAATTTTTTCAACAAATGCAAAATGTATATATAATTAAGAAACATGCCATCTTCAACCATCAACTGGGTAAAGAAACTGAAATATGTCCATACGATGTAAAATCATAAAGTGATAAATAATGAAAGACTTATACTCCCAAGTGTAACTGAGGGAAAGGAGCCAGACATTTATAAATTCATTTACATGAAGACACTCTATTTAGGACCCGAGATTTCTTTGTTTTTCCATTTTTCTTGTGCATCCATTTCCCATTTCTAATGCTGGTGACCTGGCTCAGTGGCCTGTGCTGTGATCAGAACATCTGTATCCGTGTGACTTGCTTCTCCTTACCCCCCTCAGAGTAGCCGCAGCCACTGAGACCACCTGAGCTGGTGTCGGCAGAGTGGCAGCGCCATCTCTGTGTCCATCACGCTCGCCACAGATGGACAGCCTCGCGGAAAGCCTGGAGTTCCTGCGGAGACCAGATTCCTCACGTGCACACCAGACAGGGGTTTCCAGGGTAAAAGCACGGACAGCTAGCCCTGGACCGGCATTGTTGCAACTATGTCATTTGACCTTGAAGGAGACAACCAGATTTTCTTTCCTAATTAGAAAGGCAACACGGGACCCTTCACCACCCGAGCATAACAACTTCAAAGCTTTTGATATGTGGAAAATATTCTTACAAAGTCCCGGCGTCAGTTATGATATAAGCATACTCTATCACTGCCAAGCCAAAGCAAGCGTCAAGCAGATAACCCGGACGGCACACACTGTAACTATGAACCAGTCCCCCGAGCGGCCGTAGCAGCGACGTCCCCACCAGCAGTGCAGGCGGGTTCCTTTTTCTCCACAGGATCCTGGGAGTATCAAGCTTAGTGAAATAAGTCAGACAGGAAAGGACAAGAGCCACATGATTTCACTCATATGAGGGATACAAAACAGAAAGCAACAAATAAACAAACTCATAGACACAGACCACACAGCACGGTGGTTTCCAGGAGGCAGGGAGGCTGAGGAGGGCCCAGGACTCAGCTACGTGGTGATGAGAAGGCTAGACTCTGGGCGCTGAGCGCACAGGCGGTATATAGATGATGCAGCAGAAATTCCGATACTTGAAACTTACATAATCTTATTAACCAATGTCGCTCCGATAAATTTAATAATAACTTTTTATAAAACAGTTAACTTTATGCCAGGATCTTTTCCATAAAAACAAACGCACCTATTTCTAAAGCAAATAGGAACTGTAGCAGGTGCAAACTGGGTGCTTGCCAATTTGACAGTTGTTTGGAGACTGTGCAAATTATTAGCACTTGTTCTGAGCTTGGAAGCCATTTTTGCAAAAAATAGGAAGCAATTTTATCCTAGCATAGATTTTCAAGCAAGCACATTGGCTCTGAGGGCACAGGGGGCAGAGATTTCCATCAAACTGACACTTTGGATAAAGAGCCTTGTGCGGAACTGGGTGTCACTTGCCTCGTGGAAACGTGGTCAGGCTTTAACCTTGGAGAAGCAAAAGGACATTCTCTCTCCTAACAAAACTGGGTATATGAGTGTGTGGGCTGAAAAAGCAAAAACTCAAAAAGAGAAACTCCCCCTACCCATGGATGGATTATGTGCTCCTGTGTACAAAACTGTAGAAGTTATGAAGGAAAAAAAAATCAACCAATTTCCATTTCCTGGAGATAAAGAGTTATGATTTGTTTTTACAAAATTGAACTCATTTAGCATATTAATTCATCCTGCTTTTTTCCACTTAACATTCCAATATGAATTTTCCTGTGACATTACGTGCTTTTAAAAATAAAGCAAATTACACCTGTGATGGCATTTTATGGGTCTACTACACTTCATTTAAACATTATCCTACATTGGAGATTCCACTTTTTGCTCTGATTTACAAAACTATGGTGAATATATAAATCTCTGCTTGTATTTCTGAGAATTTACTTTTTTTTCTTTTTTGCTAAAAACAAATGAAGTTATTGGGCTACAGAGTGTCTTAATTTTAGGTTCTTGAAATATATTTTGAAATTGCTTTCCAGAAAATGTTTTACCAATTTTGTGTTCACAGCAGATGTGAAGTTTTAACTTGACTCGATATTAAATTTGTGTGGATTCATACAATTGATTGATTGTAAGGTTTTTTTGACACTCTGACCTTCACACAGGGAAGTCTTCCTTGTATTCAGATGGGCCTCACTACTCCAGGGAGGTGAGAAATCCAGGGAGGACCAAGCATTGGCGGACGCGTTTGGGGACGAAGACAGTTTAACTGGTGGACGCAGCTTTGAGAACAGAAATTTGCTGGAAGTAGCGGGGACATTCAGTTTCTGGGAAGAGCAGATAATTAGAATCTATTTGCCTACTGGGCAAATACTTATTTCTCTGGAGAGATTTCTAAGAAAGTCAAGGATATCTTCTTCTGGTAAGTTCATAATTCACACGTCTTTTGGTAGAGGGATAAACCACATAATGCTCAAAGTAGTCAATAATATAATCACGCTATTAAGGAGTAAATCGAATCACCCTTCACACTCTTTTCTAAAACCTTCTCTGCATTTGTCATATGACCTGGTTTCTTTTTTATATGATATCCCTGTAGGCATTTTTATCTTCTCTAATTAACTGTGTTCTCCTATCACCAGCACCCTGAACTGTGGCTGGAATACTGCAAGCACTAACCAAAGGAGAACTGAATGCTAGTAAGGGTTTTACTGACAGAAACGAGCTACCAGTTTAGTGTCAGGACAGTTAATCAGTTATTAGGTCCTCTAGGCTCTCTCTTCCCAAGCTGTCTGAACATTAAACAACCTGCATCTATTATCTTGTACGTCTGGAGCTTAGAAGTCTGCAGCAGCCGTCCCTGGCTGCAGTCAAGGTGCTGGCAGGGTTGCCGTCCTGCTGCAGGCTCCAGGGGACAGTTCGGAGCCTCCTCCTCTGTCTTCACAGGAAGCGATGGCTGGCTGAGTCCTTGTCACACCGCCTCGCTCTGACACACTGACTCCCCCATCGCCCCAGGACATTAAAGAATCCTTGGACGCACTGGGCCTGCCAGGATAATACTGGGTAATCTCCTTGTCCTAAAGTCAGCTGCTAGGCAACCTAAGTCCATCTTAGCCTTACTTCCTCCTGGGCAGATCACATAATATGCTCACAGGTTCCAGGGATTAGGAAGGGGTCATCTTTGGCAGGGGGCGGGAGAGGGGGAGGCATTATTCTGCTCCCATACACTGGATGGGGGAGCCAGATAAACAGATAAACAAGTGAGTGAAACGCATGCATTTCTGTACACACATGCATCGGTGCACACACGAAATTTCATATTGAGGAATGTGACAACTGACAACAGCAAAGAAAATGCTGTGAGAGAGAAAAAAAATGGGAGAACCAGAGACAGTCTTCTGGACCAGGTGACATCATGTGAAGAACTGAGGGGAAACGCTGTCCCCAGGTCAGAGGTGGGACCTGCCACCTCACGCACAGGCACGTCTGGGGACCGGCGCTCTCTGACTGAACACTCTCGGACGAGCCACTGGACGCTGCTTCTCCATGTTCTCAGCTCTCAGGAAGCAGAATGCTGCCTCATCCTGCACTGTTGCTTTGAGGATTGAATGATGCAACAATTTTCTCAGAACATCCAGCATCACTGCTGACTCCCCGAAGCCTAGGAACACTTTTGCACGTAGAAGGGCCTCCATAAATACTTGTCGAATGAAAGGCTTTCATATTGATCTCTGTGCTGGTGCAGCACGGATTTTGCCTTTGGATATATTTTTAGATGTATTTCCATATCCTGACTTCTTTTTGGCCCTGGAGATGTCACACTCTTTAAAACAATGCTTCAGAGAGAGAAGGCACACCTGTTAAATCAATACATTCATTTCTCCAGTTGGACCGTCAAATCGATAGTTCTGCTTGTTGGAATCTATATCAAGATAATAAGGATTGCAAGTGAGGCTTTGTGGGACACACAGGAGGTGGGGTGACAGCAGGAGAGGGGGACAAGAAGGGTTCTGGAAGCCTTTAGCATACTGAGAGTCCAGCCTGGAGGAGGTACACCGCGGCGCGCTTCCAGGAACACAGGGTGGCCCGGCACCCGTGCTGGCAGGAAAACGAGCCGTGCTGCCTCAGCGTAGGAGGACAATGTGGGGCGAGGCGGCCCTCCAGGCCACCTGGCAGCCTTGGGGGAGATGAAAAGGCAGAGGTGACTTTGGAAGCTTCGTTTCCCTGTACCACTTGGGGTTGTGCCTGGAACACAGACCAGGCTTTTGGAGAGGTTTGGCTGAACTACGGATGAGAAGGTGATCAGGGTGTGGCTTTCTCTGCTGGACGCGCTTGCAGTGACGTTGGGCGATGGCTGTCCCAGGTTAGTGTGTGGCAGAGTCTCCCTGAATGTGGCCCGTGCTCCTTCAGCACAGGCCGCTGGGCCCCACACAGCTTCTGCCTTGGTAGGTCTGGGCAGGGCACAGGATTGGCTCTTCTGGCACATCCTCAGGTGATGCTGGTGCGGTGGTCCGGCAACCACACCCGGAGGACCACTGCTCTGGGGAGGGCTGCTGCCATGGGCGTCAAGACAAGGTTGGCTTGCACTGTGGCAGCAGGCGACCGAGGAACCCTGTGGCATCACTTCAGATCCCCTGGCTTCCAGTGCCAGGTGAAGGGCCCAGAAATGCCCAAGTGCTCAATTAAGGATGCTGAGAACACGGTGGACCAGCCGACCTCGGGGTGTGGCTGACAACGAGTCTGCAGGCAGAGAGTTTGAGGATGGATATGGAGGGCAGGCGTTTAGGCTTCTTGGTAGGTACTAACATGTAGTGTACTTTATCTTTCATTTTTTTGATACATACTTCTTATAAATATTTCACTTATCTTTTATTAACATTTTAGTGGATGGGGGATGATGTGGATGATGGATTATAGATGAAATTGAAATACTGAACTTGCCTCTTCCATAGTCCATGTACAACATGTGCAGATGTGGGACGTGGCTTCTTGCCGTCCCTGCGCATGGTCCGCTTCTGCCACGCCGACTGTAAGCGCCCTGAGCACAGGGACCTGCTCACCCTGCTCACCTGGGTGCCTTGAATCAGGACTGGAGCAAAGGGTTCAACAGGTATTTAAAAAATGAATCAATAAACCACAGAAGGATCAGTGTGGTAGCAATGGCCAACAATAATATGGAGGGGTATTAAGAAATAGTACACAGCCATGAAATCATTTTCCAATATGTTTAAAGTTATCTAGACATATTTATATTATAATGTTAGCAGTGAAGCTCCAAATTCAATGTTCCCATCATGCAAAGGAACCGCTCTGAGAAAAGCACATCAAATGTGAACAGCGACTCCGGGAAGGGGCTCATGGGTCATGTTTATTCTCTTCTTTGTGCTTTTATGCTTTCAAAACTAAATTCACCTATTTAGTGTTGGCACAGGCTCCTAGATGAAAAAATGCTATGCACGTAAGTGCACACAAATATTGGCCAACATGCCCCTATTAAAGAAACATCATTGTAAATTAAAGTTACTGCTTTAAGGAAAGTAGCCATGAGAGTGGCAGTGATCAGGGCGCGGTGGAGCGGGCTGTAATTTGAAGGCGCTAGCAAACCACAGTGCATTATACAGGCCAGTGCCAGTGAGGGGGAGTAAAAGTGCTGTTCCTGTGAGCTGAAGAGCCCCAGCCTCCTGCAGCCCTGGCATGTCAGGACACCAACAACACAGGTGGGTGCCCAGGGTGACTGCGGGGAGATCGCCTCATCAGAAGTCATGACCTTTCCATCCCAAATGGAACAGAGGTGTTCGCTGCAGGGCTGGTGCAGAGGGAAATGGAAATGGACACTCCCCAGGGACATTCTTACTTTTCTCTTTTGTCACACAGGCTGTGGGAAGATTGGGAGTATAGATGTAGAAGTAGACATACAACTAAATGTACAAGTAGGTGGAGAGGGAGAGGGAGATGGAGATGGAGATGGAGAAGAAGATGGTGGTGGAGATGGAGATGGAGGTAGAGATGGAGAAGGAGATGGTGGTGGAGATGGAGATGGAGAAGGATATGGAGATGGAGGTAGAGATGGAGAAGTAGATGGTGGTGGAGATGGAGATGGAGGTGGAGATGGAGACGGAGGCGGAGATGGAGGTGTAGATGGAGGTGGAGAAGGAGGTGGAGATAGAGACAGAGGCGGAGACGGAGGCGGAGACGGAGGTGGAGATGGAGGTGGAGATGGAGGTGGAGATGGAGAGGGAGATGGAGACGGAGGTGGAGATGGAGGTGGAGATGGAGACGGAGGCGGAGATGGAGGTGGAGGTGGAGGTGGAGGTGGAGTTGGAGGTGGAGGTGGAGGAGGTGGAGGTGGAGATGGAGGTGGAGGTGG
>NW_017731541.1:832471-856373 GCF_001890085.2 Hipposideros armiger | reverse complement strand
TGGAGGTGGAGGTGGAGATGGAGGTGGAGGTGGAGGTGGAGATGGAGGTGCCCCATGACCTGTGTTGTTCATGCTTCTGTAACCTGCTCTCCCTTTTCTTGTTCCTCATGCATTATATATATTTTTTCTGTTTTGTGCATACACCATGCTGCTCATGTTCCCATGCCTTTTCTTATGTTGTTTCCTGTCACCTAGAAAACCCTCCTCTCTCTCTACAGGCCACATTGGTCAAGAACTAGCCTAGGGGTCACGCTTTTGAGAAAACGTCCCTATCCTCTCAGGACAGATGGTTTGGAGTCCTCTACATGTACCTGCATTTCCCTGCCTTTGTGTTTACCGCATGGGGAGATAACTGCTTCTTTGGTTAGGACTGGTTGGAAGCAGGCAGGAGAGCATAACGAAGTCCTTCTCAAACTAGGGTCCAGATTTTTCTGGGACATTGCTGGTTACACCTGATCCCAGCTGGGAGATATTAGCGCCCATTTAGGGGTTTGTGTGTATTATTGAGTGGGAGCCAAAGAACACTTCTTTCACTGTCACAGCTAATGGGAAAGCGCTAGGGTGAATGAACTCATAAGTGATGTGCTCTCGTTTAGTGGAGGCCAGATGGCACCACGGCACACTGTCCTAATGAGGTATCACAGTCGCTCAGACAGAGGGAGACGGTGGGAGGCGTGAGTCCTGGTGGGCCCAGGCTTACAGACGACAGTTGTAATTTACTGCTATAAAACTGCATCCTCTGCCTGATTCGTGTATTATTTATTTTAAATTATATTAGTGTCGTGGTTTGCATATTCTTTGTCAATGTGTTCCATATTTATTGGTACTTAGTCTAATGTATTTAGATGATTAATATTACAACAAAGTGAGTTAGGTGGTGGGAGCCGCTTCACCTCACTGGAAAATGGGGAGAATAGCACCTACTTTATATGTTATTTTTAAAGATTCCATGAGCTAACCCATGTAAAATGTTGAGTATAGAGAGTACTAATTAACCCATGTTATCATTAATATTATTCACCACCTTGAGAGCAGCTGCTATATCTTACTGAGCGCTGTCCCTGAACAGCCAGGTGCTTAGGCTATATTGAGTGTAAAAAGAGTTCATTAAAACACATTCCTTTTTCTCCTCTGTATCTTCTCAAAATGAGGCTTCGTGCATGAAGCTTTAGTGGGCCTAGACTCAGCCCTGAATGAATCAGAAAATGTCAGCAGCTGCCTCTCAGCATTGCGCCTTTTAGTGAAGCCACCACCCTCCATCCCCCCAGAACAGGGATGACTCCTGGAACCCTGGGTTCCAGGGTATCCTTCGCTGCCAACCAGGCACGGGTCCTTTCTTCCCGAAAATGATTCTTTGCTTTAGAGGCGGCGGCATGTCCAAACCCTAGCTTGACTTTGCCTGCTGCCTGCAGCCCGCCCGCTTTGCGCTGACTCGATGTTTTCACATCGCAGACTCCAGTCCTCACAGCCGTCAGGTCTGCAGGGCCCTTTGCCGAGCTCGCTTCTTGCTCCACTGACTTTCCTCCAGGAGCTTCCTGCCCTCATTCCAGCCCAGCGGGCACAGCTTCCACGTGACGGACGCATCCCCATGAGAGCCTTGGCTATTTTCTCATGTTTGCATCCCCTCTCGTATCACCTGAATGACATCTGAACTTGCCGAAACTTAGAGGTTCCGGCTGGGTCACCCACTGGGGATTTCCAAGGCAGTCGTTGGAACCTGATCCGATGTCTAAAACATGTTCATTCCAGGGGGAATGTCTTGGGTTGACTCTCTCCCTTCTCAACTGATGGACGTTTCCTTTAGCTTGACACTGACTTGCCCTAAAGTCTTAAATCAGTGAAGCCATCCCAGAGAGGAGGGGAGAGAGCTCACACAGCGTGAGCCTGGGAGCCCTGCGTTCTTTGAGGCTGAAATGCAGAGGCCATTTCTCCAGTGACTGGCTCGTGATCAGCAAGGACGGTAAGCAGAAGGTTGGCACAGGCCTGAAGGGGCATCTTAAAAAATGAAAACACGTGCAATAAGCCTAAGTCAAGATGCGAGACTCATCAGTGAAAAGAGGTGAAAATCAAGGACAGATGAGGGAGCATTTGACACTCGTTCTGCAGGCGCAGAAAGCACCGCAGATGTCAACCCTGGGGAGGGCGTGGGACCGCAGGGTCTCTCACCCAGTGCTGGTGGACGGAGCCTTGGTGCCACCTCCTGGGAAACGAGGAGGCCCTATTTCCTAAGTGGAAGATTTGCACACCTGTAACCCTTGCAGCCGCACTCACTGGAATATACCTGAGAGAACCTTGCACACGTCCAAAGCAGCACGCAGAGCAGGCTCATACATCCCTGCTCACAAGGGCAGCACCTGGAAACGACCGAATGCACCTTGAATGGAGTGTGGATGCGTCACGTGCTGTGTCTTCCCACAATGGAATATCATTCTACAGGGCCAACAAGTAGGCAGGTGAAACATGGGTGGATCTTAGCAACGTAATAGTAACAAAAATCCCCAAAGATTATGTGTATGTGGCCTGGGACCAGACATACACAATTTTAAACACCACAGATAGTACTGCATGTGCGTCTCTCTGTATATGCATGCACCTCCCCTTTCCCACGTCTGCCCGGGGGGCCCCGTCCTCATATCCCCCTGTGAGGTCCCTGGCCTTTCGAGGGCCAGCTGGGCGTGGTGATCCCTGAAGTGAGCAGAGCTGACACACAAACCTCTGAGTGTGAAGGAGGTGTTTTAGAATTGCAAGTGAAGCCACCGCCGATATTTCACCTTGAAGGAAGCCGCAGCGTTTCCTCTCTGGGTTCTAACAGGCAAGCCTACCCTCTCTTCCTCCAGACCCTCTGGGACCTACTGCCTTCCAGGTGCATGCATCTCCAAGGCCAGGGAAGCACAAACCACTTGCGCCAATTAAGGCCAACAGAGCGTGGGGTGCCGCGGAGGCCCTGGGAGCCTGGAAAGGGGTCCGTCTGGGAGCTGCTAACCCCAGGCAGCCCAGCCCCGAGTGGCCAGCTCTGCAGGAAGCTGGATGGATGGATGCCTGCTGGCCAGGTGGGGCTGGCCACCCCAGCACTGCCCCAGGAAACGGGCCTGGCAGCCCCTCTGGGCATGACCACCACCCAAGTCATGTCAGAAGCCAGAGGGTGGCATTAGCTGCTGGGCAGTTTCCCGCTGGTGCAGCCCCCGGACCACATGGGAAAATGCCCACTATCCTGAATGGGGGCGTGCTCGGGGCAGAGAGGGGACTGGCCCCTGGCGCCACTCGCTTGGTGAAGAAATGGGTGGCTCCATCTGTGCCTTGAAGTCGCCTTGCTAGACTTCCAAGTTTTTCAATGAGCTGGGAAAACACTCCGTCCAGAACACGTCACAGTGGAGAAATGTGGGATGTCGGTGAGATGGGACAGGCTCTTCAGAATGTCGGAAGAGGAGAACAAGGAAAATACTTTTCTTAAGGACTTCATTTTAGGGACGAGCAAATTGTGGGCAGAGCAGTGGCATGTCCTAAGGACCCCAGCAGGTGTCCGGACAGTGTCAGATGATGTTTATCACAGAGCAGGCCTGGCTGGACGCACCCTATAGGGCTGAGCTCTGTCGGAGGCAAAACCAAACCCTGTGCATACAGTCGAGTATGGAACCCTGGACTGGTGTCCAAAATGTATTTTTTTAAAAAAACTCTTAAAACTCAACAGTAAGAAACAAACCAAAAAGGCAGTTAATAAAGGGGGAAAAAAGAGATCTGAACAGACACCTCACCAAAGAAGACACAGAGTTAGCCAATAAGCACGTGAAAAGATGCTTCACATCGTGTCATCAGGGAATGCAAGTTAAAGCAACAATGGGACAGCGCTGTATGCCTATTAAAATGGCCCAGAACTGGAATCCTGACACCACCAAATGCTGACGAGGACGTGGAGCAACAGAAACCCTCACTGCTGGTGGGGTGTAAATGGGCAGTCGCTTTGGAAGACGGTTTGCTGGTTTCTTCAAAAAGTAAATATATTTGTCCCATATGATCCATCAGTCACGTCCCTTGGTGTTTATTGAAAGAGAAAGAAACTTATGTCCACACAAAACCCTGCACATGGATGCTTTTGGCAGCTGTATTTATAATTGCCCAAGCTTGGAAGCCACCCAGATGTCCTTCAGTAGGTGATGAATAAGTAAACTGCGATATATCCAGATTATGGACTATTATGTAGTGATAAAATAAATGAGCTGTCTAGCCAGAAACACATGAATGAACCCTAAGTGTGCATTACCAAGCGAAAGAAGTCAGTGTGAAAAGGTTACATATGGTATTTTCCAAACTATATGACACCTGAAGAAGGCAAAACTATGGAGGCAGCAAAAATATCAGCGGTCGCCAGTGGTTATAGGGACGGGGAGGGATGAACAGGCAGAACACAGAGGGATTTTAGGACCAGGAACCCTTAAATACATACTATGCATAATACTGTCATGACAGATGCCTGTATTATCCATTTGTCAAAACCCATAGAATTACAACGAAGAGTAAACTTTAATGTAAACTATGGACTTCAATGACGATTAACGTGTCAGTATTGACTCACCATTTGTAACAAACGGGCCACAGTAACAAAACGTTACCAGTAAGGAAGCTGTGTGTCGGGGTGAGTGTGAGAGGTTTGTGGGAACACTGTACTTTCTGCTACATTTTTCAGCAAACCTAAACCCATTCTAAAACAATAACATTTACTATGTAAAACACAAAACAAAACAAAGCAACGTGGGTGAAGCCCCTAGCGGGCTAGCAGGTGTCCCATAACATTGCTCCCATCGACGGACAACGCGAGCCTGCTGCCTGCCTCCAATGCCCTCACCTGCCACAGGGGAGTTCCCTGCACGCTACCTTGCCATCTGCTCAGACTCCCAGGAGAGCAGCGATCCAAAAGGAAAGTGTGAACAAGGTGCAAGCAAACTGGAGGGGGCCTGGAGACGTGGACCGTCCAACTTGGGGCAACACAGTTGTTTGTGAGTCGTCTTGTGAGCACGTACTGGTTTGTCATTTCCGATTTCTTCTGAGTGCACATCATGTCTACACTGGGAACTCCTCTGTGAAGCCTCCAGGATGAAATGCTTCTCTCAGCCACGGCTAGCTGAAGGCTTATCTTTCTTCCTCAGATCACTGGTTTCTGTCTAGTAAAAATGGCGCTGATAAAAGTGACAAATTCTGCTTTCATTTGAAATGTACTGTGTTGTCACCCAGCAGAGGGAAAGATATGGATGTTATTAAAGCAATGGAGGGGCTCCACTTCCAAGATGGCAGTTCATTCAATCCACAGTTCAACTGCTTCTCGCTCCAAAGGCGTGCGGCCGCAGGTACATGGGGACGATATTAAAGGCCCCTCAGAAGTGCAATGACCCGGAGAAGGCACCTTCTATGGCTGCCGGTGTGTGGGTTTCTGTTGTCTTTCATTCTGTCAGGGAGCTGACATGACACTGTCCATCAAACCACATTCCCACCAATCACAGCTCCCCCATGTCAAGTGTGGGGAGAGATTTCAATGATAAAGAAAATCAGGAGTCTCCAATGCAGCCAAGAGCAGCCTGGGACATGGAGACCGGCTCCTCATGTCCTCCCGTCCTCCTTCAGACACACAGCCCTGGACAGGAACAATGGGTGAGGTGCCAGGGGAGGTCTGTGGGGATGCCCCGCAGCAGGAGGGCATGTCCCTCCCCGGGGATGAGTGCCCGGGAGCCCGGCCTCAGAGACTCTGGCCATCTGCTCTCTGTGCCTTTCAGCCGGGCACTGGGCATATCCAGCTCTGGACAGCCCATAGGTTAGCTTCTTTCCCTTACCAAAAATTGACCCAAAGACATGGTTTCCAAGAGATTGGACTGCATAACTGGCTTCCTTCTATTCCTTTCCCAGGGGATCCCTGTCCTCCAAAGGTTCAGTGGCTCACAGGCCAGCTGCTTTCATCCCTCCTCAGTGGGACCTGCAATGGATAACTGCTCAGGGATGAGCTTACAGCATAAGCCTAGGAAGCTGCCTGCCAACCCACGCTGGGGCTGTGAGGCTTCGACTTGCTCCTCTGAGGACAGCCAGAGACCCTTGGCATCGAGTGGGCATCAGCATGGTCAGCCAAGGACACATGACGCCTATTGCTATGAACTGAACTGTGCCCCCCTAAAAGTTCCTATGATGAAGCCTGAGCCCTGGTGTGGTGCTGTTTGGAGGTGGGGCCTCTGGGAGGTCACCAGGTTTAGGTGAGGCCATGAGGGCGGCCCCCATGATGGGATCAGTGCCCTAACATCACAAGACGAGGCTCAGAGAGCTTTCTCTCTCTGTCCACTGAGGGAGGCCACAGTGAAGCCGGGAAGAGAGCGGTCACCGGGAACTGAGCTGCCGGCACCCGGATGTGGGACTTCCAGGCCCCAGAGCTGTGGGCCACAAGATCCTATCGCTTACATCTCCCAGTCTGGTGCGACGTCAGCCCGAGCTGACTAATAGTTACGAGCTGACAACGTAGGACCAGCTCTCACACCCGTATTTTACTTTTCTTGCTAAATGATGTGGGGGTTTATGGGATGGTCAGAGACATGAGCAGGGCAGCCATCTATGGCAGGACCTCCCTCCTGGCCAACTTCAGCCCTCTGCTATTGGAAAGACCAGCTCAGAATGATCTAAATAGTCCATCTCCAAAGCAATACCTTCTCTACTTCCCCACAGGGATAACCTCCCTCCCCCTTCACTGATGTCTCCAAGTCACCAGCGGGGACTGGACACACGGGGCCTGAGTAAGAGTGGCCGGTGGCAACACTGTGGTCTCTGACCAGCAGTGGAACTCTGCACAGGAATGTGGAGAGCTGGCCTCCTGGGGCCACCTAGTGGGGCAGGGGGCTGAGTGCCCAGTGGGGGCTCTGATGCCAGGGCATGTGCCGGAGGGAGCACGTGGCCACCAGCGAGGGGCTGACCGAGTCAGATCTGGAAAAGGGCCCCTCATCACTGGAGAAGCATCAGCAGCTCAGCAGCAGCAGGCCCGACTCCTCGGGTGGAAAGGATGGGACCCAGGAAATGGTGAAGAACATAAATCTCATTCACCACCCTCCGTGAGATTCAGAGAAGACGACATCGAGATGACAAGAACCGGCAGTTATGAAGGCAGATGAGACTGGGCAATTGAAAGCAAGAAAAAATTCTTGCTATTCTGACATTGATTATTAAAATTTGAAAAATCATAGAGCTGAAGTGACTTTGAAGAAAAGTGAAATAATGATTTAGAACAGCGTTTGGCAAACTACAGCGCCCGGGCCGAGTTCAGGGCCGAGTTTTCATGTGTCCCGGAAGCAGATCAGGGTCAACTTCAGAAGCATGGTGATGCAGTGTGTGTGTGTGTGGGGGGTCCACTGGAAAGGAGGAGAGCATGTGAGCAAGATAATAGCTAAAGAATTCAGACAACTTCACGCCGAAGGGTTAACTGCAGAGCAGCTGGAACCTCACCAGCCGTCCAGTGAGCCCCAAACGCAATAAAGGCTCCGGATCAATAGCTTGTATCTAAGGGGACGCGGATTGCAAGTTCCCCGAAGTCCCATATTCACCAGGAGGCAAGAGACGGCATTTTAGGAGGAGCGAGGACTCAGACACGCCCTTTTACCATTTCTGGAATTAGTACTCAAGCCGATATTTCAGACAGACGATGCACGGTCAGAATAAAATGTCCAAGCAGGTGGGCGGTGCTGTACACCCAGGACACACGAGCGCTTCGCGAAGAAGCAGCTGTGAGTCAATGGTCTGCGTGATTGTAATGAGTGTTTTGAGGGGACAGAAAGAGTAATGGGTGAGACTTACCTGTAGGGGAACGTGTTTCTTGTGTTAAAATGACTATGGGTATTGTTTAGCTTTACTGAAATATAATTTACATATAAGACTGTATAAGTTTAAGGCGTACAATGTGTTGGTTTGATGCGCTTATATACTGCAATGCGCTTACCTCCAGAGTGTCAGCTAACACCTGTCTACACAGCGCATCACCCAACGTTGGTCAATTAAATTCTGCAGTTACTACTAATTAGTTGTAAGAGACACGCTGACTCCCCATGTCCAAATGGGGGCACTGCTGCTGGGAGTAAGATGGGGAGAGGCTGTGATTCTGAGAAGGAGCCTACAAACACCCCTCCGTGGGGGCTTGCTGTCCGTGATTAGCTGTGGGCATCTGCTTACATCATTTTCCGTAGGCTTCGGAACACCTCATTGATGTAAATATTACTACTTGCATTTTGTCAATCAGACCATGACGGCATGGGATTTCTCCCGCCTCCATCACTTTCCCAAAGCCACATACCTTCAAACATTGGCGAGAAAAGATTTCGATAATGTTCTTGACTCTATTTCCACATGTAGGTAAAGCCTTAAGTGGCAACATGGGGTTTCTTTCCCCCAGATTCTTGTCAAGTAACTCAACCTCAGGTGCCCTGTCACGTGTTCCCTATCTAGCAGGTGAGTGTAAGCGTCCACGTTCCAGGGCAATTCTGAAGACTGCCCTGTTCATCCAGTCCTCCAGGTACTGCCAGTGGCTCCTGGATTCATCCAGGACACCAGAGGGCAGTGTGCTGGGGACACAGTGAACTGGACTGTCCTCGTAGGTTCGCTCTGTGTCATCTGATGGTGGTTCACATCATTTACTAAGGAACAGCGTGGAGCTGGCTGCTATGCTTACAGTTGGGACACTGCTGGGGATGCTGTTTGCTACAGTAACGGGCTCCACTTATGAGCTGCAAGCAGGCAATTGGTGGTCGGTGTCTAGAAACTGGCAGTATGCAGATGGGAGGGCGTGCAGGGGGTCCCTGGGTCCGGGTGTCTCTCCACAGTTTCTGAGGAAGATGAGGTGGGGGTGGTAGGGCCACGGTCTTGAAGGAATGCAGGTACTGGACAGAGATCAGGGAATGCCATCGGTCACGGGGGGAAATAGGTGTGGGCCCTGACGTCGGTGCGAGGCTGAAGCAGGGAAAACGCACCGGCTTTTAAGTCACAAAGCCACGGACACACATGTCCCCCAGTCCTCAGCACTCAGCTTCCACTGGGACAGAGGCCACCGACTCCGTCTCTCGGAGGGCAAAGCAGGCAGCTCTTCAGAGAACCTTCTGCACACAGTGAAATAGTGCAGAAGAAGGGGCTGAACAAAACAAACAGATTTGGTTTCCTTCCTGGTGTAGCTCCCCATGACAGTAACGCTTCTTGGGGTCCTTTTTATTTTGCAAATTACTTTCTTTGCTTGGATTCTCTCTATGCTTATGCTTTATTCTAGTAAACCTTCCTCCAGTTAGCTGGGAGCTGGAAAAAGACGTTCCTTTAAATAATTGAATTCCTCTGCTGTGGTATAGTTCCCATTTATTGCCTTGGAAATCTGACTACCCTGGTTCTCAAGAAGGAAAACCAGTTAGTTGGTCTGATTAATTAGGAGAGGTCTAGTTGCAGAAAGAGACCATACTGTAAAGAATGCTGTGTTTGAGGAGAGACGGTACATTTTAATGTTCGTGCTCCTTTATGTCCCCGAGGAAGGAGGAAAGGGGTTCGGTTTAATATTTGCCTGCTCTGTGTGGAGCTGTGCACCTCACTTCCCACGCACGACCTCAGGTTTGGGCCGCAGCTTCAGTGTAGCAGCTACGCCGACCTCCATTTTCTAGATGAGGACACGGGCTCATGAAGCCAGACAATAAAAATATGGTGGCGCCACGGTGTTAACACACTGAGGAGGGGGCATTTAAATGCATAGATGAAAATCTGCGTCACCGGTCCTCAATGTGTTAAAACACATTCATTTCTATTCATAGTTGTCAAAACCAAATTAACACAAGGCCCTGTGATGTTATGAAAATGTTAATTCCGAGACATTTCTATGAAGCACATTTGATTGTGGGGCTCCATGGGGTTTGCAAAAAGTAAAGCTTTGCTCTGTGCCTCCCAGATACAGCATCTTATTGCTTGCATTCATTTCATGATTTCAGCAGAATACTAGATTCAATTATAGGCTTTACGAAACTCCGTAATCACCATAGAGATCTGAGGCTCAGGGGCTTCTGCCACCATCTTCCTAGATGCCGTGATTAGGTGGGGTAAGTGGGATGAGTGGGCAGAGTGGGGAGGGGGAGACCCGGCCCACTCTCACTACCCTGTACGATAAAGTCCGTGGACATGGCTCTGCGTGTGAGGAGTCCGTGGACGTGGCTCTGTGTGTGAGGAGTCTGTGGACGTGGCTCTGTGTGTGAGGAGTCTGTGGACGTGGCTTTGTGTGTGAGGAGGTCTATATCCATATGAGCGTCTGTTTGTAAAGGGAAGTCCACTCTGTGGGTGAGATGACCAGATGCTTTCAAAGCAAAGACCGTCTCCTATCAAGATTTGTGTTGGGAGAGAGGGTCACCTTTCAACTTTGGGGACACCTGGCTGAAAATAAGCACAGTCGTCATTCCTTTATTACATCCTGAGGGCAGAGCCCTCAGACTCCATTACTAACTGCTCCTTGGCACACAGGGGATCTGAGAGGGTCTTTATCCAGCCAGCGTTCAAATCAGGCACGTGGCACTCCACACTCGTGCTCACTTCTTCGGCTCTTCTGACCACGTGCTTTGTCCTTGGAGAGCTGTGCAGTTCCAGAAAGAGTGTCGAGGCTGCTTTAGACAGAAGCAGAAGCCCCATCTGTCCACAGCAGCTCGGAGGCTGCGCTGGGTCACTTCCATGTGTAGGGAAGGGCGGGCAAGGGAGGAGGGTGCGGATGAGTGGTTCCTCCCAGGGTGCCAGGTTGCTGGCTGCTGGGGCCACGAGGAAAAGGCACTGGATGAGAAGAGACCAGCACCCAGCCGTTCAGCGCTCTGGGGGCTGAAGGCGCTGCCTTGTGGGGCAGATGGGCTGGAGCTGAGACAGGGCGCAGGGCACGCCGTCCCCGGAAGTAGGACTAGTGGCCGTTTCTGACTCTGGCCCGGGCAGGGAGGCGTACAACTGGTGGGCCCACCGGGCGTCTCATCGAGATGGCCTCAGACGGCCAGGGCTGATGCGCCAATAAACTTGCTTTTGTAAGATTTTGAAGTCTCATTACGCTCAAAACAGTGCTTGCTGTTGGGAAACCCAGAGGAGGGCGCACGTTGCACGTGGCACCTCATTTTTCCTCCCTCCAGGAGGGGCCTGGCGGTCCCTGGAAAGCGCGCCTCCGCCCTCAGCCCTCCACCTGTCTCACTGATCCGAGGTCATCTTCCCGACCCCTATTCTCTCTCCCTGAGCCCTTCGTGTGACTCTGGGTTTTCCGCTCTTGTCCGGCCTGTTCCATCTGTCTCCTTTATGCTGCCAGGGGCTGTCTGTGCCCCTGGATGGGGTCCCATTTCTCTTCTTCCAGTGGCCTCAGGCAGGCCTGTGATTCAGCATGGGAATTTCGGTTGTTTCTCTCTCTCTCTCTCTGTCTCTCTCCTCCCCCTCTCCCAACCCCCTCCCTCTCTCTCATTCTGTTGAGGGCACAAGGATGCCCACATGCACAAACGAATTGTTTTCTACAAACTTATGCAATTATAATAGAAAGCAGCTGCAAGGATGCACGATCCCAGGATTTGAAATAATAGATACGTTGTCCTAATTGGCCAGAGTGCCAGACTGGATGTCCGCGTGCTAATCATGGTCCCGCCTCCCTGGGGCTGGTCCCAAGCCTGTAACCCCCCTCCCAGTGGCTTCTCTGCAGATGGAGGTGAGCCTGTGATTCCGCAGCCCCTCCCCACAGCGGTCCGGCGGGCACCCGATGCCACCTGTGATCCTGGGGGCCGTATTAGAGCCACCATGTCCAGTGTGTTGCCCGCCCCAAACCCTCTTAACCCTGCCCTTGGGTCGCTGGACAAGGAGACTGTCCCGCAGACCCCCTCGGCCTGGCTGCCTGCTGCATTCATGTCGGCCTTTACGGGAAAGCCCACCGAGTACAGCTGCGTCGTCCTTCCCCCGAGCCCACGGTGCCCACACAAATCGGATCCCCAGGTACATGATTTAGGGTCACTACTCTGTGGCCACCATTCCTCACCTCCTCGGTTAGAGGCTGACCATCTGCAGCGGTAACGGGCTCTTAACCCAGCAGAGGCCTGGGCTGCAAATCAGCTGGCCCAGGAGCCTGTCATGTGGGCGCACTCTCCAGGGCGGTGGGCGGGGCCTGTCTGCACCCCCTCACTGATGCCCGCAGCGCCTAACCCAGGTGGTACGGGCGCCGCTGGGGCTCCCTGGGGCTCCCCGGGCTCCTAGCTGTCTCTGCCTCCTGCGTGTGCCGTGGCCACTGCTGGCACGTGTGCAGGCTGTTAGGCGCCCCACCCTCTCCCACCACCCCACTCTCATACTCAGGACCAACTGGCACTTTTTCTGCCTCTAAATCCAATTTTATTCCTGTTTCACTGCTCCAAGAAGCTGCGAGCTCTCACGATAAATAACATCTCAATTCAGAGTAGAGCAGAGGTGCTGGGGTCTCAGGTCACTCTGTACTACGTAAGGTGACATGTGATGCCTATTCAGCTTCTGTTAAGGGACAAAACAAGCCAAACTAAAGCAAAGCTGGGAACTCATTTTTGTGGGTTGAATTATACCCCATATGTTGACGCCCTAACCCCATATGGGACTGTATTTGGAAATACTGCCTTTAAAAAGGCACTTAAGGTTAAATAAGGCCTTCAGGATGGGTCCCAACCCAATAGGGCTGGTGTCCTTGTAAGAAAGAGGGCGAGATGCCAGAGGTGCCCACACATAGGGCACAAGGAGAAGGCAGCCGTCTGAGGAGAGCGGCCTCAGGAGCACCGTGACCTTGAACTTCCAGCCTCCCTCCTCTCCCTGGAGGCTGAGGTGTGGGGCTAAAAGTTCCAAGCTTCCAATGATGGCTGGGTCTCTCTGACGGCCAGCCCCCATCCAGGAGCCACCAAGAGTCATCTCATTAGATCAAAAGACGCTCCTGTCTCCCAGGAAATTCCAAGGGTTTTGGCAGCTCTGTGCCAAGAACTGGGACAGAGACACACACACACATATATATATATATATATATATATATATATATTCTATCAGTTCACATAATTTATTTTTTGTGTTTAATAATTTTTGACTCAAATTTATCACTTTTATCAATGATTTGAGCTATTTAATTTTACTCAGCCCTTAAAAAGACACCACAAGTGAACTGGACAGCATTTGCCAGCCTTGGTAAGTCCTGCAGGGTGGGGAGGGCCAGCCATGTGGCACTAGGACTAGTGGTTGTGGGGCTGGAGTGTCCGGGATAGAAACCCAGCTCCCTTGGCCACTAGCCACTGTGACTTTGGGCCAATCTCTTAACCTCTCCCTGTTTTCGTTTCTCTTCTGTAAAATAGGTATATTATGGTACAGACCTCAAAGATATTATAAAGATTAGCCAATACATGGAAAGCACTTAGAATACTGCCTGGCACTCTGTAAGTACTTACTGAGTGATTCTGACACTAAAAAAGTCCCCAAAGTGAATTTATCATTCATGAATTTAGTGAAAAGCTCAGATTCCACTTCTGTCTGAAGCTCAGTTAATGGACACTGGTGTGCCAGACGGACAGTCCCTGGTGCGCCAGACGGACGGTCCCTGGTGCGCCAGACGGCGCCTGAAGGACAAGGGAGGACCGTCGCCACCAAGCACTGTCCTTCCACTCCCCAGTCCTGCTTGTCCTTAGCTCTCACGTTCTCAGCAGGGCAGCGTCACCGCCCAGCGCCGGCTGCTGCTATGGTGCAAACTCAAGTTCTACTTCAGCTCACCATGCCAGTCAGGGCGGGGAGCCAGTGCCAGCCCTAAGCACGCTAGGGGGGATTTCCTTTCTCAGCTTGATGAGGCAAAGCCGGGGACACACTGCACAGAGTATCCAGCCGCAGGCTCTAGTGTTTTAGCCCACAGGCCCATACCTGCCACTTAGGCTCTTTTGTTTTCCTGCACTGTCTGTATTCCATCTCTCAAATAAACAAAATGAAATGAGGAGAAGAGAGGAGAAAAATAGAAATGTGAAGGCAATTTAAAGAAAAGAAGGGAGACCCAGTGGCGCTTTCCAGAGCAGCCTGTGCAGCCCAGCAGGGCAGGTGGGTGGAGCAGGGCTTGCGACCATGTGGACATTTGCTCAGGGGCCCTCTAAGGCGAGTGCACGTTGTAGGCTTGTGTGTCGGTCACAGTTTCCGGGTGTGCCTGGCGGCAGGCGGCCACAGCAGCCCTGCTGCCCCCCCCCAACCTCTTCCCTGGGTTCTGCTGGACAGACTCCAAAATACCTCTGTGAAAGTCAACAGATTTCTGGCTTGCGTGAAGAGCCTGCGTGCCTGCGTTGCGTGCTGGGTGGAATGCATGTGAAACTGATTGAAGCCCCATGAGGGTCCTGAGCGGCTCCCTGCTGTCTGGGGCAACACGAAGCACACAGGGCGCTTCCCTAGGCTGGCGTGAGCTCTGTCTGGGTCCTGGGAGGGGTCACCTTCTGGGCGGTGCAGGGGAGCCCGCCCAGTCAAAGGCACGAGGCCTGGCATCTTCCAAATGACTCATCAATCCAACGTTTTGTGAACTTCCTTTCCAAATTTTCTGGATTCGGTTATCTACCTTTCCCAAATTCTCCACCTCTTTCCTCATTGCTGAAGGCATGCAGTCCCGTTATGCCTATCTGTAACAACATAAAACCTGCTTGTGAATGAGATTAATAATATAAAATGTATCAAAGTTGCATCCCAGGACTGCAGGCCATATTAATTTGCTTCCATGGGCTTTGACGTGGCCATTCCCGTTAAAATTAATGGGATTATTAGGTTAATTTCAATGTAATGAACAAAGAAGTGCTATCAAAACAGGCACAAACAATTCATGTAATAACACAGTTTCCATAATTACACACATCAAATGTATAGATTATAACAGAATTACCATGGAAGCAAAACCTTGTTATTCAAGAACATTTCTATAAAATCTAAACGCACGCTGAGCCATTACTGGTCACCTAAGCCCTGTAATTGTGAAAGTCTGAGCCTGTATCCTTTGCTGGTAATTATTGCTGTGGGGAAAAGTCTTTCGGTCCCAAGGATGGTTCACTAACAATAGCATCTGTCATTCATCCATTATCAAAACGGAACCTTTGTTTTCAGAAGATGAAACTCCCAAGCAGGGTGATACTACAATAGGTGAAATTTGTCTGCAAGCTAAATTATTTCCAGACAAATCAGCCACTGACAAAAATTATCTTGGCAATATATCAGTAAGGATTATTTGTGCAGTTAGGAGCAAAAGGCAAAAATAACTTCTAAACACATACTCTTCCCTGAATGACTACCTTATATTATTTTTCAAAAAATAATTGAAACTGCAAAATTAGAGTCCAGAGAAATTGAACTCAGCCTCTCCCTCCCTCTCTCTCTCTCTCTCTCTCTCTCTCTCTCTCTCTCTCTCTCCCCTATCAGTTTGCAAGGGCTGCTATAACAAAACACCACAGACTGGTTGGCTGAAACATCAGAAATTACTACTCTTCTCACAGTTCTAAAAGCCAGAAATTCAAGACCAAGGTGATGGCTAGGGCCCCAACTAAATAGTCTTTGGCCCCCAGAAACCATGCAACACTAAATGCATGTGGTTTTAAGCAAGCCAGACTACAAGTGACACACGGGCCAGGACTGTGGTTCCATCGCAAGGTCCACGTGGTGAAAGCTGTGCCTCGGAGCCCATGTGAGCTACCACGGACAGCTCCTTGCCACATGGACAGCTCCTTGCCACACGTAAGCCTGAGGGGCTGCGTTTCTGACTGGCACTCCCCGACCGGGGACCACCCTCTGTTCCTTGTGGTGGGTCCCTCCATCAGGAAGTTTGCACTATAGCAACCTTGCTTCACCAAACCAGCGAGGGAGACCCCACTAACAAGAAAGGCAGCAATCTTACATAACCCAGTCATGAAGTCACAGGTCCTGGCCACACTCACACAGAGGGGCTCGAGAACAAGGATTGAAAGGGTTGGAGTTTTGGGGGGCAACCCTAGGCTTGGTCTGCATGGCTGGGGAGGGCTCTCTTTCTGCCCTGATCCATCACGAAAGCTGCCAAAGAGACAATCCTTCCAGAGAGAGAAGCCCTCTCAGAACCTGTGTAGATCTTTGGGGTTCCTCCCACTTTCCTCTCCTTCTTTGATATCTGGTCATTAATTGATTTTAGTGATTTTCCTGCCATTTCTCAGCCTCCTTCTCTGCCCCACTATGGGTTCTTCTTCTCTGCTGTCTCTCATTTGAACAAGTTTCTCCTGTGGTTCTGCCTTTGTCCCTTTGTCATTCTCAACTGTACCGGATCCCTGAAGGCCTCATCTTCTGAGAGCTCCCCTTTACTCCCTGAGGAAGGGTTCTCAGTCCACATTCTCCCCGCCCCCCCGTTCCTCTCACTTCTTCATCTGTATTTCCAACCACATGACAGGTAACAACATTGGGCTATTCTTCAGGCTCCTCTAAAGTAATCCTTTCAAAAATGAACGTACATACCCACAGAAGCATATATTTCCACTATCTGGATAGCTTACAATCCACGGACTCCCCCCCAACGTCACCTAAGAATCACTACATTCCCTTCTTGTCCCTTCATGCGTTACATATGTGAGCATATGTGTGCACCCTCTAGAGCAGCGGTTCTCCACCTTCCTAATGCCGCAACCCCTTAATACAGTTCCTCATGTTGTGGTGACCCCCAACCATAAAATTATTTTCGTTGCTACTCTATAACTGTAATTTTGCTACTGTTATGAATCGTAATGTAAATATCTTTTTGTTTTCCGATGGTCTTAGGCGACCCCTGTGAGAGGGTCATTTGACCCCCAAAGGGGTCGTGACGCACAGGTTGAGAACCGCTGCTGTAAGGGTTTGTGATGAGCAGATATTCTCATATCACACTTCTTTTCAGAAACTTTCGACATCTGCTACCGGACCACAGCTTGAGTCCACGACTCCTGAGAACAACTACAACCCTACACACCCGCACCGCTGGCAATGTGCCTTTCCACCGCTGGCAATGCGCCTTTCCAAATGCAACTCCCAGCCCCTCCCCCCTTTCGCAGCTCACCCTCTAATGATCCGAATCGGTGCACAGTTTCATCAGCACCCTATACTGTTTATGCCTTAATAACATCACTCATGCAATATTACTCAGTACTATATTGTCTGATGGAAAGGCTAGTCATCAGCAGTACAGCATGTAACCAAAAAGCATAGAAATTATATATATATATGTATATATATATATATATTGTTGTTGTTAAATAACAATAAATGCACATGTAACCCCACGGAGGGTAAAAGAGAAACCACCAGTTCCAGAGGCTCCTCCCCAGTTGCCTGCACCCCGCACCCCCATGCAGAGATGAACTGATGCTTTTCATAAGCACCCTCTTGGCATTTGTAAACGTAACCTTATCACCTGTGCATGAATGTCTAAAGATGTGGTGTTCAGTCTTGCCTGGTTCTGATATTCATGTGAATGTAGTCGTACTATAGGTATTCTTCTGTGGCTCATTTATTTTGCTCAACATTTCTAAGATTTATCTCTCTTCTGGGATGCACATGGCCATGTTACTGTTTTTTTTTATTGCTTTGCAACACCCCATTATATAATATGCTACAGTCTGTTTGTCTAATCTACTGCTGATAAAAATTTAAGTTGTTTCTAGTTTTGGCACTGCTACAGACAATGCTGTTTGGTATATTCTTGTATGGGTCTTCTTGTTCACAGAGCAAGGGTTTCTTTAAGAAATATACCTAAGAATGAAATTTCTTGATTTAAGAACAAGTGCTCATTTCTGCCAAAAAGTAGCTCTACAAGTCACACCTTTACCAGCCATGTGGGGGAGGTGCCATCACTCCATATTCTAACAGCTTTTGCAACCAGTTAGGGTTTTAATAGCACTTTATTGTAGTTCTAATGTGTGTTTTCCTGCTTATCAGTAACGTTGGGCATATTTTCTATATTTTTTGGCCATTTGCATTTGTAGTGACTATTCTGCCCAGTTTTAGACAGATGTTTTGCCTTTTTCTTATTAATTCATATGCTTACTTAGATATTCTACAATAGATAAATAGATGGCTTATCTTTTCACAGTCTTAATGCTTTATTTTGGTACAGGCAACTTCTAATTTTTATTGTAGTCAAATGTATCAACATTTACCCCTATAATATTTTCTTGTAATGTCTTAAGAAAGCGTTCCCCAAAGTCTTGATATCTTCCAATATTTTGGCCTATATGCTTTAAAGTACTGCCTTTCAAATGTAGGTGTTCAGTCCACCTAGAATCCAGTAGTTGCATGGTGTGAGGGAGTGGTCCTTCCTTTCTGCCCAGGTGGATACACTGCCCTCCCATCACAATGTCCCAGCATGCCGCTCATGTCCCCACTGATGTGTCATGCTAGCTGTGTCACACATGCGCTCCTGGGAGCTCTCGTTCTCCCGTCAATCTCTTTAAGTTTCTTCCACAACCACACTGTCCTATTATTAATATTATTACTTCAAAATAACCCCTAGTGTTAAATAGGGCTAATCCCTCTACCTTGTCAACTCTCTGGGTGTTTTAGAAGTACAGAGAAATTTGGGGATCATATGAGCATACCCCTCTCAAAAAAAATACCTAATAAGGAAAAAAAATACCTTGATGAAGATGAAATTGATTCTACAGATAAAATCATAGAAAGGTATAATTTTAAAAGTATTGTCTTCTAACGCATAAACATGATTTCTACTACATTAATATAACCTCCTTTATGTAGATTTATATATCTTTCTTTAATACCATTTAATATTATTGATAAAGGTCTCCATAAAAATCTTCCAACTATTTTGTTAGATTTATTTCTAGTTTATATTTTTGATGTTATTTAAATTGTATCTCTTTTAAACTTTATTTTTTTCTGATATATAAGAATGCAATGAATTTCTGAACACACTTTTATACTCAGTTTTCTTATTATATGTTTTTATGCAGTCAGATATTTTGAGACTTTTAAATATTCTTTTATGCAACTGAATTACCTTTAAAAGAGATTTTTTTTTCTGATTCATATACATGTTGACATTTTCTTTTTGTCCCCGTAGCACTGACCACATCTTCAGTGCACTCTTGCATGGCAGTGGTGAGTAGGCACTTCTATTTTGTTCCTTAATCTCAAAGGTATTTTTGTTGTTGTTATTGATAACTTTTATCAGGTTAAGGAAGTCCTTTATTTTTTAATTTGGTTTGCTAAAATTCATTATTTTCCTTGTGTCTGTTTAATCTCAAATGAAGGTTGTGTTTTATAATACGCTTTTTTTTTCAATCTATTGGGATGACCAAAAAAATTTTGAGACCTTACTCTGTTAATGCTGATAATATTATTTGACTTTTTTAAATGTCAAATCCATGTCACATTTCTGGAATACACCCGACTTGATCATGACGCTTCATCGTCTTTATACGCTGCTCTGTTTGGTTTGTTAGTATCAGGTGTAGAATTTTGCATCCACAGTCATAAGCGATACTGGTGTTTCTTGAACTGTGCTTTGTTTATTCTGTCTACCTGCCCTGATTTATGCTCAGACCACAAGGAATGAGTCCAAATTGGCTAAATGTTACTTGCTAAATAAGTGTTCTTGGCCTTCATTAATCTGAGAGAGTACAGACATGTGAGGACTATTTCAGCAGTAACAGCTGCATTAAACGTGTAGGGTGAACGCCTGTATAAGTACAAGCAAATTTCTTGAACCAGTCAATAGACTTTAAATTATGACTTCCTGAGCCTGGGAAAAGTCTGCACAAAATTGCAACTCTTTTATTACAATTATCGCTGACTCCCACTGCTACAGGGAAGCTCAGAGGCTGTTTCGCTAATAGTCAGGCTAAGGGAATTAGTGAGTCCGCCTGTCTCTGTTCTGCATGCACTACAGAGAGACCCTTGGGACAGTGCAAGTGCCAACAGGACAAAAACGTCTTCTCACCAGGGAGGAGGAAGAGGGCATTGTCTTTATTGCACATTTATTAGACTGCTGCTGCTCATGCTGTCTTCCCATTAATAGTTAATCATTTAGATGAATTTTTCTTTCCAGGAAAATATTTGAAAAAAATTGCAAAATCTCAAAAGCATAAAGCTATAAATATTTAGAAGTCAACTGGCTAAATCTTTCATTCATTTATTCGTTCACCACTCACTCACTCAGTTAGTACTGCTATGGTCACTGAGCCTTTACGGCACCATGGTATGCAAACAACAACTGAATATGCACATTCTCACTGAACCCCCTCTTTCCCTGCAGTTCCCCATTCTTTCCTTCAGCTCTGACCAGTCTGCACCCTAAGCTGCTCTGATCTAATTCAGTGAGTCCAGTTTTTTCCAGGTGTGTTTTCTCCTCTAGGGCAGAGGTGGGGGAGCTGTGTGAATGCTCACAGTGGCGAGGGATACCTGGGTAGTCAGCTGCTCCTTGGACAGACTTTCAATTGGTCCTCCTGCTCATCCCCATCCAGTAACCTGGCATCATCCACCGGAGAACCTGGTGCCTCCCACTGGCCAAGCCATCCCAGCATCCTGAGGAGCCATCAGTGCCCCTGCACGCATTCACCTAGCACATCTCAAGCACTCTGCACCCCCAACTCGTCTTTCCATGTGCTCTGCTCTTCTCATGCTATTGCCATGCACCCACCTGCTTCATCACATGACCTCTCTAGTCTTGGGCATCTCTCCAAATCTCCGTGTTCCTTCCATTGGATCTTATATTCCCAAGATAGTATTGCTTCGGGTTTTGTATGTTTAAAATCTTAAAAATTTACACAGAAGAGCACTCCCTTCAATTTCCATCACCACCATTGATGAGCTTTAAGTAGCAGAGAAAACTGATTTAATTTGCTTTTTAAAACATTTGTCTGGGTGGTGTAGAGAACTGGTTGGTACTAGAGTGCAGGTGTAGAGATCAGTTAGGGGCCATGACCACGTCCCATAGAAGAGATGCTGGCCCTTCCTAGTACTGTGCAGCCTGACATGAGGAAAAGCAGATAGATTCATATGGGAATATTAGGGTTTGAAAGGAAGTTTAGAGGGTTTCTGGTTTCAGCTCCAACATGTAAATGTCTTGGAAACAGATATTCTTGTCTTGATAGTGACAAAAAGCTAAACAAACAAACAAACAAAAACCCTGAAGATCAAAGATTTTTCTTAGACTCATCAAAGAACTGGAGTCTCAGGGTAAACTCCCAACCCTGAATCTTGGGAGACGAAAACCCCAAGAGTCAGAGCTGAGATGCCCCCACTGGAGCCAGAAATGCAGAGGAACATTTACATGTTTATTGTGACAAGGTGCTGGAGGCTGAGTATGGAGTACCACGAGAGTGAGGGGCTCCAGGGGACCCCTATATATCATGGACTTAACCTCCGGGAACCCCACCGTGTTCTCACAGCGAAGACACTGAAAGATCCCTGCTGTCCTGGCAGGGGCTGGGCCAGCACACACTGTGAAATATCCTGGATCATGTTCTATCCAACGACAGAGACCACAGGGAAACAGACTTTACGAGAGATTTGTCCCATCGGGAGGGAGAACATTTCTACTCCACCCCCCTACACCCTTACATTCTCAGTTAAGAGGGTAAACAAACAGCTAAAAAGTACTTGCGACGGTCAAGAACATGAGCCCATTAAAATATGGAGATGCAATCCTAAGACCACAGAACTTTTGCCTCCCCCGCTCCTTACCACCACACCGACAAGGCTCCAACATGATAACATGGGTTACATAGAGACGAGCTGAAACAAATACACACTACCCAAGGAGGAGTTAGGGAGGCCCAGAGACAGCAGGGGACACGAACAAAGATGCTACGTGAATTGGCAGTATCTGACACCTAAAGCTGCAGCAAATAGTAACCAGGTTAACATAAATATTAGCCAGATCATCATAAATCTAAACACCAAAGGCTTACCTCAATTCCTGGTACCTGATGTAACATGTTCGGGTTCCAACAAAAGATGCCAGGCATTCCAAGAGGCAAGAAATCAACTCAACCTGAGGAGAGAAAGAAAGCATCAGAAACAGACTCTGATACCACACCACTGTTGGAATAATCATGTAGAGGATTTAACATAACTATTATTAATAGGTAGAGGACTGCAGTGGAGAAAGTTGATAGCATGCAAGAACAGACAGGTAATGTGAGCTTAGAGATGGAAATTCTAAGACAGACTAAAAAAGAAATACTAAAAATCCAAAACTCCATAACAGTGATGAAGGATGCCTTCGATGAGTTTATCAGTGGACTATGCATTAAACACAAAGAGGAAAAGAAGGAAAAAAACCAAAAGAATGCAACATCTAAAAATCATGGGACAATTTCAAAAGGTATGTCACATGTGCAATAGGAATACCAGGGGAGAAGAGAAAACAGAGTTGAAGAAAATTGGAAGTAATATTGGTCAAGAGCTTTCCAGAATTAATGGTAGATACTACAGCAAAGATCCAGGGAGCTCAAAGAGCAGCAAACAGGATAAGCAAATAACAAAACCTTTACACCAAGTAATGGCATATTCAAAGTCAAAAAAACAAAAACTAAAAACTAAAAACAGATGAAAAAAAAACTTGAAAAAAAAGCAGAGTAGGGGGATACATTACTTAGGAAGGAACAAAAGTAAGAATTACTATGAATTCTCATCAGAAACCAAGCATCAAGAGGTGAGTGAGGTGAAATATTGAATTGTTGAAAGAAAAATATTATTAACCCAGAGTTCTATACCTAGTGAAAGTAGCCTTCAAAATGAAGGGAAAATAAGGAACTTCTCTGATAATCAAACCCTGAGAGAACTCATCACCAGAAGACCTATTGTATAAGAAACATTAAAGGAAATTCTTCAGTAAGAATGAAAATTACACAGATCAGAAACCTGAACTACAGACAGAAAGGAAGCCACTGGAGAAGGAGTTAATGAAGGTTAAAAGCACCTTTATTTTTCATATTCCTGATTGATCTGTAAGGTAACCATGGAAAATAGTAATGATACATAAGATGTAACTTTCCACTGTAGCATGGCATGAAGTCCCATCTAGTTAAGACTTCATTTACTGGAGATTGCAGTCACATAAACGAGCTAAGGCCAGTGGCCTGCGTGACCCCACGTCCCTTTCGTCCCAGCCCGCTGACAAGCCTGGCCCCGACACACCATTCGGGCAGGACTGCAACGTGGCCTCCTTAGTTCTCTCCAGGGAATGCCTCTGGTTCATCACAGGCTTCTCTCCTTTTCAGCATTCACCCAAAGACCAATGATAAATGATTGTCGAGGTTATCTCAAGGACAGGGAGCGGGGAAGCTCTCTCATCTGTGCTTATAAAATCAAAGCACTGCACAGGGGTAAGACATGTCGGCTCCACAACCAGTGCTGTTAGGCAGCGGTGTGTCCTGGTTTCCTAGTCCCTGCTGCTTGTAGCATCTAAAGCCATCTGTAGTAAATGAATACACATTTGAGTAAAATTTAGGCAAGGAAATGGATTTTCTCAAATGCCCTCTTTTCATTGGCATTAGAAAAATCTGGCCCATTTATACCTCTGAGGGCTTTCAGTTTCGTGTGTGGATGTTTTATGATTCTTATTAATTTTCCTCCTCTCCTTACTTCCTGCCTAGGCCTTTCTTGATATGATTAACTAATCAATTATCGCTTTATTAACCAGACACTCCCTGACACTCCCCGGGTGCTAGGAACCACGCTGCATGCCTTTGTTAAACTCTTCTATGTGTTCTGTAGGTGTCATGTCATGAAACCCTCACCAGAACTGCAAAGCAGGCTCTTCTGTTAGGTCCGCTTTGCAGGAGAGGAAACTGAGGCAAGGGTTTGAAATACTCAGCCAAGATGATATAGACAGTAAATGTCATGCTGGGTTTAGAGCCCAAGCCGTTTTAATCCAGAGCCGGGATCTGAACTCCAGGAC
>NW_017731541.1:818927-824211 GCF_001890085.2 Hipposideros armiger | reverse complement strand
GAGGAATCGGGTGTTCTATCAGGCTGCTCTCAGGTGGACGGCCTCAGGTGAGCATCCTGGAAGCAAGGGGTTAGGAGCTGCTCCCAGGGTCAAGGAAGGTGACCCAGTGATACGTGCAACCATGGGTTACAGTGGTTCTTATGGATAACTTTGGAATTGGACTGTAAAATGTGTTACGTTTAATATTCACGGGTGAAAACTTGCCTCCTGTGAGGGATAACTCCCGTTCTGGATAAACTAACCAGTAAGGCTCACCATTACCCGCCTCAGTCAATGTCGCCTGCTTCAGGTCATATGACGCTGAGCCATGGATAACAGAGAACGCCCTACAATAAAACAATAAATACCAGCCAGCTCACGGCGCTGAGTGTTAGCCCGCAGAGAGCACATGTTTCAGGTTTCGGGGCCGCATGGTGTCTGCTGCAACCACCCCCTCAGCCAGTGTGGTGGGAGGAGCTGCAGATGTACAGAGACGGATGGCCCCCCATTAAATCGTATTTACCCAAACGGCAGCAGCCCACTGTCTGCTGACTGCCGGCCTGGAGGGAAGTGTGTACGTGCTGATGGATGGACATGGCGGCGCTTCTGCAGAGGGACTGCCCTTGGGAGAGCTGGGTAATTACATGCAGAGGAAGGGGACTTCTAAAACCCACAAATCCTCCACTGTGACAGACGGCTTGTTCCCAAGCAGCCTTTGGTCTCTGAGCAGACGGGGTTTCACATTAAATGCACTTTGGTGAAAGCTCCCCACCTTCCTTGTGAGTGTTAGTGGCAGTGGGAGAACGTAGCTCATGTTTTCCCACTGTCACCGAACCACTGTCAGCATCTCATCCATCTTGCGCATCTCGGGGATGTGGATAAAACGCTGTCCTGAAGGTGAGATTCATCAGAGCTCTTGGGCAAACGCAGTTTGGGCGCCTCACAGGGCTGGTTCCCAGTGGGAGGCAGGTGGGCCTCTCAGGGGAGATTCAGGAGCTCGACCCAGAGACGTGTTCATCCAGGATCTTCAGGCCTGAGCTGGAAATAAGGGTCCGAGAGGTGAGCGGGAAAGCGCTGTCCCTGGCAGAAATGTACATGAGACAGAATGGCGAGTCAGACGGGGAGACAGAGCAGAAGGGCTCCCCTGAGGGGGGAGGTGCTCTACTGAGCCTGCCAAACGGCCCAGTCTGCTGGCAACTAGCCACATGCACACGCGTGCCAGGTTGACTAAAAGCGCGGAAGTGACGTGTCAGATGGGGCGGATCGTGGGTTGAAAGTAACAGTCAGACATAATACCGTTTCCCCCAAAATAAGACCTAGCCGGAAAATAAGCCCTCGCATGATTTTAGGTGCCAAAATATGGCACCTGGGCATACTGAATATTTTAAGCTGAAGGACTTTGTGGAAAAGGCACCCTTGTCCCTGAAACNGGGTGGGAAGTGACCCTTCTGTGGCTTTGATTTGCATTCCCCTGATGACGAATGATAGTAAACAACTCTTCGTGAACGTATGGGCCTTTTGTATACCTTATTTGGAGGAATAACTATTCAAGATCATTGCCCAGTTTTAATTGGTTTGCTTATGTTTTAGTTGTTGAATTTTAAAGACTCTTCATATCCTATGAAGACTGGACCCTTAAAAGATACGTGACTTGCATCTCATTCTATGGTTTGATTTTATCACTTTCTTTAAAGTGTTATTTGTAGCACAAACATTTTGATTTTAATGGAGTTCAGTTTATTTACTTTTTCTTTAGTTTCTTGTGCTTTGATGTCATTTTAAAGAAAGCATTGCCTACTAAACTTCATGAATATTTTTGCATCTCTGTGTTCTACCACAAACTTTATAGTTTAGTGCTTACCTTAAGATCTTTGATCAATTTTGATTGAATGCCAGATGGTTAAAGGTAAGGGTTCAACTTTATTCTTGTGCATCCTGTAGTCCTGGAACCTTCTACTGAAGAGACTGTTCTGTCTCCATGAAAGGCCTTGGCATCCTTGTGGAATATGAACACACCATAGGTAGGCGTTCATGTCTGCACTTACCAATTCTAGCCCATAGACCTAGCTTGCTTCTCCTCATGACAGAACCACACTGTTTTGATTATTATAACTTTATGGTATGTTTTCAAATTGAGAAGTATATGTGCTTCCACTTTCCACTCCGTTCTTCTCTGTTTTGACTAATCAGGTGCTCTTGTAACTCCATATTAACTTTAGGATCAGCTTATTCATCTGTACATGAAAGGTCATTAGAATTTTGATAAAGATTTCATTGAAACCATAGATCACTTTGAGTAGTATTGTCTTCTTAACAATATTAAGTCTTACAACATTTGAACATGCCATGTGTTTAGGTCTTTAATTTCATTGAGCAATGTTTTGCAGTTTTCTGTGTATGAGGTGGAACCCAAGAGATGGTAAGATAAATTTACATGACACAGTCACCTCTTACCAAAATTCATCAACTTCTTTCTTCAGTGAACATTCCCCTGGTTGTTGCAAGTTTTGTCATTAGATTCCAGAGTTTTGAAATAGTTGATTCTGATATATTTTCCATCTTATTCATTGGCTTTGTGAAGATACGATGTTTCATAGTTCCCTCCTCTGCCATTTTTTTATCATGTCACCTCTAAAAAATATATACTATGATGGGTTTTCTTGTTGTTTCAATTTATTTTCTTTAGTTTGTAAATGAACATTTTAATGCTTATTTTCGTTTTCTATTTCTTCTCTTTTCCATTGTCTATTCAAGTCTTATGCTCATTTTCTATTAAGTTAATTTTTTATAATTTAGCATTCTACAAAAAAATCTATCGCTCAATTATTTAGAAAATATTTTCAATTTATTTTTTATTTTTAGGTTTTATTTATGGTGAACACTTAAAGTACAAAGTTACGACTATTACTTGTTTTCTTCTATGATTTTTGCCTATGATGCTTAGAAAGTCTTCCTCTGCCCCACCAATAGCATAATAGCATATATCATTTATTTAGAGTTATTTTCAAATTTTATATCGCAACTCCAATCCAACTGCAAATTACTTTGCTGTATAGCTTACAGAATTTATCTAAGTTAATAGTTTTCTTTTAGTTAACTTGCTACAAATCACATCCTATATCGTAAGAAAGAATATCATCGATAAACCATGTAGAATGCTACTTTTGTTCTCTACTAACATTTTAGATGGTTCTATTCTAAATGATTGGTTCTATTATAATAACGTTTAAGTTTCACACCATGTATATCTTTGTAATGTGTTTAAGTATCTTAATAGATGCCCTATTTCAAATCTTAATATTCTTTGCAAAAATTGTTTTGGCCCTAAGAACACTTTTATTCTCCCAAATCCTTATGTCTGCCCAGATATATATTTGTCAGCTTCAATTAGAGACTTTTCATAGAGATTGAAATGGAAATAATTCACAGATAAGTATATATTTCATAATAGAAAAAAGATCAATTCATTTCTGTCTAGAAATTAAGTACCATTTCAAATAATCTCTAACAGGCAAAATCAGGAAAAACTAGGGAACTCCATAGTTTCCTATACATAGAAAATGTAGAACTAAAGAGCTCAGTGGCCAGGGAACCTGGGTATTTAGACGTGAGTCTGTGTTTTGCTATGCAATATGATCTAATTATCTAAGTTATTTGAGGCTCAGTATCCTCAAATGTAGATACAGTGTCTCAACTGTTAAGTATAGACAACCATAATTTCATCAAAGAACTATTAAAAAAGTGTGTGTAAAATTGTTTCATATGAGGAAATAGGCTGTGTTAGCTACCAGGCAACCTCAGACCTCCATGAATTAAGGCCTCATCCCATCATATTTACTTGGCATAAGTTGAATGTGCAAAGATAGCATGTTTTCCAGGTTCAAGGACAAGGTGATGCCTTCCTTCCCCTCCACAGCTTCCACTGAGGAGTTAAATCTCTACACAGTCAGGACTCAGCAGACCTTTGCAGGACTGAAAAGTCTAGAAGGAAGCGGTTTCCCCGCGGGCCTTCAAACAGACTGATGCTATTTGGCTATGTGTTTATTGGTCCTGCTACTCCATGGAAGGGCAATATGGAGTCGCATCTATAATTTAATGGAAACATTTACCATAGTTAAAGAGTGAATGGAGATACACTGTACACCATAAGTAAACATGAAAGACATGGAAAATGTACTTGATAGGGTGTAGGTATAATGGATGATCATTTGAAATGACATTGATAATATATCACCCAGTCAAGGAACTCTATTACAAACATAATATTTATATGTTAGTTCTGTCTCTAATCTTGGCTTTTTATATAATTGTTAACTATTTTATGATATTTTGGGTCAATATCACATTAAATTAAGGAATTCTGTTTTCTTTTTCAATCACAACTACTTGTCTATAAAGCATTGCTGGGTTTTCACTTCCTTAATCAAATATTCCTATTCATGGTCACATTTACATTTTTAGTTTTAGAAAAATAAACCACACAGCTTATCAAGACATAAAGGCAGATTTCTGGAAACTTGAGGATTCAAACATCCATTTTTACCAGAATTAAAATTTTTAATAAAGTTAATAAAGTCAAGCTTTGAAACATTAGTTTGTATGGAAACAGTTTTAATGATTACAAATCAAATACTGAATTATTTACTTGAAAATGTAAAACTATAGAAGATATGCCATACAAGCTTTAATATTAATTTCATTATTTTGAAATAGTTTTGGCCTAGAAGTTGTCATTTGTCCCAAATACAGTTGCCCATCACTTTTACTTATTTCTCAGCAACTATATGTAAAAAAGAATTTAATGAGAAGCATCTTTGTTCAACTAAAAGAAAATGATTATTTTTTTCTTGATCTTTCCTTGCTTGGAGTACTTACAAAATTTGGAGTCAAGGTTTATGTTCAAATAAAAAAGAGACTGAAAAATACATCCCCAGAGCGAGTGCCCTGCCCGCCCACGGATTATGGCAGCACAGAGGCAGCACCGACGTCCCACCAGCCAGCAGAAAGGTCAAACTCCTAATTGTGAACAGCGGTTTCTGTGCATATTCCCCAGGCCAGCGTGACCTTCACAGAAGGCACCCCGACGAGGCAGGCTGAGTCATTTCAGCAGTTCCATTAAGCAAGACCCAGTCACAACCAAACTGCTTTCCTCTCAAACCCAAAGATCATTGAGGCTCTTTGGAGACTGGTACAAAAAAATGGGGTGGGATCGTGTCCAAAACACCCCACTTCATGTCACTCTGGTAATCACCGTGATTTTGGAAGCAGGGTCTTTCTAAGGACATGACTGTGCACCACCCCGTAA
>NW_017731541.1:815466-817597 GCF_001890085.2 Hipposideros armiger | reverse complement strand
TGTGCTTGGGAACCATTTTTGGAAATGAGCAAAATCAGCTGATTTAGTCCTTAGCACTCACACGGCTCAACAATATAATTATTTAGCCTTTCCCCTAATTAACCCTTTCAAAACCCTTAATGAACTCACCAAACGTGTAGGAAGCACAGGTTATTTTTATGTTTTAATCTACACGGAAATATCCAGCTGAAAATCAACTAATTCAATCACTGTAGTTTCAATGAATACAGGCTCTGATTTTTGGATGATGTTCTCATAAACACCAAGCAAACACAGAATGAGTCAGTATTTCTAAGGTATTTAGAGCAATCAAGTCCCAGCACCAGCAGGAAGGAAAGTTAGTGACATAACTCACCCAGGACACAGTCATTACTGGGAATGTGATTTCTGCTTCCGCAGTGCATTTGGAGGGATGCTGGGAGAACTACAGGGAAAGTTCAAGAAAATAATCATGTCTGCTTAAGTTCAATATCAGACAGAGCAGATCTTTCCAATCAACATACCGCATAAAACCAATGTCTTTCAACGTAGGAAAAAATCGTGTCTCTGTACACACACTAGAGGCACATCGGGCAATGGTGACGTGTGTCTGCATTGGCACGTGAGCTGGTGTGAGAGTGGAAGGTGGAGAAGGAGAGGGCGAGAGAGGGGTGAAAGAGAGAGAGAGAGAGAGAGAGAGAGAGAGAGAGAAAGGTGTTTCCTATAGATACAGAGATATGGGTACAGATACAGCTATATAGAGATAGAGACAGATATAGATATAGAGAGGTGTCATAAATAGAACGTTATATATAGAGAGAATCAGTTCAAAGATGACTTGAGTTTCTGAGTGTATAAACACCATTAAATTCCTTCCAGATAAACTTATTTTGGGGTTGAAACTGTCGGAAGATAATCTTGCCATAATTGAGTAACTCTTGAAAGGTGGCTAGTATTTATTTAATCTAAAATCAGATAACATAAAATAGGAATAAAACCACACTGCCTGTTTATAAAGCATAAACTTCAGTATTGATTTTGACCGTAACACACACTTGTTTAATTTAGTTTACTTGGAACTTGCAGGCATATGGAAGATGTGCTGAAGCGGAACCACTGGGGATTCTGGGAGAAGCTTCTAAAACTTCGGCGTGTAAATCCACCCCCAGAAACTGCTTGAATGATCCAGGCTGCAGCCTGGGTCCCAGGACTTCCCAGCCTCCTCAGAGAGTTCTAACGTGGGGGGAAGTGGAGAACCACTCTGTTATAGAAAAAAAGGCTTCTAAACATTAATTTTAAAGATCTTGTCAATGTATTTTATTCAAGCACACTTTCCCCTGCCTTATTTCTAATTTGAGTTTTAGCAGTTCGATGGATTTCACAATATGGGAGAAACAACTCATTGTCTACGGCTTCAGCCTCCGCCCCATATATTTCCTATTCAGAGCAATAAGAAAGATCATCTCAGTATTGTCATCCTCGTCTGACAAATGCAGCCATTTTCATGGCCTGTGCCTCGACTTTAATTCCCTTTAATCGTCTGAGTCCACTATTCCCACTTACTCATAGCCAGCTGGCCTATGTGAAAAGATACGGCGAGTAAGGGTACGCCAGACGGGCTAGGTGAGGAGACCCCTGGAGGCAGAATGCAAAGGGAGGTGCTAAGAGAAGCTGCTGGAAGGGTTATGGAGACAGAGTTCCTTCTCCTGAGAAGAAATCGGTGAGCCTTCACCCCAGACAAGCACTGCCATGCAAGAAATGGCACTTGTCCAGGCCTAGAAGTCTCAGGCGTGGTCACTCCATTCACGTGGCCTCCTGTGTGCCGCCTGAGAAGGGTCCAACGTGAACCAAATTCCCATCATCCATCCTGCATGGCATGGAGAACCGGCTTCCCCCAGCTCGTCGCCTATGTGGCTTAAACGCCTAAGAGCAGACCCAGAGATCGCGTTAATCCTAAATCTAGACCTTAGCCGTGGTCTCTTAGTTGCTATGCTGAGGAAGAAGTTAAGTAATTCTGTGGAAAAGCATGCAAGCAAAAGGCAAAAGACATGGGTGACCTCGGCGGCCTAGAGCAGACTGAGTTCGTGTGCCCATGGGGTGGGCAGGTGGATGCCATGCCTCCCTCTGGGAGAAGCGAGGGTGGGAGGCGGTC
>NW_017731541.1:809645-810923 GCF_001890085.2 Hipposideros armiger | reverse complement strand
GGTCGCTGAAACGGCGCTTCATACGACCCTTGTCTGTGCTCAGCAGAACAGGGGACACATGGTGCCCTGACCAGGGCCTCTATGGGAATTATCTCTGGCACAATGACTTGGAATTCACACATTTGCCATCTCAAAAACTCAATTTGCTCAGTTCATTTCAGTGCAACCTAATTCAGTACTCCTGGCCATGTGTTCCATGTTTAATACCTGATACATATTATTTCATTAAATCCTCACAATAACCTGATAATCCTCCTTTGACATATAAAGAATTTAGGCTCAGATATCATATGTCGCTTTCTCCAAGTGTCACAAATTGTGTCGCAAAACGTCACAGAGAAACCTTTGGGGCAGAAGAACCTGGTTCCAATCAAGTTCCTGCCGTTTCCTGCCTCACTGATGATGTAGGCGATTTACAGCCTTGGAGAAAATGTCCCAACCACACAGAGGTGTCATCCAGGCAGAGAGGATTATTCATACGAAAGTGCTTTTTAAACACTATTGCAGCCATGGTCAGAAAAATGGCTGAATAAAAATGGTTACTGCCACCTTGGCCCTTTGCACATAATTCCAAACAAGAAGCATGAGAATGAGGAATTAGAAATCCATGTTTAGTTACCAATCGGGGGTGGGAGGGCAGTAGACGGGGGAGGGAGGTTGTTTCTGTGCAAAGGGTGAGAAGGATAACTATTGCATTGTTCTGTACACCTGAAGCAAACAATAAAAAAACAAAAAAGAAATCCATGTTTAACAATACTAGGAAACATCTATAATCCTGAGACACAGCGTGTGGAAAGGCTGGCAAGTAGACAGAAGTTCAAGCAGGGCTGAGGGAAGTGCTAGGGTCTGTAGCTCAGTCCTCAGACAAGCAGGACGGAGCCACAGCCCTGCCCGCTGGGAAGCAGGTGGCAGCTGCAGAGAGGGCTTCGACCTTTCTGTTTAAGACGGTAGGCTGGGGAGACGGACGGGCTGAAGCACTTCATACGCACAGCCATTCGTCCGACAGACCGGGGAGAATTTCTGCTGGTGAACATGGCCTGCTCCCTGTTCTGCACAAACCGCCTGTCAGGGAAGGGCCCTGGGAGACATACGTTCCCATGTGAATAATGACCGAAGAGAACCCGGAGGCTCATCCACTCTGTCGCATGTCACAGCACTTCATCCCTTTTTATGGCTGGATAACATTTCATCATGTGGATGTACCACAGTTGTTGGCCCATTTACCTGCTGATGGAGACGGACTGGTGTGAGGTCGCCATCTCCTTCCAGGGTGATGAA
>NW_017731541.1:802471-807755 GCF_001890085.2 Hipposideros armiger | reverse complement strand
TTTGCATAATAGAAGGTAAGCTCTACTCTCAAAGTAAAATTGGATTAAATTTGGGGGTAAACTTTATGGATATATCCAGTGTGAAGTAATTCCCATAAATAATTTTTTAGCCTTGAAACCACCACAAAAATGGACTCAGAAATTGTGAAAGCATTACCTTTCCAGATGAAAGCAAAAATCAAAGAATTTGATGTGGGGTGTTGGAATGTACATCAAGTAATGAGTACAGTGAAAAACGAGCAAACATGGTATTGTCCACAGGCACAGTCTGAGAATTCTAGGAGAAGATCTGGGTTGTCTCCAAGTTAGAGTTTTATGCTCTAGGATCATTGAGTTTTCAGAGGAAGTGAAGTAATGGTAAGAATCTGCCGCCTCCTTGCTGACACCACATAGGGGTGAACCTGCACACGGAAGGTGAGCGTTCTACAGTCACCCCATGCAGGGGACAAGCTGGAAGACAGTCGTGGATATCGAATATACAGATTTAGTGATGGACAATTCCCTGACAAAGGTACAGACCTCGTGCAATGTTTGGCTTTGTATCGCCTTTAGATTCAGACTGTTGGAAAGACTGCACCATTGGAATCATTTTGATATTGCTGAGTTAATCAAGTATATTGTTCTAATAGGTGCTATTGATACTAATAAACAAGGAGACCTTGTTTTAACAAGGAGACATGTCTTAAAACCTCTAGACGGAAAGCATGTGCTGTGATGCGGTCCAGGGGTATCAGTAGCAAGTCTAGACTGAAAGAATAATTGATCTGACAAAGATGGTCATGACACCCCACTATTACAGATGCATTTGTAACAGCTTTATCGAGATACAATTTGGGTACACAAAGTTTGTCCATTTCAAGCGAACAATCAATGGTTTGAAGCATATTTACAGTATGCAACCTCCCTCTAATCTAATTGTAGAACATTTTCGTCATCCCCCAAAGAACCTTCTACCTGCAAACAGCACTTCCCGTTCCCGTTCTACACCCCGCAGCCCCTCCCCCCGCAGCCCTAGGCAAACACCACTCCACGTTCTGCCCCTATGGGTTGGCCTGCTCTGGACATTTAATATAAAAGCATCATTCACTTGTGATTTTTGACACTGGCTCTTTTCACTTAGAAAAGTATTTTAAAGGTCCATCTATGATGCTGCCTGTATCAGTACTTTTTTCCTTTTCATCACTGAAAAATACTCCATTCTATGCTTATTCCCTGAATTATTTTCTCATTCACCAGATACAGAGCTGTATTTGAAGCGGTGTGCCCTCCAGAGCTTCTCTGGCAGTGCCATACGGCCTAACACTGCACCACCAGGTTTGCCAGGAGGCCCTCTCCATCGCATAATGGTGTCATAGGATTTAAGGATGACACAGCTCTGGGTGGGTTGTGCTATGTGCAAATCAAAGTTTACGAGTGCTTTCCTACTCCACATTTTAATGTGTATATATGAATGTGGTTTTTGTAGTTAAAACTCAATTTTCCACCAGAAGTGTAACCTTGCTGATACATATCTTTTCCTGTCAAAAGCACTCACCTCAAAGTTGCTGATAAGTTTCAGAAAATGTGCTTTAGAAAGTACAGATAGGTACTGGAATGTATTGCTAAAAAATTATGTGATTATTTCACAAGTTATATACCCAGTTAGCAAGGAATTATACAACTTTGGATAGGATGAAGAACATGGCTGATGCATTTGGGACATTTGAATGTACAGTGCATCCAAAGACCCCAGAACCCCTGTAGTTAGCATAGGACCCCCGCCTTCCTAACTACCCTGGAACATCGGGTTTCTGCCTTTCCCAGGACTGTGCTGGTTGGCTGCAGGGAATCACATACCGACTGTAAGGTGGTTCTAATCTCTTGTGATGACAACCATGAGCAGAGATCTCTAGACACATGAGCTGGTATGAGCAGCAGCCAAAGTTCAGCTGGAGAGAGAGAGAGAGAGAGAGAGAGAGAGAGAGAGAGAGAGAGGGAGAATCTGTGCCCCAGGTGATGGACATCTGGATTCTTTCTACAGTTTGATTGTCATGAAAATTTGCACACAGTACTTGGTGTAGAAATATATTTTCATGTTCCTTGGATAAATACCTAGAAGTGAAATTACTGGCTCTTATTATGTTTAACCTTTTAGGAAGCTGCCAGGCAGTTGGCTAAAGTGGAAATAGCATCTTACATTCCTGCCTGGAATGTACGAAGATTCAAGTTTCTGCACACGATCAGCCACGAGTCCACCTTCCTCACTGCCCCATTCTGGTGTGTGTAACGTTTCTCACTTGTTTTCGCTTACACTGCCCTAATGACTAATGATGTTGAGCATGAAAAGGCAAAGTGGCTAGATTAGAAAAAGCAATTGTGAAAGAATAAAGTTGGAGGCATCACATTACCGACTTTCTATAGCTTATTCCACAGCTACAGCAATTAAGTCAGAGTAACATTGGCAGAGACCTAGACACAAAGATCAATGAAACAAAGTGGAAAGTCTAAAAATAGACACACGTGAGCATGGTAGACCGATTCTCAGAAAGGTGCAAAAGCAATTCAGTGGTGTTGGAGCAACTGGTCATCAAAAGGCTAAACAAAGTAATAAACAGACTGACATAATTTTCACACTTGATCAAAAATTGACTGAAAATGGATGATAGGTCTAAATGGCAAATGAAACACTATAACGCCTTCTCTCCAAGAGAACAAAGGAGAAAGTATTTCTGACCTAAGTTTGGGTGAAGAGTTCTTAGACCTGAACCCAAAAACATAGCCCATAAAAGAAAAACAAAATTATAAACTGGGTTACACCAACATGAAAAACTTTTGCTCTGTGATACAGAGGAAATGAAAAGGAAAGCCACAGAGGGAGAGAAATTACTTGAAAATCACGCTATCAGACAAGGGGCTCATATCCAAAATATATGAAGAACAGTCAGAAAGGAAACAATTCAATTAGAAAACTGCCAAAAAAAACAGAAGTGACACTCCAACTGAGAAGATACACGAAAAGCAAAGGAGCACATGAAAAGACACACAACATGAGGAAGCATTCGGAATGTAACTGAAACCATGACCAGAGAACACAGCACATGCAAAACGGCAACACAAAATGGAAAAAGCCCAAACAGCTGAGTGCCGACCGCTGAGGAAGACGCGGAGAAGCTGCGTCTCTCAGGCACGTTGATGGGACTGTCAGTCAAATGGAATGGGCGCTCTGGAAAATAGGGTGGGGCTTCCTACAAAACGAACCTGAGCTGAGCTTTCCATGTGACACAGCAGTCACAGTCCTGGGCATTTATTTTAGAGAAAAGAAAACTTAAGTTCACCTAAAAGCCTTTCTATGAATGAATGTACATAGCATTATCTGTACTAATCTAGACCTGGAAAGAACCCAGGAGTCTTTCAGTGGGCGGGTGGGTATGACATCGTGGTAACCCACACCAGCGCGATGCCGCTCTGCAGTAGGAAGAAAACAAACTGTTTTCTTCACTCAGCACCTTTCCTGCATCTCAGAGGCATTCTGAGTGAGCAAAGCCAATATCAAAAGGTTAGATAGGGCCGGCCGAGTGGCGCCGGCCGAGTGGCACGATGGTTGAGAGCTGGCTTGGGAAGCCAGAGGGCCCCGGTTCGGATCCCACATATGAGGGCCAGTGACACTGCCCTCCACAGCTAAGATGCTGAACAACAGCTCAACCTGGAGCCTGGGCTGCCGTGAGTCGCCGGCGACGGCGTAGGCTGCAGTCCCTGTGGCAGTGGGTTGCCATGGGCTACCGTATGTAGCCAGCAGCCAGCGTGAGCGGCCAGCAGCCAGCGTGAGCGGCCAGCAGCCGCTGTGAGCGGCCGTCCAGAAGCCAGCGACTGATCTGCCTCACCCAGGAAGAGCGCAAAGATGGTGCCAAATTGGGCCAGTGAAGCGATGTCCTCCACAACTAGATTGAAGAACAAGACGATGGCAACTTGTCTGTTCCCCTTCCCCCAATTCCCCAGTACTGTTCCCATCCCCCCAATTCCCCAATAAAAATCTTAAAAAAAAAAGGTTAGATAGTGTACGATTTAGTTTACATAACACTCTCAAAATGACAGAGGTGGAGGAGCGTGATTTTCAGGGAGCAGGGAAGAGAGTGGAGGATGTGCCCACACAAGGTCAGCACGAGACAGTTCCTTCGTGGTGACTGCACGGCTCTGTGTTGGCTCTGACGGTGGTTACATGAATCTATACAGGTAATCACAGTTCACAGGACCACACACGCCCCTAAGAAAACGAGCACATGCACAGAAGGATAGAGTCTCAGCAAGCTGTGAAGCCCAGGTACTCGTATTATGCCAGTGTCAACTTCCTGTTTGATAATGGACTAGAGTCATGTAAAGTATTACCACTGAGGATGAATCCACAAGACTTGTTTGTCTTATTTTTGTTTCTTCTTACAAGCCTACAATTATCTCAATACAAAAAACTTAAAAGATGTCTTTATATAAACATCTTAAGAGTATTTTTTCTAGTGAGGTAACAGTATAGAGAGGTTGTATGTAGTTCTCAACATTTCTGTAACTAGATGGATTTTTTATAATTTATCATCTGCATGCAAATTCTCTATAACATACTCTGTTCCTTGCCGCTACTCCATAAACTCGTTTTAGAGAATTTCATGATTTCCTTTTGAAATCTCCCTCTGAGTTAAATGACCTTCTAGGAAGTGCCAAAATTCAGCAGACAGGACCGTCTCTGTCGAGGAGAAGTGCGGAGAGATGTTGAGAGCAGCTGGGATCAGCCGGGGACATTGAGGCTTTAGGTTGGCGAGCTTGGGTCTCCAGGTAGGTACTGGCCTGGGGTGAGCAGCCTTGGAGTCCCCTTGGTGGGGACCTGTGGGACAGTGCTTCTGCCTTAAACTGCTTCCTGACAACGCAAGTGCAAAGAGTAAAGGCCCCAGCTTGCTGACAGGAAAAGCTCATGGACGAAGGGACTCAGTTGCTCATGGACTGTGGACTTGCAGTTTCGATATGCATGACCGCTCTGGGACTTTCACCATGGACCTGCTTCACATGCTTGGGACTTTCTACTGTGGACTTGTAGACAGTTTCTATCTGCCTCAGTTTCACCTTGCCCAGCTGTATCATTGGTTTATATTGTGTATCACATAGCTCGTTGCTGAGGAGAAATGGTTTCTCCTCAGCCCATGAGTTTTAGCTTTAGGGAATCGCTCCCTAGAATGAGGAAATCGCTTCCCCTTGAGAATCTTGTATGTCCAATAAACGAGGCCTCAGTTTTGCCACCGGCAGACTGAGTCCCTCCTGTCCC